>NC_137795.1:110729496-111061996 GCF_963383645.1 Muscardinus avellanarius
TTATAATACACAGTTGATTAGCCCTGAATTTATCTAGGCTCTTTCATCCCAAAGTTTAAGGCACCAAGAATAAGATTAACTAAGGTATTGTCAAGATTTTCAAGGACATCATAATCAGTGGATTGCCAATGGTTAGCTTTTACAATGTCCCATTCCAGATTCCTGAAATAGTGCTTAGAAGCCTACAGTCATTTCCCTAAACCTGAGGGCATAACTCCATCTTGCCTTTCTGAATAGCCCAGTCTCAGAGACAGGCTCTCTTTCAGGCCCCTTAGGTTACAGGACAACAGGTCTGAGCATAACACATTCCTCCAGGCAACAGTAACTTTCTAGTTTCAGATGAAATCTACCAGCCCACAGGTGACCAAGGTTGTTTAACTATGTGCATACTTCCAGTCCCATGATTTTACTGGAAACAGATCAAGTTCTGTGTGCATGCATGTTTCTATCACTCTGTACCTCATTATGATGAATAATTATAATGCATAAACAAAATATATTAAAAACAAGACTCATATCAGTACCCCTGAAGACAGGGATGAGAATACTAGTCTCTTTTCTTTCTGGTATAGCTGTATAGAATAAAATTCCCTTTCCCATTTGAGTTTGGAGGCTACTGGTGTACTGGGATTCCCCAAGGTCAGGTTCCCTTGGCCCAGGACTCTGGTGTAATGGTTTGAAAACAGAATGTCCTTTACCCCTCACAAAAACAGTGTGGCAATGTTGGAAGCAGGGCTTGGTTGTAATCCCAGCAGTAGGTTCCATTTATCTGAGTGGTGGTTTATGCTCATGGGTAGTAGCTGGAGAAGATGAGACCCTGGGGGTATGGCCTTGCGGATTATATATGGTTTCTCCCCCCTGATCGCTCTCTAGCTTCTGGTCTCCATGAGGTGAGGAGAGCAGCCCACGTGCTCCTCCTTTCTCCACTTCCTTCTGTCATGGCCTGAGATCCATGATCCCTGACTGCACATGAACTAAACCCCCAAACCTCCAAGGAAAACTGAACAAATAAATCTTCTCTGCTCTAAGTCATGTGGTCAGTTGTTTTGATTATATCAGTGATAATAACAATTTAGACATCTGGCAACATTTTCATAAGGACATGAATGTAGGGAGCTGTAGGCAGTTGCAGAGGAGTAGTTAATGATTTGGGGGGAAACAGAATGAACCCAGAAAAGACTGACTTGGGAATGTTCTTCTGGGATCTGAGTGTGGTGAATCATTTTCAGTCTCTTTCTCTGTTATATGAGTTTAGACTTCCTTGATTAATGATACTTCATGAGAAGATTTGAAGGTACTTGTGTTCCTTTGTGGTGGACCAAGTCTTTAGGTCAACAGGGGAACATCAGGGAGCATCCTTCCTTACCTTCATGACTCCTGGGCCTCCTACTCTTAGGTCCAAAGCAGTGTATTTTGAGGTATTTTTTAGAGCCCAAATAAATCCAATAAAATTTAAAAATGTTAAGAGAAACAAACTTTCCCCACTGCTAAGATGTAAGAGTCTGTCTATCTGTTTTGCTTTTCTTTTTAATTTTTTATTTGTGCATACGTGTACACATCATTCATTTAGCCCTTTCCCAGTTCCCACCCCATTTTCTTCCCCTCCTTCCTTCTCATGTTTGGCTTGATAATTGACTTTGATATGTTTGTAAATGTACATCATGGTACATTAGGGAATTTCCCTCTTCCCTCTCCCATCAACCTCACTTAGGTCGCCTTGTTTGTTCATCTGTGGTTTTTCCTTCTTTGTCTAGAGTTCCTCCTAGGACTCTTTTTCTCCCTAGCTTTTACATATTAGGAAAAGCATTCAATTTTTTACTTTTTGTGACTGACTAATCTGTTTTTAGATTGTCTTTTGTCCTATACCAAACATGAACCAGCTGTCATTTAATGTGTTGCTGATGTAATTATTGTTGACTGTCATGCAGAGGACACAGATTTGGAAAAGAGGTTCCAAGATAAAGAATAGAATAATAGACAGCCTTATTTAGTATAATAAGACATACACTTAAGAGAGAATGTTGGCCATCTTCGGGTGAAGACACACATGTGGGGATTCATAGCTTCTTTTTCATTTATTTTTTATTGGTGCATTGTAGTCATACATCTTAATGGGGTACAAGATAGTAGAGGCACACATACACACATCACTCATTTAGCCCTTCCCCACTTCCCACCCTATTCCCTCCCCTTTTGTTCTCTTCATGTTTGGCTTGGTCATTGACTTTGATATGTTTGTGAATGTACATTATGCACATTAGGGAATTTCCCTCCTCCCCCTCCAAACCCTCTTAGGTCTCTTTTATAGAAATATGTTTTTTTTTTGAGGGCTGGGTAAGAGGAGGGGTGTGAGAATGACATCAGTCTGGTTGGTCATAAGATCATTTGGGATGTTCTGGTATCTCTTGGTTCTGAGGGGGCCTTCCAGAACGTATCAGGCTTGTCAGTGTCTGTGGTCAGAACACTCTGTTCTCGGGATTCCCTGAAGCTTTTCCTTGGTTGCCTCCCAAGGTTAAGCCAGGCACCACACTAACTATTGTGAAGGGCTCAGGGGGTGGACCAGCCTCAGGGACTGTCCTGCACAAACCATCCATGTCTACTGGACCTCATATAGACCATTTGATCTATTTTCTACCTTTGTAAAGTGAAGGCAGTGAACGGGACCAAGATTCTCAGTGGAGGTACACTCCCCAGCTGCAAATCTAAATGATACTCCTCTACTAGAGAGCTTGGAGACAGATGGGCTTCTGATTTTGTCTAAGGTAGACCTTACTAACAGAAGATTTGAGGATCAGTGTATTCCTCACCACAGTGCATTTCTACCATTTCTAGCACTCTCTACCACCTCATCTGCTTTATTTCTTTTAGCAACATTATGCTTTTGTTTGTTCATGTTTCTGTACTTCTTCCCCCACTTAAAAATAAGCTCTGGGAGTGTAGAGACCCTCGGTGTCTGTTGGTGTCTAGACTGCCTGTGGAGAGACATACCGCAATGAATAGTGCTGAGTCCTTCCCAATTGTGGGCAATTTGTATGGAAGAGAGCCCTTCATTTCTATTTTGTTTATTTATTTTTGCTGAAACCAAAGAAAGTGACCTGGGTGAAGCAAAAGAAACAGCCTGGGGGCTTGAGAGCATGGGATGAAAGAAAGAGGAAAGTGACTTCTTCCTTTGCATATTTTTCTGAATTCAGAGGGCTTTCTGTTGGTCCTGGTGGCCAGTCAGGGTCAGAGTAGCTCTGGACAAACACTTGCAAAGTAGAAAATTAATATTTTAATTCCCTAAAACATTTTCTCTTTGTGAGATCTGTAGCTGTAAGGCATTTAAATTTGCATTCGAATGTGCTGCTTTTTAAATAAAACATTATAAAATCAATTATCCCTTTTTGGAGTGTGTATGCATGTAAATCACCATTTATGAAACCTACCATTAAAAAGAAAAGAATTAAAAATAAAAACAAACCAAATATTAAATCTGTTGCTTAAATGGGTGTCTACGACTATGTCAGGATTATTAAATTCTGAGTTTTCTACCAGTTTGAAAACAGGGAGTGAAATAATGTCTGCGGTCTCCCCAGCTCCCCTCCAGATCTCTTTCTCCTCTCCCCATTGCAATATCTGTTCCCCCTTTCATAAAATTATGTCCTACAGATGGTTTCTGTCATCCCTAGTGTGGTGGTTGCTACCAGGATGTGTGACATGATGTCTCCAAGCAGAGCAACCTCTCACCCTTGGCACTGTGGGACCCACTCATTCCTCAAGGTCCTCAAAAAGCACTATCATCCCATGGCAACATAATTACCAATTGACAGATAAGAAAGGGTTTTCAACAGATTATTAGACATCAGCTGAGCAGGAAGGCCAGAGCACTGGCCACTGTAAGTGGGCATCATGGTGTGGAGGAGAAGAGGTCGCCCCATAAAGCAGGGTCAAGATGAAGGCCTCCAGGGGCCACGCAGAGCAAGAGGACAGGAGCCACTTGGAAGCTGAGGATGCCAGCTCTGGCATTAGTGGAAACCATGAAGACTAGCCTTAGCCTTAGTCTTGGCTGCTTCTTGGTTTAGTTTCCTGAGCTGTGAGGTTGCTTCTCTGAGGTCTTCCCTTTTTTACCACACAGGGGCTCAGCAGTAAATGGCCTCTTGGTACTGTCTTTACTCCATGCTGTAAGTTGTAGTGTTTCTGGTTTTCATTTTCATTTCTCTTGGGGTGTTTCTGGTTTTCTTTTTATTTATGCTTTAGCCCATTGGTTGTCTAATAACATGTTTAATTTTCACATATTTGTGCATTTCCCCTTTTTTCTGTTATTAATTTCTAGTTTTATTTTATTTTATTTTTGGTGGTACTGGGGTTCCTGGAAGCCCTTCTACCTCTGGGCTACACTCTCAGACCTATTTTATACTTTTTATTTGGAAATAGGGTCTCTTAAGCCAGTGCGGCTGGCTTTGAACCTGCGCGATTCTCCTGTCTCTGCTTCCCAAGTGGGGATTACAAGCGTGAGCCACCACGTCCGGCCTAATTTCTAGTTTTATACTTTTGCAGTTGGGAAAGGTATTTGGCATAACTTCAGTATTCTTAAATTTGCTGGGATTTATTTTGCGGGTCGATCTATGATCCGTCTTGGAGAAGGTGCCACATGCACTTTAAAAGAATGTGTCCTTGCCGGGCGTGGTGGCGCACGCTTGTCATCCCCGTGCTTGGGAGGCAGAGACAGGAGGATCACGCAGGTTCGAAGCCAGCCACGCGTGCTGGCTTAGGAGACCCTGTTTCCAAATAAAAATGTAAAAATAGGCCTGGGAGTGTAGCCCGGAGGTAGAAGGGCTTCCGGGAACCCCAGTACCACCAAAAAAAGAAGAAAAAAAAGAAGATAAGAATGTGTCCTCTGCTGCAGTTGGATGGAATGTTCTCCAGGTGTCATTAAGGCCATTGCCTACAGGGTTGTTCAAACCACTGCTTCCTTGTTGATTTTCTGTCTGGGTGTTCTATGTATTGTCCAAAGTGGGCTACTGAAATCTCCTAGACTTGTATTGCTTCTGGTTCTCCCCTCAGTTCTGCAGATATTTGCTTTGCATATTTAGATGTGTTGATGTTGGTGTGTGTGTGTGTGTGTGTGTGTGTGTGTGTGTTATAAATTAATCCTTTTATCATTATGGAATGTTCTTCATTCTACTTTGTCATTCCTGGTGTTGAGTACTTTGGGGTGTGTGTGGGGGGGTACCAGGCATGGAATCCAGGTGCCTTCTACTTCTGAGCTATATCTCCAGACTTATTTTATATTTTATTTGGAAACAGGGTCTCACTAAGTTGTGGAGGGACTTACTAAGTTGCTGAGTCTGGCTTCAAACTCATGATCCTCCTGTCTCAGCCTCTTAAGTACTGGGATTACAGTGTGTGCCTCCATGCCCATCGTACTGAGAACTTTGAATACCTCACGTTTTACACAAAATAATATAGCTCTGCTTTCTGCTGGGACTAATGCAAAAATGGGGTAAATTAATTGCTGCTCTAGGTATGTCATTAAACAGCTTTGCAATACTGAAGAAACTACAGAACTACAGGGAATGGTAGGTACAGAATACATTTCATAGAAATCTCCAACTTTCAAATTTTAGAACAGATTGAATGTAAAAATGCCTTCAATTTTAGGCATGCAGAGTCAAATTTTTTGTAGAACTGCTTGCAGTATTTCATATTTAAATATGAGATAAATTTATCCTTACCTGGGTAAATTCAGGTGAACTTACTTGTTGAATGAGAATTTAGCAATCTGTTACTCATGGTGACATCAAAGACTATGGTGCCAAAGTTATTATTTAAATGACAACTTTATTACATTTATAAAAATGATACATGGTTACTATAAAACATGTAGGCAACTCAGAAAAGTATAAATACAGTAGTAAATCATCCAGAATCCTAAAAAATAGCAGGGATTTTATTTGGTGAATATCATGTTAGATATTTCTCCAACTAGCAATATAAGTAAAAAGATAAGAAGGGAAAGAAAAAAATCTGAGCATAGATTTGGACCATAAATTGTTTTTAATTTAAAAAGTATTATATTTACCAATCCTTATTTTGCCAAAGAGAGACACAACTAAGGAAGTGTTCCAGTTCAGATCTATCCATCCTTGAGGAACGAGATTCTATAAATATAGTCAAAGTCCAAGAAAGAATATAAAATCAAATGCCTCATCTGCATTGTTCAGATAATTTCAGCCTCATCGATCTCCTGTTCCAATTTTGTATTGGCTTAGACCTTTTATTATTATTTTTTCTTTTTTGGTACTGAGAATAAAACACAGGAAAATTCTACCTTCAGGCTACATTCTCAGCCCTTGTTTTATGTTGAAGCGTGGTGTTGCTAAATTACTGAGTGTCTCCCTGAGTTGCTGAAGCTGGTATTGAACCTTCAGTCCTCCAGTCTCAGCCTCTAACATACTGGAATTACAGCTGGGCACCAACACGCCTGGACCAGAGACTAATTTTGAAACCAGCAATACTATGCATTTCCATTGCTCTGAACTTTGTTGTGGAGTTTCGTGTAGCACAGACAGGATTCAAAAGTGTGGAGGAGTCTAATACCTGAGGGAGGATTATTTTCACTAAGGGAAAATTAAAGCAAACGTTAAAATTTTCCTTCTTTCTCCACAATCCCTAAACGGGAAGACTTTGGGATGCAGCCTATAAGCTCCATGGGTCCATAAGCTCATGAACCGAGTCGGCATTCACAGTTAGCAATGTATGTGCATTGCTTCTTCCCACACATATGTCTCCAAAGAGCTCGCGTACAAAAATAACTGTTAAAACTGAGTGATTTCAGCAAAGTTGTAGGATATAAAATTAACAGACAAAAATCAGTTGCATTTATAACAAGGACCGATCTGAAAAGGAAATTTCTAAGAAAACAATCCCACTGAATATAGCCTCAAACAGTAAGAACTAGTTATAAATAAATTTAATCAAGATTTGGACATGAAATACTACAAAATATTGCTAAAATAATACAGATAAATAGAAAGAGATACCATGATTATAGAAGACTTCATATAGAAGACTTCAGATTACTCAAAATGATCAATAGGTTCAATGCGATCCCTATCAAAATCCCAGGGATTTCTTAGAGCAGATCTAGGAAAGAATAATAAAATTCACCTGAAATTCCAAGGCACCTTAAATAGCCATAAAAATATTGCAAAAAATAAGCTGGGTGTGGTGGCACATGCTTGTAATCCCAGTACTTGGGAGGCTGAAACAGGGGGATTGCAGATTCTTGGCCAATCTCAGCAATTTGTGAGGCCCTCTGCAACTTAGTGAGACCGTGTTTCAAAATAAAGAATAAGATAGGGCTGCTGGGGGTGTAGCTCAGAGGTAGAATGCCCCTGGGCTCAATCCCCAGTACCATAAAAAAATGCAAAAATAGAGCAAGGTGGGGAAGGCCTTCCATTTCGTTACTTCAAAACTTACTGCAAAGCAGCAGTAATCGCGATGGTGTAGTGCTGGTGTAAAGACAGAGACAGCAAAGACAAGCATAGACAACCAGAAAGAGACCCTTGAACATAGGGCAAATAAGTCTCAATAAGGATGCCAAGTGTATACAATGGGAAAAGAGTAATCTCTTCAATAAATGAAATGGGGAAACGGAATATTTATATTCATATATATATATATATCCTATATAAAGAACTATCTAAAATGGATTAAAGACCTAAATATATGTCCTAAAACTATAAATCCCTGGAAGAAAATACAGGGGAAAATCTTCAGGACATTGGAGTTGGCCATAATTTCTTGGATATGACACAAGAGCACAGAAAATAGAACCAAAATAGACAAATTAGACTATCAATTTACAAATGTTCACATATTGAAGAAAAAAATCAAGAGAGTAGAAGGTGACCTATGTAATTTGGAGAAATATTTCCAAATCATATATCTGGTGAGGGGTCAATATTTAATATGTACATGAGGAATTTCTACAAATCAACCACACCAAAAATGCAAATAAGCAGAATAAAAACTAGTCCAAGGACTTGAACAGACATTTATCCAACAATACAGGTGATGATCAACAAGAAGATGAAGAAGATGTGCAATCTCCCTAATCATAAGAACAGCGCAAAAGCAAAACCAGAATATCACCCTACAGATATTAGAATGGACACTATCAAATAATGGAAAATAATCCTTGGCAGAAGGATGCGAAGAGTTTGTCATGCTTGTGCATTGTAGGTGGAAATGTAAAATGGTGTCACCGGTATAGAAACAGTATGGAAGTTCTTCAAAACTATAAAGTAGAATTACCACATGATTCAGCGTTTGGTAAATCATATGTGCACTTCAGGATATTTATTCAAAAGAATGAAGGCAGGATTTTAGAGACACCTGAACTTCCATGTTTTGGGTGGAATCGTGTACAATAGACAAGAAGTAGAAGAAATTCAAAAGTTCATGGGAAGATGAATGCATTTAAAAAATAGAGAATACACATTTAGTGGAACATTAGGTAGCCCCCAAAAGATAGAAATCCTATAACGTATTGCTACCTATATGAAACTTGAAGGCATTATATGCTAAGTGGAATAAATCAATTATAAAATAACAATATTATATTATTCTACTCATATGAACACTCTAAAGCTGTCCAATCATGTAAATAGAAAGTAGAAGAGAGATTGTCAAGGGCTGGGGACAACAGGGATTAGATAGTTCTTGGGTACAGAGTTTGAGATTTGAAAGATGGGAAAGTTCTAGGGGTCTGAACAACATGTGAATATTCTGAGCACTGCTAAACCATATGCTTAAAATTTTTATGATGGTAAATTTAATGTTAAGTGGTTTTAACCACAATACAAAGTAGAGCTCTGTAATGTGGCATGTCCTACAACTCCTTCTCTTCTCTGTAGCTGTCTAGGTGTCAAGCAGGAGTTACTAGGGAGAGAGTTTTGATTGACTTGCCTTTCTTCATTACACCTGGAGGGTGAGTAGAGGGACAAGCTATGGAGCTGCACTGAGCCACATCATAATTTTCTATTTCTTTCTTTTGCTGTCGTTTATACATCGGGCATCATGTGGGGGTTTTACATTGTACATAAGGGTGAACTTTTTTTGTGTACTTGTTGAATTTTCTCTTGGGTGTTCATCTACTGACTAGGTGCCTATGAGGGAGACGATATGATGTGGCCTCATTCTTTAATCTCTGCTGAGTCAAGTGAGTATTCTCACGTGTATGTTATTGAACTTATTACCACCAAGGCACTGTGATATAAGTACTTCATATTATAAGCAACTTAACATCTGCTGAGCACTTACCATGCCTCATGCTCTGGGATATAAAGATGATGTGACTTCACACCCTGATGGTTGTAGTCTGAATGATTGCTCCATCCCTCAAAAAAATTAAGTTTAAATACAATCCAGTGTGATGGTATTGTAACTGAATGTAATCGGTTCACATCTTGGAGAGTACAAAATCAAAAACCACAAACATCCTTTGCTTGTCTATGGTTTCTCCTTCTTCATCCAGAGCTCTTCCTAGAATCATTTTCCCTACCCTGTGTGCATAATGCACACTAATAAACATACCAAAGTCAATCGCTAAGCCAACATGAGAAGGAGGACTAGGGAGGGAATGGGATGAGAACTGGGGATGCTGAATGAGTGATGTGTGCACGTGTGCCTCTCCCAGCTTGTGCCCCATTAAGATGTATAACAATGATGCACCAATAAAAAGATATTAAGAAAGCACAAACATGAGCTGAAAGAGTGGAGAAAGGGAGAGCAAGGGAGCTATTTTCAAAGCAATGACTCTCCTCAAGCAAAGGAAGCATGGGAATTTCACTTGGTAGCTCGTACACATTTACACAGAAAAGCACCTGTAGGGATGGGCACATTTCTGAGCACGCTCAGTTTGAGATCACAGATCATATTTTCACAAAAGGAATGACGGCAGGCACAAGCTTTTCTGGGCATGCTCAGTTTAGTTTTATGAGCCAAGTTTATTCTAGGTTGCCGGAAAGAATGAGTCAGAGTGACGTGGTGACCTTGGATGGTTCCTGCTAAGTTTCACTAGAGAGTTTTAGCTGGAACAAAAGAGAAGGCCAATTTTGAAGGTGCATTCAGTCTTTTAAAGGAGCAGCAACTTTCTCCTGCTCAGTGTAGGAGCCTGCCTCTACTGGTCCCTGCCTAATTTAGTAGCTAGAGTGTTTGGGAGTGGAGCCTATGTAACAATCTTAAGACTGAGGGATCGATCTCTGAAATAAAACTTTTCTTTCTTGTTTTGTATATTGGCACATATTAATTATACACAAGAGTGGTTTTCATTGTGTTATATTAGTACATACATACAACATAATTTGATCCATTTTACCCCCAATGCCTTTGTCTTTCCCTCCTTCCTCCCCTTGACCTTCCTCTTCTATCTCAGTGGTCTCCTCTTTACTTTCATAAGATCCCTTTTTTTCCCCTTACTAGCTTCAACATTCAACATATGAGAAAAAAACATATGACCCTTGACTTTATGAGTCTGGCTTTTTTTAACAAAATGTGATCAAGTCTTAACCATTTTCTTGCAAAGGATGTGATTTTATTTTTCTTTATGCCTGAGTAAAACTCTATTGCGTATGTGTGTGTATAATTATATATATATATTTATTTACATATATACAAATGTATACACTTCTACATTTTCTATATCTATTTATACATCTGTCTGTTGATGAACACCTGGGTAGATTCCATATCTATCTTGGCAATTGCAAATTGTGCTTCTATAAACATGGATATGCCTGTGTCTCTAAAGTATGCTGACTTTAATTCTTTCTGATAAATACTAAAGAATGGTATAGATTGGTCATGGTAGTTTCATTTTTATTCTTTTGAAGAACTTTATATGATTTCTATAGTGGCTTTACTAATTTTTTTTTGATACTGGGGATAGAAATCTTCTACCTCCAGGCTACACTCCCAGACCTATTTTTATATTTTTTATTTGGAAACAGGGTCTCTTAAGCCAACGAGGCTGGCTTTGAACTGTGTGATCCTCCTGTCTCCGCCTCCCAAGCGCAGGGATTACAAGAGTGCGCCATCACGCCCGGCCGGCTTTACTAATTTTTATTCTCATCATTTATTGTTATTTGTATCTCTTCTTTTGAGATGTGACTTTTTTGTTCATTTGCCTATTTCTTGAATGGGTTTTTTGTGTGTGCCTTCCTTTTTTTTAGTTATTTGTATATTCTAAGTATTAATCTTTTATTGGAAAGTTAGTGGCACAGATTTTCTCCCATTCTGTAGACTTTCTTCATGCTGTTTCCCTTGCTAGCAGAAGATTTTAAGTTGATTTAATCTTTTTACTAACTCTTGCTATTGTTTCTTGAACTTTAGAAGTTCTTCTGAGGAGGTCATTGCCCGTGCTTGTATGTTGGAGTGTTGCCACTGTGCTTCTTCTAGCAGTAACAGACTTTCTGGATTCATACCTAGGCCTTTGGTCCATTTTGAGTTTCCTTTTGACAGGTGAGAGACAGGAATTTAATTTCACTCTTCTACATTTGGATGCTCAGTTTTTCCAGCGCTATCAAAGTCCGTCTTTCCCCCAATGGATGGTTTTGGTTCCTTTGTCAAGAATCATATGGATGTGTCTGTGTGGGTATATCTCTGTGCTTTTTATTCCTGTGGATTACACTTATATTTTTAAGTCATTATTATTATGCTGCGTTACTATGTCTTTGTAATATAATTTGAAATTAGGTGTTGTGAGATTTGTCTATCTGATAAATTCATCAAAAAAGCAGGATACAGCTGGATGTGGTGGTACATGCTTGTAGTCCCAGTATGTGGAAGGCTAAGATAAGAGGATCACGGGTTCAAAGTCAGCCTCAGCAACTTAGTGAAGTCTTCCACAACTTAGTGAGATCCTGTTTCAAAATAAAGAGTAAAGTAGGGCTGAGGATGTATCTCAGAGGTAGACTGCCCCTGGGTTCTATCCCCAGTACCACACATGCACACAAAAACAGAAGACAAAATCAATATACAAAAAACAATATCTTTCTTATACACAGATAATTATTAGAAAGAAATCAGGAAAATATTCCATTGACAGTAGCCTCAAAAATGGTAAAATAGTTAAAAAAACAAAGATGTGAAAGACCTTTACAGAAAGAAATCACAGGGCATCAAAAAAAAAAAAGTAGAAGACACTAGAAGAGGAAAAGGCCTACCATGTTCAGGGATAGACAGGACTAATACTGTTCAAATGGCCACATTTCCAAAAGCGATCTACAGATTCAATGCACTCTCCATCAGAAAATCAATGAAATTCTTATGTATAATGTGATACAAGAGAGAAAAGTTGCACCTGTACTAAATGTGTGTAAACTTTTCATGTCATTAATCCCCAAACACTAGTAGTATAAGGGCTTACATAGCATTTAATATTGTATTGGGCATTTTGAGTAACCTAGAAATGATTTAAAGTATATGGGAGAAAATAAAGAACAAATAAAAGAGATTAATAAAAGAAAGAAATTCTTCATAGAACGAGAAAACACAATATTAAAATTTATATGGACAAAGAAAAGACCCAGAATCACCAAGAGGTTTATTTTGCTATTTTAGATGCTGGCCAGAAAAAGTCCAGGCCCCACGATAGCTTTCCGTACCTACCAACAGCAGAACTAGATGGTACCTGGAAAACTGTCCCCTGGATTTAAGAGTCAACATTATTTTTATAATGACAATTGGAGGAAGAAAACACATAAATTGCTTACATTAAACTGACATTGGCTATAGATTAGGGGGTGGGATAACACGGAATGGGAAAGTTTTAGGTGGAGGATGGTCCATGAGGAGAAGTGCTTGTTGCCTCTGGATTGGTGGGGTTAGTGTAGTCTGGACTACAGCTAAGCAGGAGTGGGGAGTGGGCCTTGGCAGTTTTAACCCATTTCCTTGCTGCCATATTCATGTAATCTTCCACAGACATGCCTTTTGAAGCCGAAGCGAATCTGTCATTCTTTGCGGCAATGCTTCTGTTGGGATGATATACAGTTGAAAACTTATTGAGAGTAAAGTCTAACATTTCTTCTGCAATGAATCTGGGCCACTGATTTTCAATGGATCTGGAAAAACTGATGACCAAAGGTAGACAAGAAAGCAAAAGTAAAAATTCACCGTCATAATCTGCCCAAGATCAGGTGACTCCTACAGAGAACTTGTCAATCAAACCTTTTCCAGCTCAGGTGTGTGCACGCCTTGCAGTGACATTGCTGCAAAAAGACTTCCAGTTCCCTATTGCCAGTGTCTGCTCATTGATCCATTCATGAAAATCTTAGGCCTGAGATTCCTCCCCTGATCAGAGTTATTTTAGGTGATTGCTGCAGCTTCCAGCACCCATTGGTGAGTGATCTCTTTTAACAAATGGGAAATGGGTTAGTCCAGGTTGAGGAATGTGGCAAAGTCTTTTGTCAGTTTGGCCCCCAAGCTGTTAACTGGTTAACTTCCCTAATCACTTCCTTCCTCCACTGGTTTACTTTTGTAGTTGGGACATCTCAGGACTTCTCCTTCATCCAGCCTGTGTGGTATGATGAACACATGAGGATGGAGCCTCTCCCAAACAGGACTAAGGCCCTGATAACTACTGTTATCATCTCTCTAGCCTGAGGCTAGGAGATCCTCACCCTCTACCTACCATGGAGATCCACGGATACGTCTACTGTGAAGAATCTGGATGAAGCTCTCACTTGAGCCCGGCCAGGCCTGACTTGGGGCTCCCAGCCTCCAGAGCTGTGAGAAATCAATGCCTGTGGTTTAAACCACCGTGTCTGTGGTTCATTGCCATAGTGACCCTACTGATTGAGGCTCTGAGTCAGTCCATCCTGAGAGTAACCCAGAACAGGTCAGTGTGAGTTGCATAGGGGCCATATTCATTCCCAGGCTTAGCATGGCCTGGGAGGGGACAGATAGGATTCTGGTGCTCCTCAAGGCCAGGACCTGCTCCTGGGAGAACTGTGCACTCAGCCTTATTATGTCCCCTGAGGTGATCTCCTCTGAAGGTGGACTCCAGCTGCTCAGAGACAAGGACCCGCTTCTTTCTCTGTATTGAACTAAAAGTAGTTCTTTCTAGAAGCCAATAACAATTGCTTTTAAATCTTAACAATGAATTTGCGGAGCTGATGATATTCAGTAGTGTTAGAGAGGTGCAAGGGACCTTCTGCTTGTATTGCTGTTACGAGTATAAATCGCTTCAGTGGTTTTGGATAATAACTTGACAGACCTATTAAAGTGAAAATGCACTTGTATTTTGACACAGAAAAGCACCTTTGGGGGATCTGTCCTACTGAAATAATATCATCGGGTTATAAGACCATGTGAATAAGGATGTTTACTGAAGCGTTGTTGATAGCAGTGGCAAAATAGAGAAACTGGCAGATCGATTGTCAATATGTGGAAAACGGAGCCCATCTTGGTGCACCCACCCAGAACAGTATGCAGCTATAAGGAATGTCATAATAAAGTGCTAATTGAAAACAGCAATCTTCAAGGTCACATAGGAATTGAAAAAAATATGTTTTGAGCATATGTGTGTATGTGTGTGTGTGTATTCTCCATGTCTCTGTATTTTTGAGTGTGTGTGGCATATACACTCTTAAATACATGTGTATTGGTGCTTTTTAATCATACATCATATTGAAGTTTCATGTGCTAGAAACATACATATGTGTATTTTTGTATAGAGAAAGCAAGATGGAAAGAGGGACGCTGAAGCTTTGGCACTGGCTTTCTTGTGGGGAGGAGCTAGGCAGCATAGGCTGAGGAAACTGTAGTTTTCTCCTTTGTAATTCCCTGTGGTGAATTGTTGAGTTAGCTTGTATGACTTTGGTAGTTTGAAAGGAAAAGCCAATAAAGTGTTCTAAAATAAAATCTTGACAGCTTGTGGCCTAGAGGACTAAGATGGATGAATTGGAACCTAAGCGAACTCTTCGCTCCCTGTATAACCTCAGCACCTCATATCCCAGACCCTTGTCTCTGGCTCATTGAGTGCATATGTGGTGGGGATGAGCTACAGGGCAGGCAGTGTCCCCCGACGAGAGGTCTCCACACCCAAGTTCTTACCTCTAGAGCTGTCTAGCCAGTAGGAGGCACATGGATGTGAGTGTGTGTGTGTGTGTGTGTGTGTGTGTGTGTGTGTGTGTGAATAGCCTCCCTATCCTCTGTGAATGCCTAAACATTGGACTATTAGGAAGTGAGGGACTGAGGTAGGTGGGCAGGACTCAGAGGAGGGGCAAGACAGCTTCGTCAGAGGGCACAGTGCCTCTCATTGACCTGTAACAACTGCCAACTCTCAGTGGTATTAATACAGCTTTTCTGGATCCCAAATCAAACTGTCAAGGCATCGCCCATCAAGTGCAATGCGTGGAAAAATCTGGGACCATGATAATCCTCACAGAATAGGATCAAATGGCAGGGCATATTTTCTCACTCTCCACTTGATAGGACTTGCTCCTGGCAATTGCTATGTTTAAACAAGGGCTTCCCTCTCCAAGGCTTCATGGAAATGACTGAATATTATCTTCCCCAAACTCATATGTGTTTCTAAGGATGCACATTATAAGGATCTACAAAAGAGCCCTTTTCAAATCACAAACACTGTACACGGGAGGGAAGTAGCATGGATATCTGCAAATATAGTGTGGGGGAGGAAATGGGAATCAGTCTGAGAGTGTTTAAAAGTGCCTGAGGAAAAACAACTCACCGTGAACTGCACCCCCTATCATGCCCTCGGCCAGTGGTTCTGCTTAGCATCAGGAAGAATTGCCAAGCAGGTGAGCTCTTTCAGGAATCTTCCAATTCATGCTCAACACTTTAAAAAATAATTGTTTCAATCTGGGTGTGGTGGTACACGATTGTAATCCCAGCATTTGAGAGGTTGAGGGAGGAGGATCGCTGTTTGTGGACAGCCTCAGCTACTTAGTGAGGCTCTTTGCAACTCAGTGAGACTCGGTTTCAAAATAAATAATAAAAACTAGGGCTGGGGGTAGAGCTTGGAGGTAGAATGCCCCTGGGTTCCATCCCCAGTACTGTAAAAAAAAATGGTTTGCATGTGTATAGCAAACATGTGATACTACGAGCAATGAAGCAATGGAAACCCTGCTGTGGCTTGAGATAGCGAGATGGAAGGAGAACGACACAGAATGAGGCCGGAAGGGGTTTCTACCTCTCACAGCTGTGACCGCCCTCCCCTGTCCCTGGATGGCACACAGCGCCTGAGCCTCAGAGATACCTGTTCTCCACACACCTGTTCATGACCCTCAGGCCCTACATGACTGAGGTGTCAATACTCTTCCCCTAGAGATGTGGCAGATCCACGCCTGGCCGTGGCATGGCTCAGTTTACTGCCTCCATCCTGGGCTTCTGAAGGATGTTCTGCTTGTTGCCACCTGCAGTGAAGGGCTTGGATCCTTTCACGGGCTGCTTTAATAGTTCACGGGTGGATGTTATGGTTCTGTACAGAACGCCCGTGGAGAGCTCGTAAGTTAGTGTTTGGCGTTGATATTGATTGATCTCGAGCAGTGTTGTAATCGCAGCCATGTATAAATCTATTGTAATGGATTTACCTGGGTGGTGACCCAGGCCAGTAGGGTATGGTTGGAGGTAGGTGCCTGGGGGTTCAGCCTTGGGGATGATATAAGTGGTTCCTCCTGCTCTGCTCCCTCTCTTGCCTCTGGCTTCCATGATATGAGGAGCACAGCCCAGGTGCTCTTCCTCTCTGCCCACTGTTGCCATGCCCTGAAGTCCACGGTCCCCGGCCTCACACGGACTGAACACAAAGCCATAAAACCATAAGCAAATAAATCTTTCTCCCTCTAAGTTATGCAGTAAATCTTTTAGATTATAGCTGCAAGAACCCTGACCAAAAGAGTGGACATGAAAGGAAGTTATCGCTGGTTCTCCCCTCTTTAAGAGCACCAGGACATTTCACAGCCTGCATCCCATCACCAGGTCCTGGAGAGTTGACAGAGAAACTGGAGAGCAGAGCCCAGTGGGCCAGGCAGCCTCAGGACTGTGAAGAGCATCCTCGGGCCAGGAGGCAGACAGAGGCTTCCAACAGGGCCAGGCTGGAGTCATGTCTCAAAATATGGGGGATTCCAAAGTGTAGAGGAAAAGGAAAAACATTTCTGGTGATTAGAACAGTGTAAACAAGGGAAAACATGGGAACTCACTCAGTGGCTGGAGGAGATAAGGCTGGTGGCAGCTATGAACCTGTGGCTACCTCCTTCCCGAGAGTCACAGGAGAAGATGTGGAAAGAATGAATTCTGCCATCTAGACCTCTTTAGCTGTCTTGAATTCGTCTTATCTGGAGACAAGAAGATTTGCTGCTGTTGCTGGGAGGAACAGACATGGGGCTTGGGAGTCAGGGGCCAATTGTGTTTCCTGGGGCCACTTGGCCAAGCCAGCTTTTATTGTCTGTTCCCTTTACTCCCAAGCAGAGACAGCCTGCCCTTGGCTCTGAGGACAGAATGGGATCATCGATTTAAAAAAAAAAATTTGCAGAAATTTTTAAGTGTTCCAAGTATAAGAATATATTCTGATATTCTCTTTTCTTTGCTATGAAAACTGGGTATTTTCACTAAGTAAGAAGAGTGCTATGCAATCTTTTGAGAGGTTTAGGTTTAATTGGAAATGGTACCATGACATTTTGCATAGCAAGTCAGATTGAGTTTGTACACCAGAAAATTCAAGGATGGCATTAAATCAAGGTGCATTGAGCCCACCTACTGGCTGGCCGGACCCCGGAGATGGGGAAATGCAGTCACATGTCAGGAGAACCCAGGAAGAAGACATGGAGGAGTCCCTCTCCCTCACCTACCCAGGAGTGCTTCAGACAGACCTGCTGTCTTTTGACAGCCACAAGAATGGGAGGAAACAGAAGCCAGGGCAGGTAGCTAATGAATAATAGATCTGTAAAACAGGCCTCCTTATACTGGTTATAATTATTTTACCCTTGTCTAGAGGGACACAAAGAAGGAGGTCTTGTTCTCTTATTTATATAAATTTGAAAAGCTCCTGTGTTTTCTTTTCCCCCGACCTGTCAGCGCTGGCTTCACCCCGGTTCTTACTTGGTGACAACGGGGGTGTTTGTGACAGGAACACCCCGACGTGATGTTTCAGAACATCACTTGTCATTTTGGGACTCTGATGAAGCATTCTCACTTAGTAATTGCATCTCCATCCCTGTCTCCCTCTTGCTGACCACAGCACGGCCTCACGTGGAGTTGAATTAGCCACAACTCTTTTCCCTTTGCACTCAAATGAGACTTGCCTGCCTTCCTGGTGTCTCTGGGACTCAGAAGTAAATCAAGAGTAGAGGGCAGGAGACAGGTGACTGCCATGGGATCTCTACCTTCTAGCCTCAGCACCTCAATATGTTTGGTTTATTTATCCTCTTGGAAAATTTCAAGTTTCTGAGGTTGGCCTTGAATCTGCGATGCTCCTTTCTCAGCCTCTCAAGGACTGGTATTATATGTGTGAACTACCACACCAAGCTAGTAGCTCCAATTTAAAAGAAGAAGAGAAATAGTACTGAACCTGGAGCAGAGCCCAGGTGTGAGCAAGGAGCTGGGGACAGACAGGTGCCATAGAAGGTGTCAGGCCAGCTGCTGGGGCAGCGGGCTGTCTGTCCCACAGGTGCCCCTGTCCTTCTCTGTTCTTTTGTGTGTTCAATTAATATCTTATCTAGTCACTAATACACCCATCCCACCCCACCCTCTATCACACTTTTCTTGCCTCCGTGTGTCATACTGCATGACAGGTGTCTGATTTTCTCGTGGTTGTCATTGTTCGTCCCCTGCCTCCTCACAGTTGTGATTTTCAGGTTGCTGGTGATTTCTGCTGAGTCTGTAAACTCAGGCATAGACATCCCATGGCTCTGAATGAGGCTGTGTGGATGCACCCCTGCCTCCGCTACGCCTGATGTGCATACATCGATTCTGCCTTGCAGACTCATTATTTTGCTGTCAAAAATGTTTCATTTCTTTCCTCACTCCCAGTTCTCTGTGAATGGTGACTGTAGAGTTAATCACTGGCTCATCCTGGGCTGTCAGGAACCCTGGCCTCCCTACCTCCCTGTGTATTTCACCAAGTTCCTCTAGCTCCACATCAGATTAGAGGGGTTTATTTGCATTTCCAGACTTCTGTCCATCAGACAGTTGTGCTTTCTAAGGTGTGGGGGAAATTTACCTTCCACAAAGGCCCACGTGAGGAATCATCACCCCTAGCTCTGTCCCTGAGAGAATGAAGGGCCATGCCCTGACCACAGCTTATTTCAGCCTTCAGTAGAAGGCCCAAATATCTGTGGAAGAAAGAATGGCCACTTGGCAGGAGATAAGTCCATGATGAACCAAGAACCATTTATTCAACACCTTCTATGTACCTACCCTGGGCCTAGTATCAGGGAGCCTATAAAGGTGTTGGGATTTTACAATTGTTGCAGATTCTGTCTCTCCAAAAGAGAGGGGATATTCTAGCAGCATATCTTAAATTATACTTCATGGCCATTCAGTGAGTGGATTATCCTTTGTTGACAAGTATTGGGAATGACATTATGTAAAGGGAGAGGTTTCAGTTCAGACAGTGACGGATTGAGGGAAAGCAGAGAATGGACTCTGTCAAGGGCAAAAGAGGAATTAGGAGATAGAAGGAGAGATGGATGCAGAGAAAAGACTAGGTTTAGAGAAAAAGGACAGGTACCTGCTTCGTGTGTGTGATACAATCTATGTCTACAGTGGAGTTCCAGTCCTGACAGCTCCTCTCAATGATGCAGGGTATAATTCTCTCAATTACATCTTGCTTCTGATATTGGTAAGCCAGCTCACATGAGAGGCAATTACCAATAGAAATCAAACTCATAGTTAGACAGAAAATGTCCCCTGAAGAGCTCATGTGTTAATATTCACAGCTGATATAATTGAGTCACAAAGGTTGTAACCCCAACAGTGAATAAATCCATTTTAATGAGTACCTGGGTGGTACACTGTAGACCAGTGGTGTGTACTGGGTTAGGTGGTCCTGGAGGTGTGGCCTTAGGGATCATACATGGTTTCTCTCTACCCTGCTCTCTTGCTTCCAGCCTCGATGGTATAAGGAGCGCAGCCCATGTGCTCTCCTCTCCCCACCTCCTGCCACCATGTCCTGAGATCCACAGTCTCCAGCTCACATGGACTGGACCCGAAACCATAAGAAAATAAATTTTCTTTCTTCTAATTTGTGTGGTCAATTTTTAGATTACTGTTGCAAGAATGCTGATGGATCCTCAAACTAAACATGACTTTTCCTGCCAGACTTCACACAAAAGAAAAGACAAGTAGAAAAATGCAACCGAGATTCACCTGGATGTCCAGGCAGCTTGCAAACGTGTTCATGCTTCCTTGGCCACTCACCCTCCCTCCTGCCAAGAGGATAGCCCGGCTCTTTCTGAACCTTTAAACATGTTTATTTTCCTTTGTCTTTAACAACTCACATACTACTAACATATTTAGTATACAGATATTGATAAATATTTGTTGATTAATTTGGACCCACTCTTTGTATATGAAAATAAAAATCCCTGGCATAGGACATTTTTTGTAAACACATAATGTTTGGGGTCTTTGACCTGAAAGCATTAGTTATGGAATATCTTATGTCTTTCTTCGCTGTGGCAGTAATAGGAATTAAATGTCCTTTCTATCCTTCCTGTGTCAATTTCCCAAATCCTAGCCAAGTATTTAATGATAATATATATTAATGTGATATATGGTGGGTACTTAATTTGTATTTAATGTGAGTCATGAATAAAAAATATTTGTCCACTTCAGAGATATTGGAATTGAGTGTTCCAAGGAGGATTCAATCATTTACTTCTCTGGGGAGGAGAAAGAAGGGGTTTCAGGAGACCTCATGTGTGAAGTTGATGGGGCAGTGGGTGGGTGAGTAAGGAATCTCTAGGAAACATAGACCACTGTTAGAGGAGATCTCTTACAGGAACTGTCTCACATGGTTCTGGATACTGAGACAGCCTGTGATACACTGTCTGCAAGCCAGACATCCAGGAAGGTGGTAGTGTAATTCAGTTTCAAGTGTGAAGGTCTGAGAACCACAGACTCGGTGTCACCCTCTCAGTGAGGAAAAGGCACTGGGGACATCGCTGGAGTTGGTCTCAGAGTGTAAAGGCCAAGAGCCAGGAGCCTGGGCAGAGGCAGAAGTTGGGCATCCTGGTTCAAGAACAGCGATTCTCCCCTCCCTGTCTTGTGTTTATTTGCTTCTTAGTGAATTGGGTAAGGGTGTCTCTTCCCTCAGTCAGCTGATTCCAATGCAAATCTCTTCTAGAAACACACTCAGGGTCACACCCAGAAATCAAGTTGCACCAGCTATCTCTACAGCCCTCAGCCCAGTCCACCGACCAACTGTCAGAACGAGGATGTTTCTGGCTTGACCATCGGGTTGAGATGCCCTCAGAGCTCCTCCTCTAAGGCCTACTGGGGTCAGATGTGAAATGGAGCATTTCATCAGACATTCCATGAATTATCCCAGGGAATACGTGGACTCACAAAGAGAAAATAACTATAACTGGTTTCTGGCCTCTGCAAGGGGTTGTTGTACTCAGCAAGAAAGAGCAAAACTAGTCCAAAGAAATTTCAGACGGTCCCTAAGGAGACTGGAAGTCACCTGGCTGAGAAGGATTTGGTGTCTTTAGAAAGGGGACTGCTTCTTAGTTCCAGTACTTAGGAGTTCTCAAAGGGAGAGGGCTTTGCCAGACACTCAGGGAGGTTTTGCAACACCAAATTCTGATCAGTTTTACTACATGTATTTTTCCCAACCATACCCTTACCATGCTGGACAACTGTCAGCTAGATTGGGGCAAAACATTAAAAAAAGAAAATGTGCTGGGCGTGGTGGCACACGCTTGTAATCCCCGTGCTTGGGAGGTGGAGACAGGAGGATAAGGCAGGTTCGAAGCCAGCCTCGCTGGTGTAAGAGACCGTTTCCAAATAAAAATGTAATATAGGTCTGGGAGTATAGCCCAGAAGTAGAAGGTTTCCATCCCAGTACCATCAAGAAAAAAAGAAAGAAAGAAAGAAGAAAGAGTGTTTGTATATGTAGTTAGAATATATTTTCAAAATAAAATAAGTGATCCAGATTAATCATTTTTTTCCTTTACAGAATCTCAAAAATAAAGTTGTTTCATTTAGAGTTAGAGAATTCAAAGCCAATTTATTTATTTATTTTTATGCCCATGGTCTTTCTACTTCATCAGGACTGTCCCTGACATTAGCCTCGGTACTGATCAAAGCTAATGACTATGGTGCCCAGAGCGAATTCAATGTTCCCCTCAGCATGACAGTGACTGAGTTTTAGACAGGCTTATTCCTGACCCAAGGGCCCTGATATTTCCTTTTCCTCTAGAAAAATTGTAAGTTCTTTCTTTGTTCCATTGAGATATACATCCTTTTAAAAAGCCTCTTCCCAGATTTATAACCCCAAGACTTCCTTCTCAAGAACCTTGGAGCCTGCTGTTTGAAAGTGATCCTCAAGGAGATGGCAGCCTTGTCCCCAGCCTCAATGGGAGGGTGGCAGATTGATTTCAACACCAGCTCCAAATGGTAAAATTATGCCCTGCAGTGAAGATAGGAGAGAGTTCCCTGTCCTGTGAGCAAACCACTTCGCAGGCCCAGGTGGCCTGCATCCTTCCTGTCATCCCAGCTTGGAAACACTCTTCAGCTACAGTTTTCACAGAGCTGAGCGCAGACTTACCTCTGTTTTCCTCCATTTCCATTCTAGCCTTGAATGAAGCCTCCCTTGCCTGTTTAGCTTTGTCTGGGACAAGTTTGCTTTGACAATAGCATGGTCAAAATAAAAACCTAAGCTGGGTGCTGTGATGCACACCTGTAAAACCACGACTCAAGAGGTGGAGGCAGAAGGATCCCAAAGTCAAGGCTGATCTGGGCAATTGAATTAAGAACTTGTCAGAAAAAATAAAATTTTAAAGAAAGGGCTAAGGATGTAGCTCAGTGATTTAACTCTTGCCCTGCATGTATGAAACACTGGGTTCAATTCCCAGTACCACAGAATAAATAAGTATGTAAGTAAAACTTAAATCCAGAGGGTCATTGATGTCTAAAGGTAAAGGAAGCCAGGCGTGGGGGCGCACACTTATAATCTCAGCATTTGGGAGGCTGAAACAGGAGGATCATGGTTCGCGGACAGCCTCAGCTATTTAGTGAAGCTCTTTGCAACTCAGTGAGACCCTGTTTCAAAATAAAGAATAAAAAAATAGGGCAGGGGGTATAGCTCAGAGATAGAATGTTCCTGGGTTCCATACCCAGTACCACAATAAATAAATAAATAATAAATGTAAAGGAAAGGGTATTGGGATGTCAGTGAAAGGCAAGGAAAGAGAGACCTGAGTAACACTGACCGTGGCTCCCCCAGGCTCACACTGGCTTATCCTCAAGGGTTTCCAGATCCTGTTATTCTCTTCCCTGTCACTCACAGTATCCCTAAGTTTTGGGGTATTTTGAGCACAGTGTCCCATATATTTTTCAGGGTGTCTTCTTATTAAAAACTGCAATGTTTAGCAGTTTGGGAGCTGCCTTAAACATTGCAATAAATGTCAGATTTCATTGCACCTTTGCCATGTAGCTGCTGAAGCCAAGGTACCAGTTGTAAGGCTGAGAAACTACATCATAAGTAAAATTGTCAGTAGGCATGAAGGCAAGAGAACTAGAAACCTAGAGAATTCTGCCAAGGTCAGAGAGAGGAGCATCTGAGATAACCATGTATACTGACCATAGCCATATTCATGCTGTGGTGGGGAATTTGAACATGTTTGTGATGGAGTGGATACACATTCTCCAGACCCATGTACAGGGGAGTGAGCTAGGCATCACGAATCCTGTCATGAGTCCACAGGAGGCTACCGCACACAGAACTGGAAAGTTGTATGGCTTTGACACTCCATGTACCTACCTTCTCTGGGCCTGGGGTCCTAGACTATGGCTTCCAATTTAACTGATCCATCAGACTCCTCTGTATTGAGATGCTTATTTACCATGTGTCTACCTCCAGAAAGTCATTCAAGACACATACCTGGAAGTCATCTACTGCCTCTGCCCATTCAGCTAGATGTCCTTGGATCTCAGCTAGGCCTTCCCAGAACACAGCCCTTCCTCTCTACCACTCAACAATGTCTGTGTCAGACTCATCTCATCTCCTGCCAGCTTTTACAGGGACTTCCACAGGCCCACCTGTCTCTACTCTTTTTTTTAATTTTTTACTTCTTGTGTATATGGCATTAAAGGTTGGAACTAGGGCATTCTATCTCTAAGCTACACCCCCAGCTCTATTTTATTTATTTTTTATTAAATTTTTGCTTTAAATTTTTTATTGGTGCATTGTATTCACACATTTTGATGGGATGCAAGATGGTGGAGACATGCATGCACACATCGCCCAATTAGTCCTTACCCAGTTCCCACTCCATTCCCTTCCCTTCCCTCTTTCTTATGTTTGGCTTAGTGATTGACAATAGACATGAATATCATGTGCTTTAACAAACATGTCAATGTCCATTTTATTTTTTAATTTGAAACAGAGTCTTGATAAGTTGTTAAGTAGCTTAGGCTGGCTCCAAACCTGCTATCCTCCTATCTCAGCCTCCTAAGTACTGGAAATGCAGGCATGTGCCACGAGGCCTGGCTTGTGTATACTCTTTAATAACATTTTTTCCTCTTCACAGCAAGAAAAATGATATTTTTGTTATAAAACCAACCATTTCACTGCCCATCTTAACCCACCATTGTCTCCCCATTGAGTTCAGAGTAATGTCTGAGTTTCATAACCAGGTATGTTGTAACTTGTGCCCTCTCCTCCATCCTAAGCTCCATCTTAACAATATTGGTCATTAGTAGATTATCCTAAAAGTATTGGCCATGTGTCACTTGCTGGTCACTCATGATGTCTCAGGCTCCCAGGCCTTCACACCCTTCACCCACACATTCCTGCTTTTCATTAGTTCTAGCACCATACTTTCCAACTTCATTGTTATGAATTGATTGCAATTCCAAGAAATTTGATGTATCTTTTTTTGGTCCCCTGGATTGGATATAAGAAATTCACATGACAAGGATGGATCATTTTCTCTTCCCCATCCTCAGTACCGGCTTTCCCAGAACTCCAGCAAACTTCTAGCAACAGTAAGATAGAGTACAAATCTATCTGGGGTCATCCTATCTTCATTTTGTCCCCTTTCTCACTGCCATGCAGTCTCTACCCCAGTTCTAACATCTTCTTGCTATATAAGTAAAGTAGCTACTGGACAATGACCCAGTTTCTTTCTCTTTCTCCAGAAGATATAATTATTAAAAAAAAACTCATTAGATGATGATGATGATGATGATGATGATGATGATGTGTGTGTGTGTGTGTGCGTGTGTGTGTGTGTGTGTGTGTGAGAGAGAGAGAGAGAGAGAGAGAGAGAGAGAGAGAGAGAGAGAGAGAGGGAGAGAATGAATAGTATAACTAAAAAACCCAGAAAGGATACTTTTTAAATAGTACATTTGTTATACATGGATGTATAGAATTGCTCCAAAACTAAGTGATAACATGATATTTATTGTTCTATAGTTTCTGTGAGCCAGAAATTTAGGATAAGATTGTCTGAGAGGTTCTGACTCAAGGTATCTCAAGAATCTCAGGATGCTCTCTGTGGTCATCAGAAGGTTGGAGTGGGCTAGAAGGTCCACTTCTAAGATGACTCACTCCTGGGGCTGTGTGAGAATTCTGTTCTGGCCGCCAGGTTTTGCTGCCTTGGTCCCCTCATTTGGTTGCTGATGGGGCTTCATAACATAAGGGAACTGAGCCAATGGGCGCTCCCCTTGGTGAGTGCAGTCAATGAGCAGAATCAGAAAGTAAAAGAATGGAGAAAGATTAATTACTACCTACAGAAAATAAGGAGAACACTGGAGTTACTTGCAAAGAAAGTGTAAAATTTTATTGAAAAACTTAGCCAGGCGTGGTGGCTCACACTTGTAATCCCAGCGCTTGGGAGGCTGAGACAGGAGGATCGTGCAGGTTCAAAGCCAACCTCAGCTACTTAGTGAGGCTCTCAGCAACTTAGTGAGACCCTGTTTCCAAATAAAATATAAGAGGTCTGGGAGTGTAGCCCAGAGGTAGAAGTCCCCTGGATTTCATCCCCAGCACCACAAAAAGTGAGAAAAACATATATATTCATACAGCAAAGCAAATGTAGGGGTGTCTACGTTTTTGAGCATGTTTGGTTTAGGTCAGGGGTCACATGTTCGAAACAGAAAGATGGCAGACACCTCTCTGAGCATGCTCAGTTAAAGGTCCTAAAGCACATGTTCAAAAAGAAAAGATGGAAGATGCAAACCTTCTGGGCATGCTCATCAGGTCGGCATTATAATGACCCAAGTTTATTCTAGGTTTTCCAAAAGAATGAGTCAGAGTGAGGTGGTGGCATTGGCTGGTTCCTAGAAGTTTATCCAAAGAGTTTTTAGCTAAAATTAAAAGAAAGGCCAACTTTGGAGGTGCATTAGCAGTCTCTAAAAGTGGACAGCTTTCTTCCCCGTAAGTGTTGGAGTTTCCCCTAAAGGTGCCTGCTGTGTAGCAGCTAAAGGTGGCATCTGACTCTCTGAGAATGAGTGATTCAAGTGCGAGGAGGAGCAAGAAAGCAGCCGCCCTAGGTTTATGACCTCATCTTGGAGTCACACACTGTCACAATATCTATCAGTAGGAGGGAATGCCACGGCCAGCCCTCTGGGGAGAAAAGAATAGGGCTCTGCCTTCAGAGAGAATTGTCAGAGAATTGGTGGATATATTTTAAAATGACCAGTGGAAATATGATCTTATTCAATCCCCTTTGCATATGACAAGAGTGTTGGTTTAGAGGTACAGGTTGCCTCCAGGCCTAACCCAGCAAGCCCATGTCTCCTTCACAGAGCCAGACACACAGGCTGGGGTTCTCAGAGCGGGGAGGCCCAGAGGGTCTGTGGTGGTTTACTTTTTGACTTTCAATCATGCCTTATAAGGAACAAACTATTTCATCTATCATGGTAGTGACTTTTTCATGAATATAAAAAATTGCCAGCAATGTTTCTTATTATGCTTGCTGTCTAACTAGGAGTGTCCAGCTGAAATTTGGCTCTGCATAATTTAATTTAACTTTGACTCTATGACAACATTCAAAGCTTATTGGTACAGGCATAAGAATCTTAAAGTTTGTTGAAATGAAGATGCCTAGTTCCCACTCAAGGGATTTTGATCCGTTGGGCTAGAGTAAACTCAGCAACCTGAATATTAATAAGTGCCAGGTAATTCTGGTACAGGTGATTATGGAACACATTCTGAGAATCACTAATTATAGGGTATGCTTCTGGCACTCCACCCAGGTCTCCTTTTCCAAGACCACATTTTCATACCGAGCTGCTATTAATATTCACTATTAGTGTTGTGTAGATTCCCCTTTAGTCAGAGAATTGCCTTGGATGCAGAGGACATACCTAGTAAGGAAGGCTGTATACCTTCTACCCCATGCATAAAGTCAATGACAGGGGTACAAAGGTCGATTCCTTAGCCTCAAAAGATCAACTCTGGGACGACTCACACATAGAACTCTACAGATGACCAAGCTGGAGCTTGTTTCCAGCTCAGAACACACATGGATACATAGCTAATTTTCCTTGCCTATTTGAGCTTCTCTCAATTCCTATTCTGAGGAGACTTCACAATGAATCACATGGAAAGAAGCTGTTGCCTCTAACTCTGCATCTAAGGAACTCTAATAGGTGAGCTAGAGTCAGCCTGAGCCTGGAGAATGAGCAGGTGATTGTTCGGATAAAACAGGGAGACGTTGCTCACATTCATTTTAAGAGGCAGCACTTGAAGGGGGAGGGATAGGTTCCATGGGAAGTAATTTAAAAAGAAGTTTTATTTGTTATTGTTATTTTTCCCCATAGAATGTCCATTTTGCCCATTTATTTCCACAGTAGCATCCACAGCATAAAGCCATAAAACTCAAGGTGAAAGCATTTTAAAGTTTTCTAAACTCTCACAATTATCACATAGTAGCTCTTTGGCAATTTATAAACTAATTGAAAGTGGCAGCAAAAATATTTTATTTAATGGAACAATATCATTGCATTTTCTGGGCACTTCCATGTGATCTGCCCTTCTTTGAGTAAGGCATTTAGTAAAAGCTGATTAAAAGCCACGAGATTAGCCAGTGGGTCACATTTCAAATTATAGGGATACTTGCCTTTTGCTATTTCCCCCTTATTTTCTTTAGACTGCATTAGGCATTCCTCAGTCTGGGTTATGGTTAAATAGATTTCTATTTTCCTTCCTTAATGGAGTTAACCTAACCTGAATTTTCTAGATCTATCAAAATGCGATCTCACCCCTGATGCTCACCCTCTAATGGGATTTGAATAATATACTGCTATATAACCTCTAAAAATTGATTGAATCTCAAATACTGGGACATGGGATTCAAGGATGTGTTTTTATCCTTTAGTCTCTTCTGAGAAGCTCACTAATATTATATAGGATAAATGTCATTTCTATTAAAAGAAACAGAAGGAAGAAGAAGAGTAGTTCATTTCTGAGCTTCATAAGTGAATCTTTTTAAAAATATATTTGCAAAACTGGAACTGAGAGGCTCTTATATTGAACTAGATTTAAAGTTATCTATAATCACCATTGATTGTGGGTTACAAAAGGCAGTCTACCATAATATACACAAATGAAGCAGTAGCATTTGCCCATTCTAAAGGCAATGCACACTTATAAGGTGTTCTTTAAATACAGAAACTACAGGAGAGAACAAAATAAAGTGAACACAACCTATAGGGTTTTTTCCTCCTGTAAATAACCATTATTAATATGTGCTTTGTTTTCTTAGAAACATTTATTTCCTTTACAATCATTTATTTCCTGTATAGCACTTGTAAACATAATTATAATAAAAGTATATAGGATTTTACATTAATTTTTCATATATATTTTATTAGTTATATTTTAAACATAAATGACATTTTAAAAAGTGTCATTTCGAAATAGGCACGGTAGTACGTGTTTGTAATCCCAGTACTTGGGAGGCTGAGACAGAAGAATTATAGGTTTGCGGACAGCCTCAGCTGCTTAGGGAGGCCCTCTACAACTTGGTGAGACCCTCTTTCAAAATGAAGAATAAAAATATCAGGTTGGAGCCCAGTGTGGTGGTGCACACTTGTGATCCTTGCGCTTGGGAGGCAGAGACAGGAGGATCGCGCAGGTTCGAAGCCAGCTGTGCTGGCTTAAGAGACCCTGTTTCCAAATTTAAAAAAATATAAAAATAGGTCTGGGAGTGTAGCCCGGAAGTAGAAGGGCTTCCAGGAATCCCAGTACCACACTCACAAAAAATCAGACTGGGGGTGTAGCTTGGAGGTAGAAAATTCCTGGGTTCAGTTCCCAGGAAGGCAAAAAGAAAGTGTCATTTCCTTTTATGCAATATTTTAACCTTTAAGATTTTTTTCTAGTTAGGCAATCACATGCCAGGTGATGTCAACAACAGTGGCAGAGCAGGGCACTGGAGGAATTAGTCCCTCCTCTGAAACAACAATACGCTGGCAAGGATGCACAGAATCAACATTTTTAGAACTCTAGAATCTAATCTCAGACCAGCAATGACCAGGAGACCTCATAGTGCGGAGAGGAGGAGCTGAATTTTGTCAAGAAAGTACTGTAGAATGTTTCCCTTACCTGTTTGCTCTCACTCCTCTCCTCCTTCTTTCTTCAGAGTGGTGCCCACTGCAGAAGTGACACAGGTCTGCGTTCTTGATGGACCTATGCCAGGGTGCCTGGGTCAATACAGACCAGGTATTTTTTATTAGTGCATTTTAGTCTTACATTTGAATGGAGTACAAGATGGTGGAGGCATACAGGTGCACATCACCCAGTTAACCCGTCCCCATTTTCCACCTCACTCCCTCTCCCCTTCCTCCCACTCTTGTTTGGCTTAGTGATTGACTTTGATATGTTTGTGAATGTACATCATGTACATTAGGAAATTTACCTCTTACCCCTTTCATTCCCCTCAGTTAGGTCACCTTATTTGCTCATCTATAGTTTCTAATTCTTCGTCTAGAGTTCCAGACCAGAGTTTTAAAACCCCCTTATTATGTGTTTTGTGATGTCGGCCAGTGCCCTGAGGTCTGATAGAGGGTGAGCTTTGCTCTGCTCTCCCCTCCTTGAGCAAGAGCAGCTTCCCAGGCTTACAGACAAGCGCTGTGGATTCCCACTTGGGTCAAGTGATGAGAGACACATCCAAATCACAGGATACAGTAAGCTGGAGAGGAAAGCTCCTGGGGGAATAAGGGTCAGAGCAACCATTGCATACCCTGGGGGAAATAGAATGCACACCTCATGCTCAGGGCCAGGTGTGTGCTCATAGAAGCCCAGAGGTGACCCTGGGCTTGCTCTTCTGGCTCATCTGTGGGCTCTGCAAGCCCACAGGACAGGGATGAGCTATCGGTAGCCTGTCCTAGTACTGAAGAAGTATCTCCGTCATGGGAAAGATACAGAGTCTGAGAGAATAGTACTTTTTCTTCTTCCTTTTGGATCCAGGTATTTAAGGGACCATTTTTCATGTCACTGTTTATCTATTGAGCTAAAAACACACAGACTTTAGTGACCACATATGACATGAAATACAGTCTTTGGCGAGGTCACTAAACAAATAGACGATTTCAACCACAGCAAACCCTAGGATAGGGGATAATTTGACTTTTAGAATTAACACATTATATTATTCAAATGTTCAGGTTTTGATAAATTATAAAACATCCAAAAATATCAGGAGACTGTGGTCTATTTCCTACACTGGAAATTATGGCCAGAGTGATTGGGCAAGAAAAAAATGAAAGAGATCCAAATTGGAGAGACAGAAGTGAAATTATCTTGAATCAAGATGACATAATTCACATGAATAGAAAGTCCCAATAATCCAGAAAAATACCTTCTGGAGCTAATAAATTCAGTAAAGTTATAGGGTATAAAATAAACATATAAGAATCTTGCTTTTCTGTCACCTAGGTTGAAATTGTGATTATCCTTTTGGAGTTTGCATTAACTCTACACAAAATCTTTTCCTAATGCAATTGCCTCTAATGATGGAGAGCCTCCCAGGTTCTGTGGTCTGAATGGTGAGGAGGTTCCTACTGTATCCCGGACCTGCCTTCCTATCATCAGGAATGTGAGGCAGAGAAGCTTCTAAAAGTTAGAATATGCTGCCTTCAAGATTCATACCATGGTGCTGCGATCTCAGTGATGAGAACTATGATATATATTGATTTATCCTTAATTCAGAGAGGATGTCACTGTATATCAAAGACTTTTAGACTCTTAGACATTTTAGTGATTTGGTAAGCCTGAGACTTTTGCCTCTTAACTTCAGGATGGCAGATGTCTTCATGAGGTCTCTACTGCTACTTCTGTCTCTGTTAATGTGGTACATCAACACAGGGACATGGATGCTCTGTAGAATGTCCAGATACAACAGGTCTCTGAACAGGAGCATTTATAGAGATCTAGTGACAGGCCACAAACACACACAACTGTCTGTTTAAGCGATTGCGAATGGTTCTTTTTTCTCAGTTCCACTTATTTTATTGCTTTTTATTTTGTTGTATATACCACAGTTTTATTTTTTATTGGTGCATTGTAGTCATACATCTTAATGGGATACAAGATGGTGGAGACATACATGCACACATCACCCAATTAATCCTTACCCAATTTCTACCCCATTCCCACCCCCTTTCTCCTCATGTTTGGCTTAGTGATTGATATTGATATGTTTGTTAAAGTACATGAGAATGGTTCTTGACTTTCTTTTTTCAACAGGAACAAAACAGAATATGCTTCCCACAGCAATGGGTATGCACTCTACCAAAGGCGATGCTAAGCTGCTCCAGTGATGTCATAACCCCTGGCCTGAGGGCCACTGTGGGAGCTACTGCTTGGGCAAATTGGAATAGGTACAGATTGTTGAAGTCAACAGAGATATGATGGAATTCACCACAGGTTCCTTCTGTGTATGAGGGTAGAACTAATCTCTATAATTTCCCCTGAAGACAATTCTGTTTGATATGGATTCCAATTGCAGGCAGGACAGTGGTAATTTAGAGATTTCCATTTGGCCATCTCCACTGTGGCAACTCACCCCTCCAGCTAAGAAGCCATGCAGGGGCTCTGCCAGCTACACTGCAAGTCCCAGTTACACATCCAGGAAACAACCACTAGGTGTATCTATAAGATGGCATAGTGTACCAGGCTGAACTCAGGGCTCCAGTTGTTACCTGTCTCTCTACACATTCCACCAGTTATTGGTGGGGTATGTTAGGATGATGCTTTAGAGATTCAGAGTGTTATATACAACAGTCCTAAAATGAGTGAGTATTCACCATTCTTCATGGCATATTATCTACAAGTATGACAAGAGCCCTAGAAAATATTGAGTGAACCATTATTATGCAGTTGTTATGGCATTATGAAGTTCTTCCTCCTGGACCCCCAGCCACTCGTCAATGGGCTCTGGGTCTTCTTTGGACAGTAGTTTCTGGGTTTGGAAAGTGGTCAGGTCTAGAAGTTGGGATGTGGATAATAGTTTTTACTAGAGTGTCTTACCTCAGCCTCCTGGACATTTATCTTTGATTTAGATGTTGATAAATGCTTTCTGGATGTCAATATATCTTGACCCTAGTGACATTGTATTTTAAAAGCACATCCATAGCCCTTTTGGAATCATAAACACTGACTACCACTCTGACCTTGCTGCTCATTAATAATTGTCCCCACACAAACTTCATTTAGTTTCATATTCTGGATGTCTTGACTCAGCCTCCTCCTGATCATTAAGCACTGTCACCCTATTTGTGTTATTTAGAGCAAATGTTCCCAAAGTGGGTGATTCCACTCCCAGAAGGCACAGGAATGAAATATAGATACACAAGAGAATGCAAATTTGACACTGCAACTTTTTGTTTATTTGCCTAAAGAAGATACGAGGTTCATGGGGGTGATGAGTAATTTTATTTTTTCTCGGAAAGGGGGCGGTAAGCCAAATAAGCTTGGGGATCTCTAATTTAGAGATTATAAAATGCCCATCAATAACAGTAGTTGTTCTGAAAAAGCATCTTTTAGCCTCAGCTATGCCACAGAAGATGACCACTTGAGTCCCTCGGGTAGGTACCCTACTAACCATTGCATATGTCTCAGTTGGTATTTTACAGTCATCTACAAATTCTGAACTATCATTTTCTCTGAGTCTATGACCCCTTCTTCCACCTACTACCCACATTGACATTTAGTGTGGGCAGTCATCTTCTCTAAGCTTCTAAGAGCTGTCTCGTTAGCATGCTAGCATCCACTCCTGGAGTTTCTGCAGGGTGCTGAATCTTTTGTCATGGCCAAATGTCCCATATGCAAAACTGTCACTGTCTAGATCCATGACTTGACTCAGCCCCCTCAATATCCTTTTCTGTCATCTTCTTTATCCTGGCACTTCCTAGAACCTGTTAATTAATTTCCACAGCTCATTCAGAACATATTCCCTTTTTTTCATTTGGCAGACACAGAATTTCTCTACCATACTTTGTTTTGCTTTATCCCATGTATTAGTTTACAGGTCAGGAAAGGAAGTATGTATAAACCCAGGATAGTGGTGGCAGTGGAGAGAACAAGGAGAATATATTTTAAAAGAGACTCTTCTACATCATCATAATCAAATGAAGAGTGCTACTAATAACTGGGAATAGTTTCTTTTTTGCAGACCCACAATGTTTAGCATTCAAGACTCTAAACTATGCATTTCCAAATTTTCTTGTCCCAAGTCACAGGGTCCCCTCTTCTCAGTCATAGCTTTGACTTTGGCATGACATTGCTGCCAGGGTTGAGATTTTAACACTTTCTGGAATCCATTTGCCTTAAAAATCACTTCTGAGCCTAATATATAGATTTTCCCCATTGTCCTTAGGGTTCGAAAAAGCAAGAATCTTTTTATATACCATCAAAGAAGTCATTTGGTTGTCACACTGAACTGTTAATCCATGTATCTATTTGTTGTTTTCCTCCCATCTAATTCCATAATCTTTATCATTATTGTTTCAACATATGCTTCTCCAACAATGGAGAAATGAAATATTGCACCAGCCTGACCACTGTCTTCTTTTAGTACCTCGTTCCATTTTCTCAGGGAAAGCTTAGCATTGATACTGCAGACCCGGAGCTCCCTGTGTTCTGCCATCAGTGATGAGCTGCTGAGTACCAGCTGCCTGTAAAATGATCTAGTACTCAACTGCATTTTAGAGCCCATTTAATTAGATACCTCCTGACATTAAACATCTCACAGGTAGCCAGGTGTGGTGCTGCATGCCTGTAATCCCAGTACTTGAAAGGCTGAGATTGGAGGATCACAATTTCCAAGCCAGCCTCAGTAACTCAGAAAGACCCTCAACAACTTGGGAAGACCCTATTAGAAAATAAAAAGTAAAAAGGAATGGGGGTGCAGATCAATGATAGAATGCCCCTGGGTTCAATCTCCAGTAACAACAACAACAACAACAACAACAACAACAACAACAACAGCAACAGCAACAACACACACACACATTGTGTGTCTGTCTGTCTGTCTGTCTGTCTGTCTGTCTCTTTCTCTTTCTCTCATAGGAAATCTTACTCATGATACCCCTTTTCCTAAAAACCCATACTAAATTCTGTGAATGATCTACAGGTCCTATCCCTCTCTTAAATGAAGAATTATTTAATCCATATTTGTAAATGTAGGTAGCTGATAGCTCTCATCTGGATGTCTTGCTTAAAATTGCTCTCACAAGATCATCTCCTCAATTATAGCCATGCCTTTTCCTGGAGGCAACACCTGCACCCCCATTCTTAAATAGTTCAAGGCCACCCTGAAGACCAGTCCTAACTCCAGAGCCCCCATGGGATCTGAGGCCATTGATGATTAGATCATAGCTGAACTTCTGCTCACACCATCCACACAGTGGTCAGTCCTTCCTGGATATCCATCTCAAGGTTACACTCAAAATCTTCTGCATAAAAATGGCTATCTTGATCCATGTGGAGCTCCACTGGAGGCAGCAAAGCCCCCACAGTTCCAGGGTCCATGGAATGTCCACCAGAGGCACAAAACACTTCTCAATAAATCTTTAAACAAATTAATTTATACAAAATATGTGAAAGCTAGGGAGAAAATGGGACATAGGAGCGACTCTAGATAAAGAAGGAGAAACCTTATATGAGTAAAGAAGGTGACCTAACTGAGGGGGATGGGAGGGGGAAGAGGGAATTACCCTAATATACATGATATGCATTCACAAACATCGAGTCAGTCACTAAGCCAGACTAGAGAAGAAGAGACGGGGGAGGGAATGGGGAAGGGCCAAATGTGTGATGTGTGCATGTGTGCCTCTACCATCCTGTATCATAATGATATATGATTACAATGCACCAATAAATAAAAATATATATCACGAAATTAAAATAGAGCAACAAGAATATATTTGGTGCATCCTTATAATGCTTGGAAATAAGATCTTTCTAAATATCTTATAGGGCAGGAAGGAAGGGAAACCAAGAGAACTTAGAAAATAATTTGAATTAAATAAAAAATAAATAGCTAATAAAAATTATGGGAGTGCAATGTTTCAGAGGCAATTGATTACATAGTAGTTCAGGAATTTAATGTGAATATTAGTAGAAGAATATAATATGAATACAAAGAAAAAAAGAGAAATGAAAACAAAGAAATAAAATTAATAAAATAATAAATCACTCCTGAGCACAGTCACTGTCTCCTAGCAAAGACACTGGCCACAGTCTAGGTCCCCAAACCCAAAGAATTTTTCTCCAGAAATTATGAGAAACTACAGGAAAGTAAAAGTACAAAAAAATACCCTCTCTTCTTAATTTGAAGATTGTCAATAAGCAAATGTCAACGATTGTAAATGTTTGCATAGATGGGCATGGTGGCACACACCTGTAATTCCAGTACTTAGAAGGCTGAGACAGGAGGATTGTAGGTTCATGGCCAGCCTCAGCAACTTAGCAAGGTTCTCAGCAATTTAGTGAGACCCTGTTTCCAAATAAAATATAAAATTGATCTGGGGTGTATCTCAGAGGTAGAATATTTCTGGGCTCAAGTCCCAGCACACGCATGCACACACACACACACACACACACACACACACACACGCACACGCACACGCACACATTCATATAATAAGATAAGTAATAAGTGCTTGTAATCCCAGCATTCGGGAGACTGAGACAGGAGGATTCAGGTTTGTGGACAGCATCAGCTACTTAGTGAGGCCCTTCTCAACTCAGTGAGACCCTGTTTTAAAATAAAGAATAAAAAATAGCAGCTTGGATGCAGAATGCCCTGGGTTCTATCTTTAGTACCCCTCCCCCCAAAATAAGTAATAAGTATGAGATGTGGTGGATATGTGAATTGCTTTTATTTGATTATTTTATAATGCACACATGTAACAAAATATTGTACTTCATAAACTGCATATTTATAATTTGTCAATTGAAAATAAAAATTCAAAAATAAAAATTACTAACATCAATGAACCCAAGGAAAAACAAAAAATGGGTTCATTGAATTTAGATTAAAAAAGAAGGAAGACGACTTCTGAGAAGATGGCGACGAGAAAAGCGGTGCTTACGAGTCCCGCTAACAATCGATCTCTATTACCACAAAACCAGTGCCTTTCGAAGCCAGAAAACACCATCAGCAAAGAAATAAAAACTGTAAATACAAGGGACAGAGAAAAAGAGGACTGGAAAAATGAGACACCAGAAAGAAACTGGCCTTCAGTGCCGCGGCCTGAGCCATGGCGCGGAGTGGCGTGGGCTTTATCTTCTCTCACAGCACCAGGCTCCAGAGAGGAGGGAGACTCAGAACAGAGCTCAAATCCAGACAGGAGGTACGCTGGCCACATGGCCGAGGATGCAGCAGCAGCGCCTTACTGCCAGCGGCAGCGGCGAGTTCACCGCACGGCTCCAGACCAACGCACTCAACCAGCCACCATGCTCCAGAGAGGAGGGGTGGACAGCGAGCCGAGGTGAGCAGCTACTGAACAGCCAGGTGGCAGTCAGCAGCTTTTTTCGGTGCAAGAAGTGTCTAAAGCTCCCAAGGGCCGGGCTCAGCACACCCTGAAGGGACTCAGAGCGGTGCTCAAAACCAGAGAAGAACTACACCACCCTCAAAGCTGAGGACAAGGCATCAGCATCTTACTGCTGGTAGCAGTGGCAAGTTCACTGGACACCTGCAGACCAACGCACTCAACCAGCCATCAGGCTCCAGAGAGGAGGGGTGGACAGTGAGCTGAGTTGAGCAGTTGCTGAGCAGCCGGGCGGCAGTCAGCAGTTTTTTCGGTGCAAAGAATGTCTAAAACTCCCAAGGACCAGGCTCAGCACACCCTGCAGGGACTCAGAGTGGAGCTCAAAACGAGAGAAGAAATATGCCAGCCTCACGGCTGAGGGCATATCAGCAGTGCCATATTGCCAGCAGTGGCAGCAGTGAATTCACCAAGTCCACTACAGCTCCATCAGCACACTCAACAACTGTGAGTCAAATTGCAGCCCCTAGAGGAGAAATCCCAGTACTGCACTCACAGGGACTTATGCAGATAGTCTCCCTGGGTTGGAGATTTTTGCAGTCCAACCCAGTGGGGGAGTGGCTGTGGCAGAGATATCATACCATGGGTCACAACTCCCTGCGGGAGAACGACCAACCTGGCACTGCCCATGGTCTAAAGGAACCTCAATTGATTCCCTGGGTCTGAGACTTTGTGATACAACCCAGTAAAGGAGTAGTGGTGACTGAGATACCACATACTTGAGATCCATAGCACCTTAAGTGAAGTCGTAGTGACCCAGGGAAGAACCCAGAAAAGGCACAAAATTCCGAAATCAAGAAAAGAGAAATAACAATGGAGTAATGAATGCCCACAACCCCACAACATCAGAACCTGATAACACAGAAATCCAGAGATCTCTAGAAGATCAAATCAGGAAAATAACTTTAGAAATAATAGAGGACTTTCAAAAAGAATTCAGAGAGAGTCTAAAAGAGATAAAGGATGAAATCATTGAAATAAAGGCCTCAATTCAAAGTATAAACAACAGATTAGACCACATGGAGAACAGAATCTTGCTTCTAGAAGATAATCACTCCAAAAATGAATCAATAGTTTCTAATTTAGAAAAAAAATCTGACAGCAGGAATCTGACATTGAAGAAATAGGGGCCCATATTAAGAGAGCTAACCTAAGAATAATTGGAATAGAGGAGGGAAAAGAAGGTGAAACCAAAGGGATCAATAATCTCTTCAAGGAAGTAATAGCAGAAAATTTTCCAAACATAGAGCAAGAGGTTGATACACAGGTCCAGGAAACTTATAGAACTCCCTTTACACAGGATCATAGGGGAGGATCCCCATGCTAAATAATTGTCAAAATGACCAATGTGGAAGCCAAGAAGGGACAACAAAAGGCAACAAAAACAAAAGGCTGCGTGACATTCAGAGGCAAACCAAGTAGAATCACTTCAGACATTCCAAACCAAGTCATGAAAGCCAGAAGGGCATGGAGTAACATATTCCAAACTCTGAAAGAAAACAACTTCCAGCCAAAAATTTTCTACCCAGCAAAACTATCTATTAAATTAGATGGGGAAATAAGAAGCTTCCATGACAAACAGAAACTGAAGGAATTTATGTCTTCAAAACCAGCGCTAGAGAAAATACTCAAGGAGATTAACTGCAAAGAAGAAATAGGTAATATACGCCAAACCAAAGAAACAAGAATTCCCATCCAGCAGACAACCAAGCAAAGAAGAATAAACAGTATCTCAAACAGAAATAAGATCTTAACATGTTAGGAATTACAAATTATCTCTCAGCCGGGCGTGGTGGCGCATGCTTGAAATCCCTGCGCTTGGGAGGCGGAGACAGGAGGATCGCGCAGGTTCGAAGCCAGCCGCGTGCGCTGGCTTAGGAGACCCTGTTTCTAAATAAAAATATAAAAATAGGTCTGGGAGTGTATCCCAGAGGAAGAAGAGCTTCCAGGAACCTCAGTACCACCAAAAAAAAAAAAAAAAAACCAAACAAACAAAAAAAACAAATTATCTCTCTATAATCTAATCACACTGAATGTAAATGGCCTCAACTCCCCAATAAAAAGACATAAAGTGGCAAAATGGATTAAAAACCAGAATCCATCCATCTGCTGCTTACAAGAAACATACCTTACAATTAAAGATAGGAACAAACTCAAGGTAAAGGGCTGGAACAAGGTAGTGCATGCTAATGGCACTCGAAAACAAGCAGGAGTAGCAACTATGATATCAGACAAGTTAGACTTCAAACCCAAACTTATTAGAAGAGACAAGGAAGGTCATATTTTACTGGTAAAAGGAATAATTCAGCAAGAGGAAATAACAATAATCAACATCTATGCCCCAAAGAGAGGTGCAGCTACTTTCATAAATCAAACTCTTTGTGACATGAAGGCACACATAAATCCCAACACAATAATACTGGGAGACTTCAACACACCTCTCACAACACTAGGCCAATCTTCCAGATAAAGGATCAGTAAAGATGCCTCAGAACTAAAGAACACCATTAACCAAATGGACCTGTTGGACACATATAGAATGCTTCACCATATTACAGCGGAGTTTATATTTTTCTCAGCTGCTCACGGAACCTTCTCCAAAATAGATCACATCCTGGGACACAAAGTGAGCAAGGGCAAATTTAAAAAATGTTACATACTTTCCAGTGTCATTTCAGACCATAATGGAATGAAACTAGAAATCAACTATAAGAAGACCCAGAGAAACAACATAAACATATGGAGACTGAACACCACACTTCTGAATGAAGAATGGGTCATAGAAGATGTAAGAGGTAAAATCAAGAAATTTCTAGAAACAAATGAAAATAAAGATACAACATATCAAAACCTCTGGGACACTTTGAAGGCAGTATTAAGAGGAAAATTTATAGCACTGAGTGCTCACATAAGAAAAACAGAAAATCTTCAAATAAATAACCTAACGACACACTTCAAAGCCCTTAAAAAGCAAGAACAATTGAACCCCAAAGCCAGCAGAAGACAGGAAATTATTAAAATTAGAGCAGAAATTAATGAAATAGAGATTTAAAAAGCAATACAGAAAATCAACAAAACTAAAAGCTGGTTTCTTGAAAAAATTAACAAGATTGATAAACCATTAGCCAACCTAACTAAAAAAAGAGAGAATTAACCCAAATTATGAAGATAAGAGATGAAAAAGGAGACATTACTACTGACAGTGTAGAAATCCAGAGGATTATCAGAAACTACTTTGAAAAACTATACTCCAACAAAATGGAAAATCTGGAGGAAATTGACAACTTTTAGATAAATACAACCTTCCTAAACTGAGTCAAGAAGATATAGAACACTTAAACCAACCAATAACAATCAAAGCGATTGAAACAGTAATAAAGAGCTTACCATCAAAGAAAAGCCCAGGACCAGATGGTTTCCCAAGTGAATTTTATAAAACCTTTATAAAAGAGCTAACCCCAATAATACTCAAACTATTCACGAAATAGAAAAAATCAGAACTCTCCCAAATACATTCTATTAAGCCAACACTAATACCCAAACTGAATAAAGACAGTTCTCTGAAGGAAAACTACAGGCCTATATCTCTGATGAACTTGGATGCAAAACTATTAAACAAAACACTACCAACACACATTCAAAACCACATCAAGAAAATCATACAATATGACCAGATAGGGTTCATCCCACGGATGCAAGGCTGGTTCAATATAAGAAAATCAATTCATGTAATTCATCATATAAACAGAATCAAAGACAAAAATCACATGATCATTTCAATAGACGCTGAAAAAGCATTTGACAAAATTCAACATCCATTTATAATAAAAACACTGCAGAGGATTGGAAAAGAAGGAACATATCTCAACATTATTAAGGCAATCTACAATAAGCCCACTGCCAACACCAGATTAAAAGGGGAAAAACTTCAAGAATTCCCCCTAAAAACTGGAACAAGACAAGGATGTCCACTATCACCACTTATCTTCAATATAGTACTAGAGACTCTAGCCAGAGCAATAAGGCAAGAAAAGGAAATCAAAAGGAGTACAAATAGGAAAAGAAGAACTTAAGCTTTCACTATTTGCAGATGACATGATACTATATTTAGAAAACCCAACAAACTCAACCAAAAGGCTTATAGAACTGATCAACAAATTCAGCAAGGTATCTGGATACAAAATCAATCTTAAAAAATCAGAAGCTTTCCTGTACACCAACCATAAATCCACTGAAAATGAAATTCAGAAAACACTTCCTTTCAGGATATTCCACAAAAAAATAAAATACCTAGGAATAAACTTGACCAAGGAGGTAAAAGATCTCTACAAAGAAAATTATAAAACACTGAAAAAAGAAATCGAAGAAGATCTTAGAAGATGGAAAGGCCTTCCATGTTCATGGATTGGCAGAATAAATATCATTAAAATGGCCATCCTCCCAAAAGTGATCTACAGATTTAATGCAATGCCCATTAAACTACCAAGATCATTCCTCACAGACATAGAAAAATCAGTCCTTAAATTTATCTGGAATAACAAAAAGCCCAGAATAGCCAAGGTAGTTCTCAGCAACAAAAACCACGCAGGAGGAATCACAATACCTGACTTTAAACTATACTACAAAGCCATTGTAATAAAAACAGCATGGTACTGGCAAAAGAACAGATATATAGACCAATGGAGCAGAATAGAAGACCCAGAAACAAGTCCACACACTTTTAGCCAATTGATTTTTGACAAAGGGGCAAAAACATATACTGGAAAAAAGATAGCCTCTTCAACAAATGGTGTTGGCAAAACTGGTTAACCATATGTAGAAAATTGGAAATTAATCCCACTTTCTCACCTTGTACAAGAGTCAACTCACGATGGATCAAAGACTTGGAAACCAAACCAGAGACCTTGAAGCTCCTTGAAGAGGACATAGGTCCAACACTGCAACACATAGGCACAGATAAACACTTTCTCAACAAGACCCCAAAGGCACAACAAATTAAAAGGCAAATCAATACATGGGATTGCATGAAACTGAAGAGCTTCTGTTCAGCAAAGGAAACTGTCAAGAACCTCAATTGAGAGCCAACAGAATGGGAGAAGATTTTTGCCACCTACACCACCGATAGAGGACTAATATCTAGAATATATAGAGAACTCAAGAAACTCAACACTAAGAAAACAAAGCATCCAATAAAAAAAAGGGCAAATGAACTAAATAGACACTTCACAAAAGAAGAAATTTAAATAGCCAATAAATGCATGAAAAAATGCTCAACATCACTGGCAGTCAGAGAGATGCAAATCAAAACTACCCTGAGATTTCACCTAAGTCCAACCAGAATGGCAATCATTCAAAACACAAACAACAACAGATGCTGGCGAGGATGTGGAGAAGTGGGAACGCTAAGGCATTGTTGGTGGGATTGCAAATTAGTGCAACCACTTTGGAAAACAGTATGGAGAATCCTCAGAAGAATGGGAACAAATCTACCATTTGATCCAGCAATACCACTTCTGGGTATCTACCCAAAAGAAAAGAAACCAAACTACCAAACGAATGCATGTGTATCTATGTTCATAGCTGCACAGTTCACCATAGCCAAACTTGGAACCAGCCAAGATGTCCATCAACACATGAATGGATTACAAAACTGTGGAATATGTACACAATGGAATTTTACTCAGCTATCAAAAAAAACCTCAATTACATCATTTTCAGGGAAATGGATAGAACTGGAGGACATTATGCTAAGTGAGATTAGTCAGTCACAAAAAATAAGAAATCAGATGCTTTCCCAAATATGTGAGAGTTAGGGAGAAATGGGTCATAGGAGGAACTCTTGAAAGAGGAAATCCTATAGAGGAGCAAACAAGACAACCTAAAGGAGGAGAAAGGAGGGGGGAAGAGGAAAATCTCTAAAACACACAATGTACTTAAACATATCGAAGTCAATCACTAAGCGAAGCAAGGGAGGGAGGGACATGGATGGAATGGGTTGGGAATTGGTTTAGGGGTTAAATTAGCGATGTGTACATGTTTGTACACATAAGTTTTTTTTTTTACCCCAATATGATGTTTGAATATAATGCACCAATAAAAAATTAAAAAAGAAGGAAGACAAAATTATTTCATAACTTAATAATAAATTATAATATTCAACCTCATAAGAATTAGTGAGAGTCATTGAGGAAAGGCAAGAAAATAATTAAATAAAAAGCAAATTAAAAATGTCATTAAAAATAAAATAATAATTTAAAAATGTAGTTTAAATGGAAGACTGGCAAAATAGGAATAACATTTATATTTTGGGAGTTCCCAAGAAAGAAAACCATACATTAATATAGGTAGGACCAATTTTTAGAATAAAACTCAAGAAAACTTTCCTGATAAGAAGAAAAACACAAGAAAAGCTTACTTGAAATTCCTGTATGTATCAGGTCCTAGGGAATATTAACTCAGTATGATCAACTTTTTGATACTTCACTGTAAAACTTTTACATTTCAAGATGAAGAGAAAATTCTCAAGGCCTCAAGCAAAAGATCAAAAAATTCACAAAGATAAAAGAACTAGACTGTCAACCAGTTTTTCAAAAAGGGGCATACAAAGGAAGAGAAAAATGAACCAGTGTTTAAAAAAAAGTATTAAGACTAATACAAAAGCTGTTTCCAACATACGCAAATTAAGAGAATTCTGTGCCCAGTAGCCCTTCCTGAAGAAGTTACCAATGAAGGTGCTCAGTACATCACTGTAAACACTTCTGGAACAATTTGAAGAAGAAAATAAATAGTGATAGCAGAAAATAAATTATGGAATGAAATCTGTAATTACAAATTAATATACATAAGTGGGGAAGAAAGGACAGTTTTTCCTTATGTGTGTGTGTGTGTGTGTGTGTGTGTGTGTGTGTGTGTGAGAGAGAGAGAGAGAGAGAGAGAGAGTGTGTGTGTGTGTGTGTGTGTGTGTGTGTGTGTTATACAGATGGCACCCACGGACATTCTACCTCTAAGCTATGTCCCCAGTCTTATTTATTTTTTATTTTGAAACAGGGTCTCACTAAGTTGATGAGAGTCTTGCTAAGTTGCTGAGACTGGCCTTGAACCTGCAATCCTCCTGTTTCAGCCTCCCAAGAACTGAGATTACAGGCCTGTAGCACTACATCCAGCTCTTATAATGTAGGACCAAAGCGGGGCCATGACAGACTTCATCCATTCAGCAAACATGCTAGGCCTGAGTTTCAGTTTCCCAGGAATACAACTAACAGTTAAGTGCCAGTTTTGGCACCTGGGTCAGGATGAAAAACTCCCAACCAACCCCAGGAGGCATGAACCAAAGGGGAGGCGCCAAGCATCCTGTCTGTTGCTTGTGATAACAGCAGTAAAATTTCCTTTTGGTTTAAAGATAACTCCTTTGTAAATCACAGCCTGAGGTACTGAAATGTATAAAACTGCCTTGGAACAAAGACTCGGGGTCCTTGTCAAGACTCCACTGCATTGGAGGGACTTGGACCCCAGCTCGAGCTAGTTCCCCAATAAACCCCTTCCTGCCTTTGCATTACTGTGTGTGGTGGTGCTCTCTGTCACCCTGGGGTCCTGGACTTTGAGTATATCAATAATAGAATTTTAATGAATACTTACAGAAAGAATAATGAAATAAAAAATAATCATTAAGCAATCGCCATAGGAAAAATTGTTACAATGAGGTGAATGTGAAAATTAACAGAAAAAATATGAGAAATTGATATTTGCATAGGGTTAAAGCATCTCCCTTCAAGATAGCACATAGTATATGGCTCTATTTCTTTGAAATTCTGGGAGAGGCAAAACCAATTTATAGTAGGAAAAGAGCATTTGGTTTTTTGCCTCTTCCTCGGAGATGGGAAAACTGGCTATACAAGGCAGGAGGACTTTCTAAAATGATAAAATAGCTCCCCATCTTGGCAATGGTGATGGTTGGGTAGGTGTACACATTTGTCAAAACTCACTGAATTTCATTTAATAAAGTATATCTGTTGCTGGTGAGTGCATGCATGTCCACAGAACAATCGCATCTCTGAAACTGACTCAGAGCGCAGCATTGACACTCATCCATATAATCCGGCTGCACAGGAATAATAAAATCTTGAACATTTCTGCAAATCCAGTCGACTTTCCTATTTTACCCTACCTTAAACCTTACAGTAACAGAGAAACTACTTTTTCTGACTGGCTTGTGCTAGGAGCCTTTTTCAGAGGTCCAACATAGCAGGTGAAGGGCACCAGAGACACCCATTCATGGTGGAAAAGCTGAGACCTAAGGTCAGCCACCTGTTCTCCAGTTCTGAGAGAGGAGAGGATGACTGGGTCCCCAGAGTTGGAGCTGCTAAAAAATGTGTCACAAGAACAAGGACTGCCTTGTCGACCTAACAGGAGAGGGAGCTGATTGTGAAACCTAGAGATAAGACCTGGACTACCCACTCTCTCCCTCTCCTGAGCTCCTTCTCCCAGGCAGCAGGATGGCAGGCCACTGCCTGAGGTCTTAGAGGCCAGTTCTGGTGGCTCTGGGTCCTGGGGACCCCAAGTGACAGATGACAGGGCCACGGGGAACAGCTTCCTTTAGCAGCCTCCACAAAGGCTGCTAATCAGCTCCTCCCTTGCCTCTGGTCCAGCTGACAGTCTTCCTCTCCCATCTGTAGGAGGACAATCAATTCCTCATTACTGTCTTAGCAAGGAATGGTCACTCATCTGGCCTCCAGGCTCACTCCAGGAGCCGGCTCTTTGCCCATTTGTCACCTCAGGCCTGGTTTTATGACTCTGCCTTTGTATCACCTTTCTCCCTCAAATCACGCAACGCGGCTCTTAGATTATTGACTAGGCACTTCTGAGTCCAAAACTTCATTTTGAGAAAGTTGCAAATTAGTTTCTTTTCTTATCAAAGTAGGTAAAAAAAATGCAGGTAAGCTTTTCTTCAAAGTACTACAATCTTATAGAGACTTAAAAAATGCAGACAAGTGAAAAAGAGAAACTAAAAACTCACCTTTACATTCCCCCTCCACTCTAAGGCACCACTATTTACATTTTTATGAGTTTCTTCCTAGCAAGGACTTAATTTATCCACCCTCTGGCTGAGTTTGAGGAGACCACCTTGTGACAGTAAGGGCTTGCCAAATTTGATTTCTATTATGTCATCTGTGCTTGACCACGCATCTGAACCCAGGAGGGTCTCAAAAAATATTTTCCACAGATGAGTGATCGAACATCACTGTAAGATGGAAACTTTCCATTCCAGACCTGTTATCCCTCTCCAGAGCCACACTTGTGCCCTGGCTGGCTGGGACCTGGCCAGGAGATGGTTTGTTTGGGAAGAGCAGAGAGGTGCAGTGATTGATGGCTTGCCTGACCAGAGGCTCCTGGTAAATCATGCTGTGGAAGGATCTCACTGTTCACACTGCTTCTGAATTCAGGAGCGGGGTCTGAAAATAAGAGCTGACACTTACTAAGAATTTAGGATATACTTGTTAGTTCTCCAAATTATGTTAAACTCTTTACAATGCGTGTTGATCTCTTATAATCACTTTATGAAATTGTGGCCATTGTTATTTCTAATATATAAATGAGAAAACAGGACCAGAGCGTTCTTATGAAGCAGAGCCACATTTAAAGCCAGGCTGTCTGGTTCCAGGGCCTGAGCTCTAACCCACCACACCATGATGGATGGTTACCACGGGAGATCATGGTCATCGCATTAAGGCACTGGCCAAGGTGGGCAGGGTGGCACATACGTAATCCCAGTGCTTAGTCCTGGAGGATTGCAGGTTTAAGGTCAGTTTGAGTAACTTAGCAAGACCTTCAACTATTTAGTAACACCCTGTTTCAAAGTTGTAAAAAAGGGGCAGGGATATAACTCAGAGGAAGAATATCCCTGAGTTCAATCACCAATACCCAGTACCAAGAAAAAAAAAAAAAAAAAGGAAAAGAAAAGGCAGTGGCCAGAAAGTCTGCACTCTTAAATGTATCAGAAAGTCTACTGCCCACTTTCTGCTCCTTGGATGAAGGTAAGACCACAGGAATAGCAAACCCAGCAAGTAAATGCTGGATGTGATGGATAGTTGGGGAGCATATTGCCCTGGGACACACCTGAGATACACTGCTTTTCTAACCAAGTGCTGCTGGCCATTGGAGTTCCTTAGAAGATGGTCTTCAGTGATTCATAATTACCCAGCTTCAGAAAGGACACCTGGTTCTGCTGAACCTTCTCCTGGATCCTACTGTGTTGAAATGTGAAGACAACAAACAGCTCCCATAATTTGCATGTTCAAGACAGATGGTCTGCCAAGATGGCTTACTTTTATTTTTTTCTCTCACCTGATATTGTAGGTGGTGACAGAGAACAGGTTATCAGATTTCATGGCTTTGACCCACACGCTCTAACCCAGAAGACAAATAAGACATGTTGGAAGTCACCTTGGCCCACAGCCTGAGGTCACCTTGGACCAGCCTGAGTAGGCACAAAGTGCTCAGCCAAGTAGAAATTGCATGCAGATAATTTCCAAGGGCTGTATGTGACCGATCAGCAGTGTGGACCATGATGCTACGTTATTTCCCAGAATTGTTTACCCTTTCCTTCCCTGACTCATCCCATGACTGCTTTGCTGGTTGAAGGAGAATAGAAGATTTTCTGTCTTCTCCCCAGCCACCCTGTGCCTCTGATAATTTTGATTCTGATTCACTCATGTGCAGAGACATCTATTCTTATCAGCAGCTTCCCCAGCACAATACCACACAAATACCAAGAAAATATTCCCAACAGCTTCAGGGTTGAACCTGTTCTGGCAGAATACCAGATTCTAGCTTAGGGCCATGCCCCATTCTAAACACTCATGAGACAGCAGCCATGGATTTTATACCTAGGTTATGACTTGCACTGCCAATATCTCAACAGCCGCTCAGAATACCCTTGAATGTTCTATAGAGTATGCAGAAGGCCCAAGGATGTTTCCAGAAGGTTAAGAAAATGGCATTAGTAACGACACATGCCCTATGTCATCTACTCGCATTCAGTATATGCTTTGTACTGTTAGGTTTAGATGCGCTAGCTCTGAGAAACACAGTGATCTGTCCAAGCTTGCTTAGCTATTAGGCTGCAGATCTGATGTGATTCTACCTGTGCTCTTACTCCTCTCGGTACTACCAGGAGAAAGCTTAGTAGCACAGAGCTGGAGAGAGAGAGAGCACCAATCACCCCTCCCACTCCCGCACAGGGACTCCACCCCTCTCATCTGGCATCTGGATGCTTGATAGCCAGGCATCAGGTGATTGTGTGTGTGTGTGTGTGTGTGTGTGTGTGTGTGTGAGATGTACAGAGCTGGAATTATGATGGTCACCTTATACTATTTTCTGCTGTACCTTTAGCTCTGCCCTCTGTGTCCTGTGCCTCAGGGGTCGGCTCAGATATTCTGAGAAATGTTGTTGTTACTCGACAAGAATGTATTGGCATCAGAACGCCACCCATAATTATTGGTGGGGAGGGAGCACGTGTGGTAGGAGACAGATACCTGGATTTTAACAGATCTCAGCAGGTGCTCGGCCAACGTGAGTTTAGCTCTGAGAACCACATCTCCTCTGTATCTGGGTCACACAAGGGTCTGAGACGCTCTTATAAGATCGTGCAGTGAGACAATACACTACACACAGAAAATACAACATGGAACTACTGCTCCATTGCAGGTCTGCAGCTGCCTGTCTGGGCCCTGGACTTGACCCTGTGTGGCCTTGAAGACCCTGTGCCACTTCTGTAGCCTTTCACTAGTGCCTTCTCTTTCATGTGTATGCACTTTACAGATGAGCTGATGGTTGCGGTGTTTCTACTTAGAGAAGATGTTATTCCTCAACTCAATGCAGGGACATTTGGTTCAGTCTGCTTTGCGCAGAGCTGACACAATGCTTTCTCTAGTTTACCACACAGCAGCAATAAACCATTTTTGTCGCGGTCACCCCACACCCTCTTAGCTCTTCATTGCTATGTACACACTCATATATGTATATGCCTGAGAAACCAGTGGTTACAAGGAGGCATGTCTGTGTAAGTGATCATTAAGTAATCATGTCCGTTTTCTCTGAAACCGCACTATTTAATAATGTAGGACTCAATGAAAGCAAGAGACGGAGATACCTGGTTAATGAGCATGTAGAGTTGTTTGTTTTACCACAGACCACATTTAAACTTCAGTGAACAATAAACGATTTATTCTGGGAAACTCCTACGTAGCAGTAAATGGGCTCTATATTTTGTAGATTTTTCTTCTCTTGGAAGTTTGTAGGAACGTTTCATGTGATAGATATTCATCTTCTACTCTTTATACTTAATAGCTCAGCAGTTCTTATCTACAGCCAGCCTTGTTAAGATCCTACATTGGTTCCCGTAGCCACAGTGTTGCGCTGATGAATTGCCTGGTCAATGTATGGGCAGAAATGAATTAACTATCAAGAACACGATGAAAGATTAACCTCATCACTGACCACAGATGATACATCATCAGCATCATTTTGGTTTAATGTATTCATCTGGGTCTTGTTTCTAAGAAACTTTTTAAAAATGAGTAAACCATAATATATTATCCGGCATCATGATGAAAGGAGCTATGCCATAGCAACAATTCATTATTTTTGTAATAAAAGAACAATATATAATTATTTTTAAATATGGAAAATTCAAAAGAGAACAAATGTGAAGTATGTATCTATCATATTATCATTCTAGCAACTGAGACAAATTGTTTTAACCATCCTAATAGAAATTGTTTTAGTTAATTTTTGTATTCAGGCTATGTATATGTATGCATCCCTGTGCATAGAATTTACATCGAGACTTACTGCACATTCTGTTTTAAAATGTTCTTCGAGACTTAATAAATCACATAACTATTTTTCTATGTCATTCAATATATTTTTCTACCTTAAATATTTTTAAAGAACACATAGGATGCTTTGGAGCTCTCCTGGCTTTCTGAACCAATAGTGTATTATTAAATATGTAGATAGATTTTAATTTTACATTGTTTTAAATGACACAATTATAAGCAATTACCGAGAAGCACTCTAGTACACTTCTTGATGCCAACCCAATTATTTCTTTAGATGACATTCTTACAGATAGAATTGCTGTGTTAAAGGGAAAGCATATTTTTAAGTCTTTTAATCCATTTGCAAAATTGCTTTCCAGAAAGATCTTACTGATTCACACTTCAACTAGCAGTTCCATTTCCTCAAGCCCTCTCCAAAGCTTGTTACATAATTTACTGTGCTTTTCATGACGGCGCGTAAAATATTTTTTTTCTTAATGCCAGTAGAGTTTCTATTTTCTGTATCACTAGTGATGTTAATTTTACTTCTAATGCATATTTTCTTTGCTTTTGAATTTTTGGAGTCTTTCTAAATGATATTATATATGCATTAGTTACTATTTCTGCATAACAAATTGCCATAAACTTGGTGGCTCAGAACAGCACACACTCGTGGCCTTCTTCCACTGGTCAGGGACACGATGCGGGGCAGCTCATTCTCCTCACTAGTCTTTGCCTTAGTGGTGACCAGGGCTGCGGGGGGTGGGGTGGTCCTATAGTGTCACTGGGGAAGGATTGCCCTTCAGCTCATCTCCATGTTGGTTTTTTCATTTTTGCTTTTGTTTTCTTTTTGATACTGGGGACTGAATCCAGGGGCGTTCAACCTCTGAGACCCAATTCTCTTTTAGTTTTCATTATTTATATATTCATTTCTCTTATTTTTCATTATATATTGATTAGTTTGTTTGCTTATTTATTATACTGGGGATGGAACCCAGGGTCATTCTACCTCTGAGCTACATCCCTAGCCTTATTTTATTTTTATTTTGAAATAAGAGTTTTGCTAAGTTACTGAGGCTGGGCTCAAACCTGTGATCCTCCTGTTCCTGCCTCCCAAGTACTAGGATTATAGATGTTCATCACTACACCCAGCTAATCTCTAGGGTCTCTTGGCAGCCCTCGGCTCCCTTGGGGCTGTTGGACTGTGGGTCTTAGCCCTCACTTACCATCATGTGGATGGAGGCTGCCCTAGTTCTGTGTCACATCGGCCTCCTAAAACTGGCAACTGGCTTCATCAAGGCCACAACGGACAGAAAGCCAGCCAGCAAGATGGAGGGTGAGTTTGTTGGAGTCCAGTCATGAGTGAAATGGCCTCAAAATTGAGTCACCTGTGGTTTGGGTGGGAGGCTATTGTGGGAGAAGAGATTGACTGAGATTGCCCTGGACGCCTGAGGCCAAGATCCTGAGGAGCAGCCTGGAAGCACCTGCAGGACCCCACGGCTCTGTCTCCTCAGAGGTATATTTAAAAACATGGTTGACCTTTAATTGATAGCTTGCAGTTCTGTGTCTCAGCTTCCTTATCATCCAAGTAAGGATAAAATATTAAGTAACTAACTTGTGGAGTTTCTGTGAAGTTTAAAGTTCTTAGAATAATGTCTAGTACCTGAGTTGGTGGTGATTTCTACCATCTTTTTTTGCATGTCTATATTAATTGGATCTTGTTTATTATTTTTATTTTTGGTACTGGAGGGAGTTAAACCCAGGGGAATTTTACCTTTAAGTGAGCCTTCTGCTTGCTTTCTTGCTTTCTTTCTTTCTTTCTTTCTTTCTTTCTTTCTTTCATGTGTTTGTGGTACTTGGGATGGAAACTAGGGTCATTACACCTCCAAGCTACACCTCCAGCCCTATTTTTTAATTTTTGAAACAGGGTCTCACTAAGTTGTAGAGGGCCTCAATAAATTGCTGATCCTCCCATCTCAGCCTCACAAGTATTGTATTGGGATTACAAGCATGCACCGCTATGCCAAGCTTTACTTTTTATATTAAAAATAGGGTCTCTCTAGGTTGTTTATGCTCTCACTAAATTGCTGAGGCTGGCCTTGAACCTATTCTCCTTGTATATCAGCCTCCCAAGTACTGGGATTGCAGGCATGTGCCACCACACCTGGCTTAACTGGAGTTTTATACAAAAACAAGCCCTATTGGGTGATATGGATAAAATAAACACATTTCTGTCCCTTAGTTTTCATATTTGTAAAATGAGTTCCTATGAAAGGCAGAAGGTGATTTAAGGGGTCTTTTTGACCCAGCTTTTTTCCTGGTTCCAATTAGAATGTAGTTATCCTACCACTTTAATGCCTCATCAGGTGTACTATCTATCATCTGTCTGCCTGTCTGTCTGTCTATCTATCTATCTATACCTACCTACCTACCTACCTATTTCTATTGCTCTGTGTGTATCCCTTTATATAGTACCTTTTTAAATAAATTTAATTCTTAAAATAATAAAACCTCATTAAATTAGATTCTACTATTTGAATTGTGTGATAATTCAGATAGAAACTGGATCAATTGTTTTACATTTTCATGAGAAAGCATAAAGAATTTCCCAAACTAGTCAATACTCTAAACATGACAATTTATATTGGTTTAGAAGAGGCAAGATGTTCTCAGTCACTAGAGGCAATATATTTGCATAAACACTTATTAATATACTAATTAGAAATCATTCTCACCCAGCATATTTCATTTTTCATTGGTACCATGTTGCTGGAGGGTCTCCATTTACTGTTGGTAGGTCAGGGAGCACTGTAACTTCCTAACTTTTGAAGTGCTGTGGAATTCAGACCATATTATCCAGTTTGTCTAAATCAGTGAGGTTTGCTCTTAGTTAATTTATGTCTTTCCTTGACACAGACACAGATTAAATACTATCCCTTTGTTCTTAAATGATTAATATTTCAAGTTTTTATTTCCTATGGGTTTGACGCCCCAAGAGTGCTTTGCAAAATGTCTTCAGGGAAGAAACAGAAAGTTAGAGTCAAGAGGTAACAGAAGTCCTGGCTTCTTAAAATAAGCAGCTGCTTTGCCTTCTTTCTATCACAGCCAGGAGGAAGTGAAAATGGATGGGAACGTTAAATACCAAAGAGGGTTCTCGAGTGGGAGAGTTTCTTTCCCAGGCATGCGAGTCCACTGGGTAGATGGCAAACATGGAGCTGCCTCTCCCGTTCATCAGCATCTTTTTTGCTGTGTAACTTGGGCATATCCCTTGAGAGTGAGGAACAAGCCATTCCAAATGGTCTGACAAGTGTCATACAAATGTAGGCTATTTAGTTCATGTATCTACATATTTTTGCTCTAAAGTCTATGAGCTGAATACAGCATATGTAACAGAAGGAGGTGGGGAGGAGAGGTGGAAATTCTGCAGATGTACTGGATCATCCACAGGTATCCAGAGACAGCTCTGCCCTGGCTACGCCTCCTCCAACAGTGCTGACATAGAAGTCCAGCTCTGAGAAAGGCCACGAGCTGCAGCACAGGAAGAAAAGCCTCTTTCCATCTGAACTCATGTTATGGATCTTTTGTGGAGGAAAGTCTTAAGGCTGAGAATTTATTTAAATTTTCATTTGCTGCTGGAAGGCCATGTGGTATATTACAGCAGTCTGCCCCAGCCCATATTTATTTTTATTATTGTTAGTAGTAATAGTAGTACTGGAGATTGAACCCAGAGGCATTCTAACTCTAAGCTATGCCACCAGCCCTATTTAAGTTTTTTATTTTGAAATAAGTTTTCACTATGTTGCTGAGGCTGTCTTTGAACCTGTGATCCTCCTGTTTTAGCCTCCCAAGAGCTGGCATTACAGGTGTGGGCTACCATGCCCAGCTTGTACTTGCCCTTCTGAGACTGTAATGTCTGTGAAGGTCATGTGTATGGTCACCTCGTCTGGTCTGGGAGGTGCAGCTGCTTCTTTCCTCAGAAGAAAAAGGGAACTTGACAGCTGTCAAAGCATCCAATACCACCACAAACACAGAAGCCTTCCACTATTTATTACTTCACTTTTTTGTGGCCTCTTGAGAGACACAGTTACACTAATATTGGTTGCAGGTGATGTTGGAAATCATAGCATATTTACAATTAATATTAAATTGCACAGGGATTATCTTTGATAACAATAAACAGCCATAAGTGTGCTGTGTACTTCACTTTTTAGTGCCCTCTTGAGAGACAGTGACACTAATATTGGTTGCAGGTGATGTTAGAAATCATAGCATATTTATAATTAATATTAAATTGCACAGGGATTATCTTTGGTAACAATAAACAGTCATAAGTGTGCCGTGTCTGCACAAATGCATGTGTTTATGCTCATGTCAAATCTCGAGGTTATCCTAAAGATCCCAGACACTCAATTCAACCAGGACACACGTGGTGGGCACTTTCTCTATGACACATGTCGGGGAGGTCGGCATGGTTTTGCCCTATGCCCTTGTCTTCAGCTCAGGAGACCTCTGCGGAGTTGTCCATGATCGGGAGCTCCCATGAGCTGGCTGAAGTGACTGGAGCCACCATAATAGCCTGGGTGGAGGACCTCCTTCAGCATACTCTACTCTCCTTCCCTCTCTCACAAGAGCTGACCCTGAGACCACACCTAAGAACCTTTTGCAGGCAAACCTATCTTAGAGTATAATAACCAGAGGTGTGACACTTTTCAAACAATTCTTACCCTGCACTTTTGGCAGTCTAACTTATACCTATATAACCCACTGTCTCTTCCTATTCCCAGCTGCCCAGCATCTTCTCCATTCCTATGTATCTGTATTATGGTGCAGTCAAACATATTCAGCCATGCTATGGTTCATGGCAGGCACAAGAGGCTGACTTCCTTAAATTCTCCTGCTGGAACCCTTTCAATCCTCGTTGAGTGTGGGATTTAACTTTAGGAGCAGGTCAAAGTGTTTCTGTATTAGTCAGTTTGCGGTGATAGCAAAACTCCCTAGTCCTGATGTCCGATACAGGCTACTTCCTGCTGATGCTGAGCGGCGGAGCAGTCGTGGGTTTATTTTTGAAGTTCTGGTGTATGTGTCTTCTTATTTCAGGATCCAGACTGAAGAGCAGCCCTATTCCAACAATACTGTCCTCACAAGAGAAGATACAGAGCACACAACAGCTGCAACCCACATAATCAATTTTGCACTTGGGCAGGGGCAAATGGTACCTGCTCTAATTTCATTGACAGAGCCAAGTCACATGACCCAGCCTTTCCTTGGGGTGACAGGGATGTATCAAAGGTCATAGGCAGTGAGTGTGTGAACCTCACAAAAGCTGCATAGTCCCTTTACTGATTTGGAACAATAATAGGATATAGCTCATTTCCCCATCCTAATACCTTTCCCAACAGTTTGCCACGGGCACTAAAATTCTATGGTTTTGCATTATGAAACCATCTTTCCTGAAGATTCTAATTAAATACAAATATTGTATTCCAGAGAAGCAATGTATCTGCCCATTGCCTTATTTACATTAATTGTCTTAATCTTTTAGTTTTTTGGTATTTAATAGCAGGAACTTGACAGTGGGATCTAGAAATGTAGAAGGAAATTACATTCTGTCTTTTTATAAGCCTATCCTATCTATACTAGAGACATCTGGTTTCAGTGATCCTCATGGTTTTTCTGAGGCTGGCCTCTAACCTGCAATCCTCCTTTTTAAGCCTCTCAAGCACTGGGATTACAAGGATGCCCCACCATACCTGGTCCACCTAGTGAGTGTTTGAGACTATTTTATTCTGCTTTCTTCCTATATTCAGTCCATGTAAAATGCCTGTATGGTGATGATCATCACTCCATGAGAATAAGAACACAGCATCATGCAATGTGTAACATGTAATGGACAAGTGACACAGACACGGGCACGAAGCCGGTGTTCCATGAGACCAGTCCTCGCCCCCTTTCCCTCTCTAGCTGGCTACCAAGATGCCCAGGGTCGTCACATGCCAGTGCTTCTCATTAGCTTACTCCTAGTCCGGTCACAAACAACCTGCTTCCTACAGTATGATGAGCAAGTCAGAGGACAAAAACAGACCTTGCTTTTCACATCTGAAGAGCAATTAATGCCTTAAGCCACCAACCAACATCTCGTCAGAAGTCACCTGCAGATTCAGAGTAAGATTCTCTTTCCTGAAGATCTGAAGAAGAATGCTGTAAATCATGAAATGACCTTAAATTCTATCTTGCTACCGTCTAGAATTCCCAAGTAAAGGTGATTTCCATGAAGGAAGAGACTTTAGAGACTTTACCATGACCAGCCAGCCTAACTGCGACCCTTCCCTAGGGCGGCCACAGTGAGGGACTGGGACACCCCAGGTGCAGGTGGCTGTCCCCTGCCACCAGTGTTAGAACATGCTAGCAATCCACTGGCTAAGGGCTATCAGTCCCAGAGTAAGGGGTTCAGACTGAGCCTGGAAGAATCTTATTTTCTGACTCTAAAGAACAAACTTATGGAGCAAATTTATATATACATTAAACTTTTTTTTTAAATAGGGTCTCATCTCAGATCTGCAATCCTCTAGTGTCAGCTTCCTAGGTACTGTGAATACAGGTGTGTGCCACCACACCTGGTTTATGTATTTACATATAAACTTATATCAATTATCTTTTCCTGTTTGCTGATTCGCTAAACAAAAAAGTTTTAAAAATGTGTTAGCTCACGCCGGGCATGGTGGCTCACGCTTGTAATCCCTGCGCTTGGGAGGTGGAGACAAGAGGATCGCGCAGGTTCGAAGCCAGCCACGCGCGCTGGCTTAGGAGACCCTGTTTCCAAATAAATAAAAAAAATAAAATAGGTCTGGGAGTGTAGCCCGGAGGTAGAAGGGTTTCCAGAAACCCGAGTACCACCAAAAAACAAACAAACAAACAAACAAACAAACAAACAAACAAACATGTGTTAGCTCTTCATAGCAGAGCTAATTAGCCAAGGAATGCTTTCCCAGGATATATCAGAAGGATAAATAGGATTTATAAAGGTTTAGAGCAGAGGAAGGAGCATGAGAAAAGGCCAGGTTGGGAGCTGGTTTGGTTCTTTGCTCTGGCAAAGAATCTTTTGGGGCATGTCAGCTAGGCAGGCAGGATCCTGAGATGATTTCCTTTTAAGTGGGTCTACAGGTTCACTGTCTTTGCAATTATTTGATTCTCTCTGATATATTATGCTTGCTTATATTTCAAACCAATGGGCAATTATCAAGGCACTGCCCAAATGTCTACCTGGTAATCGGATAAATTCACATGATTTAGAAAATCTATATTGTGTTTTATTTTCCTTGCTAAACTGTGAGTTATTCTTAAGGACCAGATGCCACAAGTGTGGAATACACCAGAGAAATAATTTAATGCAATAGGCTGAGGAAAATGGCAGTTAGAGGAAGTGTATTTGCAGACACTTGTCACTCCCTTGACAGCCCTTTCTTCCCTTGGGGGATTAGTGGCCTTATCCCTCATCATCATGTTCACTGGGTCCATCTGCTGAACCACTGGGGGTGGTATCTTCTACCACTTACCAAAGATATCCTGTCTGTCTTGACCTTTAAGAGATGGGGTCTCACGATGCTGCCTGGGGATCCAGCCATTCTTCCACCTCAGCTGGAACTTGAAGCAGCCACCACACCACCACGCCCAAGACTGGCTGTCTGCATCCCACTCATAGAGGCAGATTCCTTTGACGGCTTCTCACTGACATTCATGTCACACAATGCTTTGTCTGCCTTTCTCAGATAACTCATATTTTATCAGCCCCCCTGCCCCAGTGTTCAGAGGAATGGCTGGTTATGAAATGTTAGGCGCTGTGAGGCAGATGTTTGGGGTGAGAGCAAGTGGGGCACCTCTCTGTGGCTCAGTATTCACCTGCCAGAGGACTATCTACACTCCCTCCTTATTAGCTGGGGAGAAAACAGCAAAATTGTCAACATGGACTGGGTGGGTAAAATGAGCATTGGAGATGATTTCATTCCACCCTCCTATTCCTAAAATGCATAGGCAAATGGGGCAGGGGTGACCAGCATCCAGAATCAGGTGGTCCTGTGAGGACAAGTTCCCAGTCCTTTAGTCCTGTGCTCCTGCAGAGATAGTACTAGAAACACTGCTTTGATTTCTTTTGGTTACATGAGGGGCAAAAGCTGATAAGTCAAAGTGGTCCTGACTATTCAGATGAATCAGACACAACCCACCCAAGAACATTCTCTAAGCAATGTGGCTTCAAGAAAGGTCACCTCTCTGGACCATCTGGGCTGCAAGCATCATCTCCTTTCAGAGGACATAACTGGAGACGGTGAAGTATCATTGAGTCTTGCCAATTAGATCACAGGCTTTCTGGGAGCAAAGTGCTGTGTTTGTGTCGGCAAGGGGCACAGTACCAAGCTGACTCCCAGAGAACACCTTCCAAGTGTCCTTCCCTGCTTCAATGTGATCAGACATGTGCCAGGTCCTTGTTCTCAAGGTTTTGCTGGTTTGAATTTTCTTTTTCTTCTACTGGTTACTGGAAATTTGCTTGGTAGAGAAATGAGGTATATAAATAGGAACTGCTGCAGAAAAGAAATGAAACAGAGGAACTCCTGTCCACAGGAGAGGACTAAGTGGCTTTAAATAGGGGAGAAGAGGCAGCAAATGAGTTTCTTCGTAAAGCTCAATGTAGATGCCTGGGGAGGTATGGAGAAGTGTTGTGAGTTATTTCAATTTCAGAAAGCAGGCTTAAACAGTAAAATAAATAATTGACCATTTAAAATTATTTAAACCACTACTTCTTAACCTCTTTTGGTTACCGAGCCCCTCCAAGAAGGTGATGAAAGCTATGGACCTTCTCATCAAATAAATACGTAAACACGCAGACATTTGCAAATAGATCCAGGAGATTCAGTGGGCACTAATGCCTATCAATGGGCCTCAGGTCATTATGGCATCAGATGCCTGGCTCATATTTACCGTCTACAGAATTCACAGCAGTGGATTTAGAATTAAACCATTCAAACCAACAGCCCACATTAACGTGTGAAGGGATGCTGTAGCTCAGAGCCTCTTAGGCAAGTTTCTCATGTGGAAATTCGATTGTTCTTTAGTGGGAGGACAGGGCTAGAGGAAGTGACCTGCATTTTCTAGTCATTAAAATCTCATATGGTGATCCAAGAAGGGTATCATTTCTCACAAGGGCTGTAACAAGTTAAGAGAAATAGAGTTAAGCCAACTTGGGACACGTTTATGGACTCCTCATGGATGGACAGATTTGCCTCCCTTGTGGAATAAGAATACAGTGACTTCAAGCTAAAAATCCTGTTCCTTTCTCTCCTGTAGATTTCTAGTTTCTATTTAAGAAAGAGGTAAAGGTATCATATCTCACTGGGGTGGGGGGAGGCCTAGAAAAGGAGGTCAAGGTTGTCACTGAAGTGACGACTGGGAGAGAGAGGTACCATTCATGTCAAGTAAGTAAATGACCTGCCATCTCAGTGGAAGTCTTCTGGGGGAATGAGGAAGATGCAGCCATAAGCTAGCAAATCAGAGGCTCAGGTAAGCACCTCCATCTCAGAAAAAAACCCGTCTTGTTTCTAAAGGCTTTCCTTGAAGATATTTAATGGCAAGTGGACCTCTAATGCAAGTGGCTCTGCAGGGTTGAATATGCCCCTGTGAAAAATGCATGCTTCTCTGAAATCCTAACTTAGAAATGTATTGCTGAATTTCAGGAAATCCTAACTTTTAGAAGTGTATTGCCGAATTTCAGGAAATCCTAACTTTTAGAAGTGTATTGCCGAATTTCAGGAAATCCTAACTTTTAGAAGTGTATTGCTGAATTTAAGGAAGCTCTAAGATGCCACCATGAGAGACTAGCATTAGAGGCCAGTCAACAGAGTGCCAAGAGCAGGCTTGCTCGCTTTATATAAAGTTTAGTTAAATGATTGCTCAGGAAACTTCTGGGTAGAGGTGGTGTGTGTGGGAGGGGACCAAGGCATCCCTGAGTATCGGGGGTGAGGGTAATATGAAGATATCTAAATGAGGAAATCAGTGTTAGGGAACTAATGGTACTAGAAGTGGAGAAGAGAGAGAACGGGAGGGAGGAAGGGAGAGAGAGGGAGAAAGAGAGAGGGAGAGCTCATGTGTTGAAATAATGAGTGTCCTTGATTCAGTAAGGTTCAGAGATGGGGCATGGCTGGAGGACATGGGTCAATGGGGCTGACCACTGCCCCCAACCCCCCCTCTGCTCCTGCCATAAGCCGAGCACTGTTCATCATCATGTGTCCCATCCTAAGGCCTTGCTACTAAGCCATGCTGTGTTGGTGAACATGGGCTGACTGCTGACATCTCTAAAACCTCAGAAGTCATGAGCCCCAAATAAATACTTCCTCTTTTAAGTCGTTATTGTCATATATTTAGACACAACAATAAAAAACCTGAATAAATAAAACAAGTCGAATTCCATGTAACTCATTATTGAGAATCTGTTCCTTTACTCACTAATTAATTTATTCATCGAATAAGCACTTATTGATAACCAATTTTACACAAGTTACATGAAGGGGAACTACAGTGGCCATCTTGGAAAAAAAAGAGAGATTTCAGTACATAGACCGTATTCAGACCACATGCCACGAGAGAAAGAGCTATTGAGTGGCAAACTACAAAATGAAGTTTTCCTTTTTAGAGGTTTTGACTCATTATTTTAAGTGTTTACTTTGTAAATTTTATTATAATGACATTTTCAATGCTGGATCTTTTCTAAATGGATTCTCAAAAAACTGTATAGGAGAGATGGCAGTCCTATGGTGGAGTGGATAGGTGTGAAATTTTTCTTTTCCCTAAGAGCAAAGATAAAACTATCAAAAGTATCAGAATTGACTTTTGTAGAACCCTAGAAAGTAGCCAATGCTGTGCCACCATTCCAGAGCATTTACTCAAGAAAAAAAACGCCAAATCTCAGCAAAGCCAGCGAGCTCTGTGGTGGTCTACTTTACTTGATTCCGATCCCCTGTCTGTAGCTCTGACAGTCTTGAAAACCAACAACCCCCTTGATGGTGTGGACAAGCAGCCTCGTGGCCAGAAAAATGGGTGAAAGAGGGTCGAAGCCCCTCCAAAGCCTCACTCTCAGAGAAATGGCATTATTTATCTTGTACGGTAGTCTCTTGATAGATAGATAGACTGGGTGGCTGCTTTTATTTGACCTAATTTAGAACCCGTCTGATATAAAAAGCCATTTCCTAGGGACTTTTTTTGTTCCTACGGATATTTGTCAGAAACATTTAGAAACAACTCTTCACCTATACATCTGCCTGAGACTGTAGCATCCAGTTGAACAAACAATAGGTTAAGTGAAAACTTTAAAAGAAAAATATATAGAAGATGTTCATAGAGGCTTTAGAGCACTCTGGTGTCTCCCTGAGCATCTAGAGGCACTTGCAACATACTGAGGGTTGTCAGTATGCTCAGAAGACTGAGGAAGGGCTTAATCCTTCACTTCCAGCCCACCCAGGGCTTGCTTGCTTGTGTGTGTGTGTGTGTGTGTGTGTGTGTGTGTTTTCTCCTTTGTATGCCTGGTCATTTCCTGTTAAAAACTGAATTACATAATTATAATAACCAACGTTGGGAATCCCCAAGGTTTGCTGTTGCTGATTGTAGGTGTTGTGTTGTTTGTTGGTTACTTTTTTGTAAAATATGTATTCTTTTCCATGTATAGACACTGGCATCTCTGTTCAGTTAGCATACTGGACATCTAACAATTGGGCAGAAATTTCCTTAAGTGCTCAGAACCATCAAGTCTTCTGGTGTTTTTGCTGAGTGTTCCTGTATGTGTAATGACACACCTTCAGCATTCAGCCAGTTGTCAACTCTGCCTTAGCCTTCACTTCCTTCTGGAAAGAGTCTGGAAACCATCAGTCTACGTTATGAGCTCTATGGATTTGCCAACTCCTGACATTTCATATATATTGATTTGACTAACATGTGGTCTTTTAAGTCAGGCTCTTTCTGGGTATTCCCTTCCTTTAAATTTCATTTCAGATTCTATTTTGTGTCCCCAATTTCTCAAATCTTTTCCTGGATGTCTAATATGTACCTTAAGTGCATTGTCCATTTCAGGTATTAGAGTTTGCATCTATAGAAATTTTATTTGTATCTTTTTTCAATTTTCACCACTCGAATTAGCTTTTTAGTATGTAAAACAAAGTTATAAAGTGATTACAATATCTATTAATTCTAACAATTTTTTCTATTTTTATTTTTGTTTGATTGGTTATTATCTCTATCATGGGTCCTGATTTTATGTGTCCTTATATGTTATCAATATCTGATTAGAAGCCAGATATGTAAAATTTTGCTTGTTGAATGCTGCTTTTTATATTTTCATAAATATTTTGAGCGCTACACTCCCTGAAATACAATTAAGTCATTTGAAATTTATTCTTGTTTTGAAATTTTGTTGGGCATGATGAACAGAGGGTTAATTATCCTGCACCACTGAGGAATGACCCAGTACCCCTTAAACTGTTGTGTTCCCAGTATTTTTGGTAGGCACAGCACTGTTCTGGGGCCCATGTGAGGACTGGGGCTGTGACCTTCGGTGGAGTGCATGGCTTCCCCCCATCTTTGTAGCTTCCTATGTGTGTGTACTAATAAGTTTTATATGAACATCAGAGGGAAGTCTTCTTAGGGTCTCTGTATTTCTTTCTCTGTTGATTTTACTTCTGGTGTTCTGCCAAGTAAACTCTAAGCACCTTGGTATCCCTCGGCTCTTAGCCCATGGAAGTGGAGGATGCTCATGGACCTCCAGCTGAAACGTAAATAGCTGGTGATGAGACACTAGCTCAAGCAGATCCCACAGAGGCCTGGTACAGTGCGTGGGTTTTGTGCTAACAGCAAGAGAAATCTTTCAAAAGTTTTAGGCACAGGAACTAAATGATGCGATCTGAATTGTAATATGGCAACTGCAACATGGACTGGAGGGAGTTATGACCCTCTAGGGGGTGATGAGAGGACTCTGTATGGCTTGGGCCAGAGTGGTGGCAGTGGAAAAGAGAAGAGGAGGTCAGAGGTTGAAGCCAATTCAGGCACCATCCATCTGTGATCCCACTGTTCCCTCCTCCTCAGGACTGGAAACAAACACCATGTAACTTCCACAGGAGTGGACAGAGCTGGGAGACAGAAGGTAGGCAGGAACAGGGAGAGAAAGCACGAAAATGAAAATATTTCCAGATACCTTCTATCTCTTTGGAAACAAGACTCCCGTGGCAGAGCCAGATGACAAGTTCTAGAAGAGCCAGCCTTTACCAACAAGCAGACTGAGCCCAGGATGTGAGAAGGCTTCCTGGATAAAGTTAGATGTGAGCTCAGCCTTGAAGGAGAGAAGTATCTGGGTCATATTAAGAAGGCAAAGCCAACAGAACTCATTATGCAGTGTGACGGCTGCCACCACTCGTCCCAGGAAACCGGTGTAGACACAAGAGATTCGCATTAAGGTAAACAAGATTTCTCACCCATGAAAGGCGATTAAGTTTTGGAGGTGGATGAAGAAAGAGCCTAATGAAGCCATAGGTGTTTAAACACCCATAAAATAACCATTTTCTCTTCCTCCTTCATGGATGAGCTCCTCTTTGGATCACTTTCCAGTTGCACCTGTGATTATCTGGACTCCATCAGGGTTCAGAAAGTACAGTTAACTTGAGCTGTTCCCTTACTGGTTTTGGTGTGAGAATTAAAAAAAAAATTTCCAAAGGGATATCTCTTCTAACTTAAGCATCCAGCAATGCAAATACTTAGTTTTCCTTTTTCTCCACTTTTGTAAAACATACACACAGGGGAGGACATTTTAAAATTTATTTCTCACTTAAGGGCCCATCCACCTAATTCTATTTCAGAATAGAAAAGAAAGGACTCATATCCCAAAAGCATCTTCCATGGTTTAATTTTATCTGTCAACTTGACTAGGCAATGAGGACCTGGATATTTGGTCCAACATTACTCTGGGTGTTTTTGTGAGTATGATTTGTTTTGACATTCAGCTTATATTTGCATTGGTTAACTGAGTAAAGCAGACAGTCTTCCTCAATGTGGTGGGCTTTGTCCAATCTGTTGAAGGCTAGAATTGAACAGAAAAGGCTGATCCTCCCAACTCTTCCTGCCTTGTTGGCCTTCAACCTGAGACATGGTCTTTCTCCTGCCTTACACTTGAGTGAACTATGGCTCCTTCTGGGTCTAGAGCTTGCTGGTCTGTGGAATGGACCTGCACTCTAAGATCTCCTGGGAGTGAGTTTATGGATTCATCAACCAGTACTCAGGACTTGTCAGCCTCCACAATCCTGTGAGAAAATTCCTTGAAGTTAATCCTTGAAGTTAATATATACCTTTACAACATGTGTACACAGACATACATACATAGGTACACACATTCGTGTGCACAGACACACAAATGCACATACCCTCTTGGCTCCATTTCTCTGGAGATCTTTGATTCATGAAGCACCCTATCCCTCTTCTAAAAGCCCAATAGACCAGCTTCCACCAAGAGAGATGTGACATTATTCAAAAGCTTTCCCCCACTCTGCTGTCCCAAAGAAACTAGCACTCAATTGCACAGCTTGGTTCTCCCCACATACCCCGCCTGTGCAATCTCTTCTCATGGTGGTGTGCCCCTCTCTAACTGTAATATATCTTGACAACTTTGAACCCAAGTACACCAGTGCCAGCTGTGCCCGGCCTTGCTGGCCTCTAACAATTCCTCCCTCTGGAGAGTCTGAACATGCAATTTCTCCTCACCCCTTTGCTTTACATGTGTTTACTCCAAAAATACTTTTAATCTGCCCCCAAATCCCAAAGTGGAAATGGCTTCCTACAGCACCCAGAGCAAAGTACCCTTGGCTTTGATGGAGCAGCCCACGAGAGGGCATAGCCCAAAGCCTTCCAGCAGCTAGGGGTCAGGCACAGGGCGGTGGACCTACCTGTTCTGTTCTAATTGCCCTCGCACTTCTTTCCTTTCTAAAGGATTCTTCTGGGGGAAGTCTCAGAGCGGGTGTGCTGTGTTGTCTGAGAAACAAGGATTTAGTCAGGGAAGTGCATGCCAGGGAAAGTGGGGCACTCATTCTTGTGGTTGCTGGAGAACTATTGAAAGACGACATTGCTCAGTGATTCTTTTATAAACCAGTACTCTGCTGGAGTTAAAGCATCTGGTCTCTGCAGCTTATCAGTGTGCTCATAAATCAGATAGGGTTCTCCCATTGTCTTTATCTTCTTTAAAGTTTCTGTTTATACTAGGTCTTTTATGTTTCAAATAAATTTTATAAACAGTTTGCTGATTTCGGCATAAAATCCCACCAGAATTTGTAAGGGAACTGCACTGTCTGTAGATTAGTTTGCACTGCCTGCTGGGAGACAGATGAATGAAGATGAGGTCCTGGAATTTCTGCACATTTTTGTTTTTAGGGCTTTTCCTCCTCCTGTGATTCAGTCTGGGTAGTTTGAATTGCTGTGTTTTCAATATTATTGATATTTTTTGCTATTTTTAACTGGCTATTAGTTCCATCTAATCAATTTTAAAATTTAAAAATTGTACTTTTCTGCTCTAGTATATACTTTTTAAAAGAATTCCATTATTTCCATTTTTATAATTTGAAATTATTGATACATTTTTCCTGACTAGGTATATTTATTCTTGAATTAATATATATAAAATGTGAGGCCAGGCATGGTGGCGCACATTTGTAATCTCAGCATTAGGGAGGCTGAGACTGGAGGATCACGGTTCGCGGACAGCCTCAGCTATTTAGTGAGGCCCTTTGCAACTCAATGAGACTCTGTTTCAAAATAAAGATTAAAAAATAGGGCAGGGGGTGTAGCTCGGAGGTCAAACACCTCTGGGTTCCATCCCCAGACCCACAAAAAAATTATATATATATATATATAGTTATTCATATATGTATACATATACATATTCAAGATTGACTATTATACTTCCAAACTGTACCTCCAGTCTTTCTTTATTTTTTTGTTCTGAAACAGTGTCTTCCTAGGTTGCTGCAAGTCCCTCTAATTATCCTCGAATCTGTGTTCCTCCTTTCTCAGCCTCCTAAGAACTGGGATTACAAGTGTGAGGCATACACCTGGCTTGATTATATTTTTAATTGATTAGAAAAAAACTTCCTGAAAATTTTATTTTTAAAATATATGATTCTGTTTCTATTACCACATTTCTCCTGGTTTGTAGGCCTGGTTTGTCTTTATGCATGTCTAATTTTTTACACATTCTGTGTTAGGCATTATGAAGCTTGCCTTGTGACATTCTGGGTTTTGTTGTTTTCCTTTAAAGAGTGTTCAAGTTTATTTTATCAGGAGATTAATTTACTTGAGAATCAGTCAGCTGGGTTCTTGTGAGGATTCTGGTAAATCTTTGTTCATGTCAACCCATCCGAGCCTTTGCTCTTTAGCTACGTTCTCCCAATTTTTTATGCCTGGACAGTTTGGGAACCCTGTGCATCCTGAGTCTCCCCATAGTGTCCTTCTTTGTGGAATCTTGTTTAGAAAACTTTCAGTCCTCAGCCCCAAGCCTCAGTCTCAGGCCTTTTAACTCAGTGAGGCTGCTGCATGCCTGGGCTGCCGCACCCTGCCTGGGCTGCCTTCCAGACACCACTGTTCAGAAGATCTTTCCAGATAGTAAGCCAACAGCAGCACAGGAAGGTTCATTTGTTTCTCTTCTCCCTAGACTTACAGTCCTACACTGTTCAACATGTTAAACAGTTGCTTTGTGTATTTTTCCTTCTTTCTGATCATTACAGCGAGAGGTCAGCCTGTTCTTAGTGGCTCCTGGCCAGAAGCAGAAGCCAGCAGGCAATTTTATCTACAAATAGAGTGCTTTGAGGCATCTCTTCTTATTTATTACTGAAATGGTTTTCTATCTATGTGATGGTTTAATTATATGTTTATTTTTCTACACAGTGATACAGAATACAGAAACATACATACACACATATCATGGGTTTTCCTTCCATCTCCTCAAAATATTTTAAGAGATTGATTGCAATAAGCTTAATAAATATTTTCATTGTATTTATATTCTGAAAGTGCTTTTATATTCCTCAGCTCAACTTATTAAGTAAACACATTGTATACACAAAAGACTAATTCTCCAAAGCTTAAATTTGTGAAATTAGGTAAATTTCCAAAAGCTAAAGCTCTGGTCATATCCCTGGACAATCCTTGTCAAAGATCGCGTTTACTTTGGAAGGTGCATATACCTGTCACAAAGGGCAGGAGCACAACATCACTGCGATCACTTTTTGCAGACATATCAGGTTATTTGAGATTCTCTGAGAATCACACTTTTTTTTTTTACCACCCCTACCAAATGCACCAGGAAAATAGAGATGAATGACTGATATAAAAAAGCCAACCTTCTTCATAAATCAGTTTTTATTTTTGTACCATCACGGTATGGGTAGGAGTAGTTGAACGATTTGATTGGTCTATAACAGCACAGAGCTTGGTGTGTAAATCTTTATGACCAAACAAGTAGAAATTCATTAGCCACATTAGTCTCCTTCACATCGTTACCCATAAAAAGACAGAAAAGGTACTTAGGGAAAAGCTTTAATACTATTCATATAACCTTTCCACCCTCTCATTTAATTCAATGCAAATATACTGCAAACTTTCAGAAAGATCCCCATTGGAAAAAGAGGTTTACTAGCTACTGAAAACGCAGGGGAAATGAAGCGTCAAATTTCAGACTATAGAGTTACCATCCATTCAGAGACGATGTCAGGAAAGATTTTGATAGAGCAAATTGAAAATATTTACCTTTGATTATGGATCAGCAGTGAAGCAAGGATTTCTTTTTTTTTTCTTTTAAAATTTTTATCAGTGCATTATATTCAAACATCTTATTGGGGTAAAAAACTTGTGTGTACAAACATGTACTCATCGCTGATTTAACCCCTACCCAATTCCCAACCCATTCCCTCCCCGTCCCTCCCTCCCTTGCTTGGCTTAGTGATTGACTTCGATATGTTTAAGTACATTGTGTGTTTTACAGATTTTCCTCTTCTCCCCTCCTTTCTCCTTTAGATTGTCTTCTTTGCTCCTCTATAGGATTTCCTCTTTCAAGAGTTCCTCCTATGACCCATTTCTCCCTAACTCTCACATATTAGGGATAGCATCTGATTTCTTATTTTTTGTGACTGACTATTCTCACTTAGCATAATGTCCTCCAGTTCCATCCATTTCCCTGAAAATGATGTAATTGAGTTTTTTTTTTTTTGATTGCTGAGTAAAATTCCATTGTGTACATATCCTAGTATTGTAATCCATGCATCTATTGATGGACATCTTGGCTGATTCCATAGTCTGGCTATGGTGAATTGTGCAGCTATGAACATAGATACACATGCATTGGTTTGGTTTCTTTTCTTTTGGGTAGATACCCAGAAGTGGTATTGCTGGATCAAATGGTATATTTGTTCTCATTCTTCTGAGGATCCTCCATACTGTTTTCCAAAGTGGTTGCACTAATTTGCAATCCCACCAACAATGTCTTAGAGTTCCCACTTCTCCACATCCTCGCCAGCATCTGTTGTTCTGTTTTGAATGATTGCCATTCTATTTGGAGTTAGGTGAAATCTCAGGGTAGTTTTGATTTGCATCTCTCTGACTGCCAGTGATGTTGAGCATTTTTTCATGCATTTATTGGCCATTTAAATTTCTTCTTTTGTGAAGTGTCTATTTAGTTCATTTGCCCATTTTGTTATTGTATGCTTTGTTTTCTTAGTTTTGAGTTTCTTGAGTTCTCTGTATATTCTAGATATTAGTCCTCTACTGGTGGTGTAGGTGGCAAAAATCTTCTCCCATTCTGTGGCTCTCGATTGAGATTCTTGATAGTTTCCTTTGCTGAACAGAAGCTCTTCAGTTTCATGCAATCCCATGTATTGATTTGCCTTTTAATTTGTTGTGCCTTTGGGGTCTTGTTGAGGAAATGTTTATCTGTGCCTAAGTGTTGTAGTGTTGGACCTATGCCCTCTTCAAGGAGTGAAGCAAAGATTTCTAAAGAACTTAGTCTCTTTGAACAAAAGTATCTTATTTTATTTTATGGTAGTAGGGGTTGAACCCAGGGTCATTCTACCTTTGAGCTACACCCTCAGTCCTATTTTTGATTTTGAAACAGGGTCTCACTAAGTTTCTGAGAGTTTTGCTAAGGTGCTGAGGCTGGCCTCAAATCCTGTCTCAGCTCTCAAGTACTAGGATTACAGGAATACACCACTGTGCCAAGATAAAACTATCTTCTATTTATACAGAATGATGTGGAGTTAACATTGTATTGACTGTTGTGGAGATGGGTGGAGCCATTACTAAACACAGTCCTCTTAAGAAGCCTCAGTCTCCTTAAAGATAGCTTTCTGTTATATAAATATCACATAAACAGTTCAAGAGAATAGTATATAATTGTTAGCTGGAAAGTAAACTATGTTCAGTAAAATTAAAAGACCGAAAGATGAGTGAGAATCCATTTAAAGAAAACTAAGTTTCCCGGAGTGAGTTTAGGACTGGGCCTTATTTACAAGACAGGAGCATTTGATAGGTATGCAATGAGAAGGCCCATTATTTAATAAATATATAAAGAATAAAAGGAGAGAAACTAAACTCTACCATTTATTAGCTGGATAGCTATGGGTAAATTAACTTAGCATTCTACATCTCAGCATCTTCATCTGTAAAAATCAATGGAGGTAATAAAATGCAATAAAGTTATCAATCAGGAGAGGATAAGAACACAGCTGGAAAATATATATAAAAATTCTCATTGAGTTAAAATTCAGTTTTTATTCTTAATTCATGATTCATGGCCATTGTGCCATAGGCACCACACTCGAACCATACTGAGTTCTCACTAAACATCAGCCTCTATGGTTCTTAAGGAATGAGCCTGTGAAGTTTTTGATAAACACTGAATTATATGTCCTCTAATGAGCATTTTACAACATTATTTGTAGCCTGTACAACTGTCAAGTATTTGTATCACTATTGTATAAATGAGCAAACAGACCCACAGAAGTTAAGCAATTTCCCTCAAATCACACAGCTTTGAATGGCCTCAGTAGACTCTTCCAGGCACATCTGCTTCGGCGCCATTTCACTGTGGCGTCACCTTTATGAGACTTTCCTTTAAATACTCTGACTTGTATAAAACACACGTGTTCTATAGTTCTTATGTGCATCTATGGATTTTATATAAAAATGCTATTTCCATGAAGAGTCACTAAATGTATAATATTTTGTGTTGCCTGACATTTTGATGAGTTTTGTAGATTGAAAGATAAAAGATCTCAGCCTTTAAATTAGCCAAATATCAGTGGGGTTCTTTGTTGTTGTTATTTTGTACTAGGGATTAGACCCAGGGTCATTCTACCTCCGAGCTATACTTCCAGCCCTATTTTTTAATGTATTTTTTTGAAGCAGGACCTTACTAGGTTAATAAAGGTATCATTACTTGGTGAGGCTGTCCTCAAACCTGCTATCCTCCTGTCTCAGCCTCCCAAGCATTGGGATTACAGGGGTGCACCACCACACCGGTTTCAGTGGGTCTTTTAGTCTGTTCTTCTATCACTGTGGTCAAATGACCTGACATGAACAACATAGAGAGGAAACGTTTGTCTTTTGGTTTTAAAAGTACAGCCCATAGTCAGCCAGCTCCAAGACAGACATCATGGTGTCAACTCAATGGTAGCTGGATTTAGAGAGCCAGACGGGAAGTGACCAAGGACACATATAGTTACTAAGACCACAGCCCCAATGGGCTACCTCCTCTACACATTCCTCACCTGAGTTACCACCCAAGAAATTCATTCAAATGACCGATCCTTCAGTGATTACATTAGAGCCCTGATTCAAATATTTCACCTATAAATATTGTCACATGGGGACACACTTTCAATTACATGCGCCTTTTGGAGAACATCTCAAAGCCAAACTGTGGAAAAGATAAATAGTTGCAATTTTATATGATAAATACCCTATAGAAAGGTGTCATCAAATGCAATAGAAACATAGAGGAAGGATGGTGAGCTGTACTGAGAATTTTGATTACCTTTTGACAGCATCGAGGACCTATTGAAAGATTTCAAAAAGGGTGGTATGATCAGACTGGTGTTATAGCAGAAGATAATTATAGCAGAAGAACAAATTTGGATTGGAAGGGGTTAGACCTGGAGATAAGAAAATGAGGTTGAAGGCTTTTTAATTAATCTTAGCAAGAAGCGATTAAGGGTTGAATTAAAGCAGTCAATGCCAAGGTGGAATAAAGGGAATACAGAAATGAAATAGGTCAAGTCTTTCATACCTTGACATTTCTTATTCCTCCTCATGCATAGACTCTTTTATTACTTTTAGTGGCTTAACTTATGCTCATTTCTCAAGTTCTAGATCAAAGTTGCTTTTTTAGAGCCCTTGCCTGACCATCATCTCTGGTGTCAATTCTCTGTACTGCCTTCCTCAAGCCACACCCCATTCACAGTTCCCTCTCCATTATCACGGAGCAGTATTTGTACCAGCTTGCTTTTGGTGTTGTATCTAGAATAGTGCTTGGCACAGGAAGAGTGCCTGGCTCAAAATTCTACAACAGATATTAAAAAATGGGTAGTTGGCTGTCACCTCAAAGTAGACTTATCCGATACTTGATATCCAGATCACGGGATTAGGGTAGAAGTCTTGTCTAACAATACTAATTTGCCATTTATTAAATGGACAATTAACTGTTGCCTCAAAGTAGAGTTATCTTATACTTTGTATGACGATCAAGAATTGAAGGTAGAAGTATTGTCTAACAATACTTATTTGAAAGCTATTACTCCACACAAAGCATAGGATAAATATATAAGATAAATAAATAAATAAATAAATAAAATTAGCACAAATGAGAGAGCTTTTATACTATTTTGGGTAAAAAATAGTCCAGAGGTAGGTAAATGCAGGGTGGGTTTGTCAGCTGTATATGTGTATAGAACTCCAGGTCCACTTCTCTGTGATTGACAAATAGGCCACAAACACAGTTGCTCTCAGGTTGTTCCCTTAAGGCATGTGCACAACTGCTACTTCTTGCATCAATGACTGGAGACTGTTTTTCTTCCTCGTGGGTCTGGGATGTCTCTCCTTTTCTTTTATTGATAAAATATGACTGAATTGGTATAGCTTCAACTATAGGCTCAGCTTATAAAGGATTATCAGATTCTGCTTTCTCCTCTTAGAAGTGAGCTGCCAGGTGAGAAGCCTGACCATCAGGACCACTACGTTTTTAGGGACCATGTTGAGAGGCCTTGGAATAAAGTGGTGTTGTGCCAGCCCCTAGCTACTATGGCCACCACAGAGAAGTGAGATGCACATGGAGAGCCATGTTGGACTTCCCTGCCCACCACATCCCACAAGGAACTGAAGAGATACCAGGCTAAGCCAAGCCGAGCCTCCACTGCAGGATCATAAGAAAAGTTAAGCTTGGGGTTGGTTAGTCACTCAGTGATTCATGCTTGAGCTGTCCTTATACATCAGTGTCCACACTGGAAGCAAGAGAGGGCCCTTCCTCACTGATGCCTCTTTCATAGGGAAATGATTCTCTTCCCAGGAGCTCCTACTCCCCAGTTACTATTACAGGGCAGGTTTATTTCCAAGAATATCAGATTATGGTTGGAGTGTGTGTGGTGTGTGTGTGTGTGTGTGTGTGTGTGTGTGTGTGTTTGTGATCTTATATAAATTATATATATATATATATATATATATATATATATATATATATATATATTGCAAATGTTGCTTAGAAAAAGCCTGGCATTTTTTGTCTCTCCTGTGGGAAATGAACACTAAGGTGAATGTGAAATGGAATTCTGTAAAGGCTAAGGAGGAGAGCCCTTGTAAGTTACAAAAATATAGTTTCCAAAGATGAAATGTTTAGTCAACATTCTCACTGATATGGCCTAAAATACCTGATGAGCACAACTTAGAGGAAGGAAGAATCATTTGCTCACAATTATGGAGGTTTCAGAGGTTTTAGTACATTTTAGGCTGGATCATGTCTGTGGAGCTCAGGGCAGGTGGTAGAAAGCAGAGGGGGGTGTTTCTAAGAGTTTCTAAGATCACATTTCCAATGACAGCCTCCTCCAGCTTTGCCCCACCTGCCTACCTTCCCACTCAATAAAACCACTAATCTATGAATGGATTGATCCACTCTGATATTAGAACCCTCATGATTCAATTATTTCACCTCTGAAATATTTTTGCTTTGCCAACACAAGAGATCTTCCAGGGGTCACTCTATATCCAGTGTAACAGTGACATCTTTAATATTAAGTGCTGCAGAACATTTAAGTAAAGTAAAGACTGGAAAGCTTCAATAGAATTTAGCAATTAAGAAGTCATTGATGGCCTGGAAAATAAATTTAATGATATAGCAAAGTTGGAAATCGAATTGTAGTGAGCAGTGGAGTGGATGATAGATGAGAGCATAAAGACAGATATGGAGCATAAAGTTCTCAGAGCATTGACTGTGCAGCTTGGAGGTGACGCAACATAAAGAGAGGACTTTTAAAAGTGGAAGAGAGAGTAAGCCCTTCATAGACAAGTGAGCAGAGTAATAGTTATTAAACACTTACACAGTGCAAATCATTAATTCTTTCACATGGTAGAGCACAAAACATACCAAACACCTTCTGTACAGACTTTACATTCATTTGGGGGTGGGTGGGTTGGCAGTAAACAAAATTAATAGAGAGAACACAAAGCAAAATGAAACAGGAATGGAAGATAGGGCACTATAGGAAGCAGGTTTTGTCTTAACCAGTGAACAAAAAAGGCCTGAGAGAGCCAGGTATGCATGCCTGTATCCCAGTACTTGACAGGCTGATACAGGAGAATCACAGGCTTACGGCCAGTCTCAGCTACTCAGCAGGATTCTCAGCAACTTAGGAGACCCTGTTTCAAAATAAGGAATAAAAAGAGCTGGTGGTGTAGTTCAGAAGTAGAATGCCCCTGGGCCAATCCCAGTGCCAAACTATAAACAAACAAGGGCTCATAGATAAAGGGGGCTCTGATAACATTTAAAGAATGGGAAATTGCTTGCAGGAGAACTTTCCAAGTGGGGGAAAGATAGATGTGAAGGATCAGATACAAGAGAGGTTGGGTGTGTTATAGACATAGCCAGAGGACCAGAGAGCCTAGAGGAAGAGAATGGCAGAACCAAGATCCAACATCACAGTGACTGGCATACATCAAGTGATATATATTTCAGCAGCATCACATCAGCAGTTGTGTTGATGATGGAGGTTTCAGAGGTTTTAGTACATTTTAGGCTGGATCATGTCTGTGGAGCTCAGGGCAGGGGTGAGAAGGGGTGAGGACAAAGACATGGAGACCATTTAAGAGGCTCCACGCAAGATGTGGCTGAGTGGGATGGTGGTCCCAGCAAAAGTGGCAAGAAGTGGCCCCATCTTGGCTATGTTGAAGGGGAAATGTGACTCACTGAGAGTGAAGCTATTGTCTTATATTCTCTTCCCATGAGCAGACCCTGAGGTTCAGGTGGAGATGGGAAGGAGTAGGGACTAACTATTTCTGTGCAAGCTTCCAGAAACAGGATTGGTTGAGAAAGACACTAAAACCAACTGTGTTCCCAATAGTGGCCTCAGCCAATCCTAAGGGGGGAATCACGGGATGGGTGGGTGTCATGGTTTGGATCTAGAATATCCTCCAAAGTGTCATGTGTTCAGAGGCAGGGCTTGGGGGAAGTGACCAGGTCATAAGGGCTTTGACCTCATTAGTGGATTTGTCCATTGGTGGCTGAATGGTCTACTAGAAGTGGAACCTATTAGAGAAAGCAGCCATTGGGAAGGGTCCTAGAAAAATTTCTCCGCTTGTGCACCTCTCCCCTACTCCCGGCTTCCTGGCTGTCATGATTTGATCAGCTTTCTTTCTCCATGCTTCTCTGCCACAGTGTTCTGTCTTACCTCAGGTCCACAGTAATGGAGCCAGCCAGCTATGGACTTAACCATCTGAATCCATGGACCAAAATAAATCTTTCCTCCTCTAAGTTGTTGTCAAGTGTCTTGATCACAGCAACAAAGAGCAAACACAGAAAGCCTTGCTGAGAGGTGCAGATGAGGTGAGGTAGACAAGCATCGCATCCCTACAAGACAGGCCTTAGATGTGGGCTTTCCCCACAAAGGGAAAGGCACAACCTGGTGTGGCAGCCTCCTTTGGTCAAGAGCAATTACTTGGAATTACACACATGGAATGCTTCCATACATGAAGTTTTTTTTCATAAATTAAATAGAAGTGGAGTTGGCTGTGCCACAGTGTCCCGTCCCTAAGGCTCCAACCTGCAGAGCCCCAGGAAAGAAGACACAAATGCCGAGTCTGTTGATGATGCTTCTTTAATGCTTCCCCTTCAATGCACACAGCAGGCAAATATATATCAGTCTCATAACCCCTCCCTCATCACTCCACCAACCCCAAGCTTCCCACAGCTAGGGAATGCACATTTCTAACCCTCTCATAGGCGGGCTGGTGGTAGCAGGAGGCGCTGCGGCACTGATCATCTGTAGGGTGCCTGATAGGGCTCACTGCGCAGGCTCAGGGCACCGCCAGCCTCATGAGCCTCGTGACTTGGCAACATGCCTAGGTGCCATCTTGAGCCACCGCCCCATCCTGGTCTAGCCGAGTGGGCCCCGACACCACAGGCTGAAGACATCCTTTGGGTGTACAGATGCTGATTCACAGGTGAAGAATTGCCTCTTCAAAGAAGAGAAATATTAGCCCAAGAAATGGTAGCCAAAAGGGTACACATTTCTGAAGATTTACGGACCCCAAACTTCCTGCCTAGAAAGGAGAGATATTTGTTGTATTACCTCTTTGTCAGATTTTTGGAGTCAACTAATTGGATTTTTTTTTGGATGAATATTCTGGTGATGGTATATTTTAAATTAGTAAGAGTCGACATGCCAAAATGGCGACTGAGGGACACAGCACTTCTCAGTAGCTGAAACAAATAAAGTTCAACTACTTAGATAGCTGTGTCTTAATCAACAAGATAAATACATCCCAGGAACCAAAACAGATCCAGGTACCTCAGTGGAGACTCTGAACTCGAAGAAGAAGAAGAACAAAGATGGGGCACCAGACCTACTGCAGATACAATCGGGACTCCCGCCGGCGGGCTGCCGGTCCGCCCAAACTGCACTCCCGAGCTCTGACTGAAATCACCGCAGCAAGATAATCCGAGACTGAAAATGGACATAGGGCCTCATCTTAAGCAGTGAACAGCACCCACATCAGAATTCTGTGTGCTCACCAGCGACTGGATCACAACGGCACAGAGACTCCCATGGACGCCTTGACCAAGAAAGCCAGGTACCTGAGTACGTCCAGGGTAATTGCGGGTACTAGCATGTGCCCCAGGCCCAGCACTGGCCCGAGGCATCTGTCCCACGCCTCAGAACCCAGCACTGTCCTCATGCACCCTGTCTGCGCCCCAGACCCCCGCTAGTAGTCAGTGCCTGCGCCACCCCCACCCCTAAATCGGAGCCTACCTTGTGTGCCTAGCTCCCGTCCCCCACTGGAGCCCAGACACCCACCTTGTCGGAGGCTTGCTTTCCAGGCGGCGAAAGCTCTGTGCACCCGTGAGGTCTCTTCAGGCACCTAGCTTCTATGGCCCGCAGGAGGCAGAGATCATTGCTGGACACCTCGTAGTGCCTGTGCCCCCCGGACACCTGTGCACCTATCTCGCACCCCTGGCCCACCGCTGGGAGTTTCTGCCCACCCGGCAGCCTGATACTCAGTTCTAGTCTAAAACACAGCCCAATGCACCGTGGAAGCACATAGCAGCAAGCACTAGGCAGCTGCACCCACCCACACCTGGGTCCAGTAATAGCAGCACACCCAGCCTGCACTCTTGGAACTGGCAGAACTCTGGCAGTAAGTGTGGGCATCCAGGAACCAGCAACCCTTTGCCCAGGGCACATCTTGGAACCACACCGGCTAGCCCAGTTAGAATTTCCAGAGACACAGGAAAATCCAATGAGACACAATATCTGCACAGGACTGCAGGGGGAGGTTCCAAGTATACTTTAGACACCCTCCACTCCTGCTATAGGGAAGCACAGGCTGGAGTCTAGGGTGGTGAGTGCAGAGGTGCTGACTACAGGTTGGAATTACGCAGAACCTGGGAATCCAACAGAATCGAACAACAGTGACACCAGACATCCTGACACATAAACTCAAAGCAGTTAAAGGAAAGAAAGGTGTCCAAACACTCAGAGTGACCTAAGAAGATAAAAATAGACTACAAAGAAAACTAAGAGACATTGAATTATATTCTGAAAACTACCAAAGCAATCAGATATGCAAATATTATATGGATCTGACCCCATATTCGTAAATAAGTAGGACTGTTTTTTTTTTTTTTTTTACTGTTACTGTGGATGTTTTGTTTTGCTTTTATAGTGCTTTTGTTTTGTTATGGTTATTGCTGTTTTATTTTTCCCCCATCCTTCTTTAACTTGTTTTTTTTAATATATATTTGATAGTTTGCCTTGCTTTCTGATTTCACACAGCTGCTAGTTCCTTTTATTTTATTCTTGTCCTTTTTTTCTCTTTCTTCCTCTTTCCTTGATTTTTTCATTCTCCTCCTTTGATTGGTTTTTCCTCTCTTTTTCTTGGATTACGTAATAGTCTTGGTATCTTGTGTGGATTTTTTTATGTTTGTCTGCTCCTTCCATTACCCCTCTTACAAACTTCCCCACACTAACCTATACACTCTTCTCCCCCAAAACTTTTCCCCATAATATACCTCCTTATTTAATACTCAAAGTATTTCATATCTCCTTACTTACTCTACCAATGACAAGAGTCCTACTAGTTAACTCTCTCATTCTCAACAAGATATGACCTTATCATACTTAAAGTCTTTCTCAACCTAAACATATCCTCTACCTAATCTGACTCCTTTACCCATCACCCCAGCTCCTCCCACATCACCCACCCTCAACACAGGAAAAGCTCTGCTGACTTGCTGATACCCCTAAACTCCTAATACTAAGATTGGACTAAGCATAATACTCGCAAACGATGGGTAGAAATCAGAAAAACAGGACGGAGAATGCTATAAATATGAGAACCAGGAATTATGAAGAGACAGCAGAAATCACAAATACTGACCTACTAGAAATGCAAGAAGGGGAGTTCAGAATCTTGATGTACAATATGAAGAAAGGATTTAAAACAAGTATAGAGGAGGTGAAAGGTGAGTTAGAAACACTAAAAAAGAATCAGAAAGAGGTCTGGAATGAAATGAAAGAGGTAATAAGTGAAATGAAGACAGCAATAGAAAGAAATTCTGGAAGATTAAATGAAATGGAAAACAGAATATCAATATTAGAAGACAGTACATTCCAAACTGAAAACACAGTCAGCGGTATACAGAAATCTTTACAGCAACAAAACCTAAACATCCAGCAAATATGGGATAATATGAAGCATCCTAATTTACGGATAATAGGCATTGAAGAAGGGATGGAGGTACAGACCAAGGGCATCTGTAATATCTTCAAGGAAATAATCTCAGAGAATTAACCAAATATGAAAAGAGACTTGGACCTTCATGTCCAGGAGGCATACAGAACTCCACTGAGACAGGACCAAAGAAAGACTACTCCACGCCACATAATAACCAAAATGACCAATATAGAGGCTAAGGAAGGAATCTTAAAAGCAGTGAGAACAAAAGGACGGGTGACATATAGAGGCAAAACAATAAGAATCACCTCAGACTATACAACCCAGGTTATGAATGGTAGGAGAGACTGGTACGACGTGATTCAGACCCTGGAAGAAAATAACTTCCAGCCCAAACTAATCTATCCAGCAAAACTACTATTCAAGATCAATGGTGAAACCAGTCTTTCAGGATAAACAGAATCTCAAAAAATTAATGAATTCAAAGCCAACACTAGAGAAAATTCTTAAAGAAATAAACCATAAGGAAGAAAAAAGAAGCAGACTTCAGAGTCAGAGAAGAGAGAAAGTTATTAAGTGGGCCATCTAAGTAAAGAAGAAGGATCAAACCACCCAAGAGTAGACAGAACACAAAATGGCAGAAAACAAAAATCATATTTCAATAATATCTCTTAATGTCAAAGGACTTAACTCACCAATCAGAAGACAGAGACTGGCAATGTGGATTAGGAAACATAATCCAAATATATACTGTCTGCAAGAAACTCACCTCACAGCCAAAGACATTCACAGGCTGAACGTGAAAGGATGGAAAAAGATATACGACGCCAACAGTGACCAAAAAAGAGCAGGGGTAGCAACCCTGATATCCAACAAAACAGACTTTAAACTAAAACGCATCAAAAGATACAAGTCAGGGCACTTCCTTTTATTAAAAGGAACAATACACCAAGAAGATATGATAGTAAATATTTATGCCCCAAATGTGGGTGCAACCACATTTGTAAAACAAACCCTTCTGGACATAAGATCCCAAGTAGACCCAAATACAATAATTATGGGAGACTTTAATACACCTCTAACACCCTTGGATCAATCTTCAAGGCAAAAGATGAGTAAAGATGCTTTAGAACTAAAGGAAACCAAAAACCAAATGGACCTAATAGATATTTTCAGATTATTTCAACCAGGAACTACGAAATACACATTCTTCTCAGCAGCCCATGGGACCTTCTCCAAAATAGACCACATCCTGGAACACAAAGAAAATACCAGCAAATTCAAAAAATGTAATATAATTCCCTGCATCTTTTCAGACCACAATGGAATCAAAGTAGAAATCAACAACAGGAAACTCAAAAGAAAGTATTCAAATTCATGGAGAATGAATGATACACTATTGAATGATGAATGGGTAAGAGCAGAAATTAGGGAAGAAATAAAGAAATTTATGGAAACAAACGAAAACAGAGATACAACCTATCAAAATCTATGGGACATCATGAAGGCAGTATTAAGAGGAAAGTTTATTGCATTAAGTGCCCACATAAGAAGGACAGAGAGCCACCAAGTAAAGAACCTAATGACACAATTCAAGGACCTAGAAATTCTGCAACAGTCTATTCCCAAAGCCAGGAGAAGGCAAGAAATCATTAAAATTAGAGCAGAAATAAATGAAATAGAGAACAACAACAGCAACAACAACAACAACAACAAAAAACAATTCAAAGAATCAATAAAACAAAAAGTTGGTTCTTTAAAAAGATTAATAGAATTGATAAACCCCTGGCCAACATAACCAAAAGAAAAAGAATCAACTCAAATTATCAAAATTAGAAATGAATAAGGAGATATCACCACAGATAGTGAAGAAATTAAAAAGATTATCAGAAATTACTTTAAAAGTTTATACTTCAATAGACTTGAAAATCTGGAAGAAATTGATAGATTTCTAAGCACAGTTAACCTTCCTACACTCAGCCAGGAGGACATAGGAAGCCTAAACCAACCAATAACAACCAAAGAAATAGAAATGGCAATAAAAATTCTTCCACCAAAGAAAAGCCCAGGCCCATATGGGTTTCCAGCTGAATTCTACAAAACCTTCAGTGAACAACTAATACCAATACTTCATAACAGGTTCCAGGAAATTGAAAGAGATGGAACTTTCCCAAATTCCTTCTATGAGGCCAGTATCACATTAATCCCCAAAACAAATAAAGATACTTCAAGAAAGGAAAACTACAGATGATAAGAGCCATCTTGGAACAGCTGATAATGTCCAAATAAGAAGCAGCCCTAGAAAATAATACTGATTGCCCAGCGTGGTGGTGCATGCTTGTAATCCCCATGCTTGGGAGGCTGGAGGAGACAGGAGGATCGCGCAGGTTCAAAGCCAGCTGCACTGGCTTACGAGACCCTGTTTCCAAATAAAAATATAAAAATAGGTCTGGGAGTGTATCCCGGAGGTAGAAGGGTTTCTAGGAACCCCAGTACCACCAAAAAAGAAAAAAAAGAAAATAATAACGATAGTGTTCAATTATAACACAAAGTATAAATATTCATAAACAAATTACTGACAAAAATAAATGATTGAATAAATGAATAAATAAATAAACTCTTCCTTATAGAATAATTACAACAAGGAGGGATGGTGAGAATAAAAAACAACCTTAGAATCTCAGAATAACATTGCAGCAATCAAGATCCTCTGATGAATGCTAAAATTACTGAGCACAAGACTAAGGTGGAAAAACGTATTTACATGGTTTTGAAGTATCTCCTATAAAATATTCACTACCTACAGAGGAAAAAGTAGTATCTTCACTGTGGAATAACCTTGAAGATAACTACTTAACCAAGTGATGACTTTGGTTATTTACTTATTAATAATTCATGCCAACACTTCGTAATACGATGCCCAGGTCTACCTCATGACGATAGTGGAATATCATCGTTGTGACATCTCTTTGCTTTGCCAACCTCCTCCTACAATTCTACTGGTGTCTCCCCTCATTTTCATAAAGTTCATACATTTTTCTTTTGTATTTTCTATTTTTCACATATGAGAGAAAACAGGTACCTCTTGATTTTCTGAGTTTGGCTGATCTCATTTAGCACGATGCTCTTTAGTTGTGAATGATGCTGCTGTAAACATGGGTGTACATGTGTCACTACAGTATTTATCTAACTTTAATTCTTCTTGGCAGATACCAAGGAGTAGCATGGCTGGGTCACATGGTAGCTCCATCCTTAGTCTTTTGAGAGATCCCCATGCTGATCTCCAGAATGGTTGTACTAATTTATTATCTTACTGTGAGTGCAATTGAGTTTTTGGGAACACAAAAGAAAAATCTTTCATTTATCCCTATTAAAATAGCTTGGGGGAGAGAAGGATGAATGGGTGGAAAACAAAGTTTTTTGGATAGTAAAACTATGCTGCATAGTACTATCATAGTGGATACATAACGTTATACATTTGTCAAAACTCACAGGATGCACAGCACCTAGAGTAAACTATGGGCTTTGGGTGATGCGCTGCACCACTGTAGGTACATTGGCTGTGGCACATGTCCCTCTGGTGAGGGACGGCAATGGTAGTGAAGGTGCTGCCTGTGTGAGGCCAGGCAGAATACAGGAATTCTCTGTGCTTTTCATTAATCTGGTTATGACTTTAAAACCATAAAACATATAGTAATATATAATTTTAAGACTTTCTATTGCTTTAATTAATGATTTTAAACAAATGAGCTCTTTTTGAAGTTTGAGTCTCTTATACAACATACTTATTATTCTTCGGATATAAAATTGTGTAAATTTTAAAGTACAGGATTGAAATTTTTTTGTGTGTGGTACTTGGGGTGGAACCCAGAGGCTTTCTACCTCTGGGCTATACTCCCAGACCTATTTTATCCTTTATTTGGAAACAGGGTCTCACTAAGTTGCTGAGAGCCTCACTAAGTAGCTGAGGCTGGCTTCAAACCTGTGTGATCCTCCTGTCTCAGCCTCCCAAGCGCAGGGATTACAAGCGTGCTCCACCACGCCCGGCTTGGATTGAATTTTTATACTACGTAACATACAACATATTAGATGGTTACAATTCCTTATTATATAATAACGTTATGGTTATATAAGTATGATTTGCATATTGCCTGTGATGGCTATCACATTCAGACTTTGAGGCTCAGGACTCTCAGGAGATAGTTTTAGAAAACAGGCTAATGCTTATCATGCAAACCAGTGAGCCTGTAGAACACTTTGTGATTTACCATGTTTTCATATATATGGCATCTTGGGTATTCAAGACCATAGGCACAGAGCTACATCACACTTTTAAAATATAGAGAAATGATACTATAAGAGAAAAAGGAAGCCAAGGGGCACTCACTGAGTTTTCAGGGGAATGTTCCTAATCAGGTAGCTCTCTGCTCTACAGGGGAGTCCAGACCATTTCAGCATGTTTAGTCACTGATGCGAACAATACCCATTGGTTTTCTTTTCCTTTCTGGAGCTCTTCATGTTTAATTTATGTTCTATATACAACCATTAGGGAGATGAATATTGCTAATAGTTCTTTTATTTCCATAGATTTGTACAGTAGATTAAACATCTCCAGATTCTTCAACCTTACTCAATGTGGTATGATTTCTAGAATTTTATTTTTTAATTTTTAATCTTTTATTGGTACACTGTATTCATACATCATAATGAGATAAAAAGTTGTGTAGACATACATGCACACATTGCCCAGTTAGCCCCTCCCCAACCCCCACCCCATTCCCTCCCCATCCCTCCTTCCCATGCTTGACTTAGTGGTTGACATCTAATATTATAGCAATTTATACAGAATTAACAATGATAATCTCACATAATAGATTCATTTGTCTGATATCAAACTTTTGATCACTTAGAGATAACATTTTAGTATTTCTTTTTGCATTCTTTTTTTACCAGAGGATATTTTTAAGGTAAAACTATCTTACATTTTTTTCTAGAAAAAATGTATCCTAACATGAAATATGAATTCTAAATACCCAAAACAATCTCAAAAAAGAACAAAGCTAGAAGATGTACATTTTCTGATTTCAAACCTTATAGAGCTACAATAATTGAAACAGCGTAGTACTGCTATAAAGGCAGATATATAAATCAGTGGAGTAAAATAAAAAGCCTAGAAATAAATTCTTCCATATATGGTCAAGTTATTTTTGACAAAGTTTCCAAGAACATTTGGTGAAGGAATAATAATATTTTCACTAAATACTGTTGAAAAATAATAATTACTTGAAAAAAAATAAAATTGGACCCTTGCCTAACACCATATACAAATATTAACTCAAAATAGGTAAAAGACGTAAATGTAAATCTTAAGACTATAAACTTTTAGAAGAAAACCTGGGTCATAGCACTTCACAACCTTGAAATTGGCAGTAACTTCTTGGATATGATTTCAAAGGCACAGGCAACAAAAGAATAAACAAACTTCCTAAAAAAAATAAAAAAATTATACATCCAAAGACAATGTAAACAGAGTTAAAAGTTACTGATAGAATGAGATAAAATATTTCCAAATGCTATATCTGAAGGTGTATTAATATTCCAAATAGAGATCCTAAAAATTAGCAACAATAAAAGCAAACAATACAATTTAGAAGTACAATTTAGAAATAGATAAAAGACTGAAATAGCTAATGAATCCCCAAAGATCTTAACCTATAAACACATGAATATATTCTTCTTTGCTTAGTTGTCTGCTGGATGGAAAATCTTGTTTCTATGGTTCTGGTGTGTATTACCTATTTCTTCTTTGTAGTTAATATTTTTAGGTATTTTCTCTAGTGCTGGTTTTGAAGACAAATTCCTTGAGTTTCTGTTTGTCATGGAAGCTTCTTAATTCCTCATCAAATTTGATAGATAGTTTTGCTGGGTAGAAAATGTTTGGCTGGAAGTTGTTTTCTTTCAGAGTTTGGAATATGTTACTCCACGCCCTTCTAGCTTTCAAGACTTGGTTTGGGAAGTCTGGAGTGATTGTAATTGGTTTGCCTCTGAATGTCACTTGGCCTTTTGTTTTTGTTGCCTTTAAGATTCTCTGCTTGGCTTCCACATTGGTCATTTTGACAATTATGTGGCACGGGGAACCTCTTCTCTGATCATGTCTAAAGGGAGTTCTATAAGTTTCCTGGACCTGTGTATCGACCTCTTGCTCTATGTCTGGAAAATTTTCTGCTATTACTTCCTTCAAGAGATTGTTGATCCCTTTGGTTTCACCTTCTTTTCCCTCCTCTATTCCAATTATTCTTAGGTTAGCTCTCTTAAAATGGGCCCATATTTCTTCAATATCAGATTCCTGCTGTCAGATTTTTTTTCTAAGTTAGAAATTATGCATTTGTTTTTGGAGTGATCATCTTCTAGGGGTGAGATTCTATTCTCCATGTGGTCTAATTGATTGTTTATACTTTGAATTGAGGCCTTTACCTCAGTGATTGCTTCCTTTATTTCTTTTAGACAGTCTCTAAATTCTTTTCGAAAGTCCTGTATTATTTCTACAGTTATATTGCTGATTTGATCTTCTGGAGATATCTGAATTTCTGTGTTTTCAGGTTCCTATAATATGAGGTTGTGGGCCTTCATTGCTCTATTGTTGTTCCTCTTTCCCATGATTTCAGAATTTTGTGCCTTCCCTAGGTCACTACGACTTCACTTAGGGTGCTCTATATCTCAAGTCTGTTGTAATCTCAGCCGCCACTACTCCTTTACTTGGTTGTATCACAAAGTCTCATACCCAGGAATTTAATCGAGGCTGCACGTGACCGTGGGGGTGCCAGGCTGGGCATTTTCCCACAGGGAGCTGCGGCTAGGGTGTGGTATTTCTGCCACTGCTACTCCTTTACTGGGTTGTACTGCAAAATATCCTACCCAAGGAGATTATCAAAGCTGCGCAAGTCCCTGGGATTGCGGTACAGGGATTTCTCCTTTAGGGGCCGCAATTTCACTCACAGTTATTGTGTGCGCAGATCTGGAGCTGTGGCAGGGCATGGTGAACTCACTGTCGCTGCTGGCAATATGGCACCGCTCCATGTCCTCGGCTGTGAGGGTGGCACTGCTGGCAAATGGTGCCACTGCCACGCCCTCGGCCCTGAGGCTGGTGTGGTTTTGAGCTCTGTTCTGAGTCCCTGGAAGGCGTGATGAGCTTGGCCACTGGGAGTTTCAGACATTCATTGTGCTGAAAGAACTGCTGAATTACACCTGAATGATTCACAGCTGCTCACTTCAGCTCCTTGTTTACCTTTCCTCTCTGGAGCCTGGTGCTGTGAGGGAAGATGGCACCGGCACGGCTCTGCTGCCGCATTGTGGGCATGATTTCTGGTCTCTGTTTGTTCTTCTAGCCTTTTTTTTCTCTTTCCCTTGTGTTTACATTTTTTATTTCTCTGCTGATAGTGTTTTCTGGCTATTAAAAACGCTAATTTTGTGGCAACAGAGATCGAATTTTAGCAGGACTCGTAAATGCTGCTTTTCTTGGTTGCCATCTTCCTAGAAGTCTAGAATTTTAAATTGCCTACCTCAGACTTGCAAAAGTATACAGTTTTGCCTCTGGAAAAATGTTAGAAGTAAACCTACAACTTCGTATGAGTTGGGCCGTCCCCAGGATTTAAATGTGTGGGAGGCATGTCAAGATACTGGGATAAACTGAGCTTGGAATCAGCTTTATATCCCATACCATCTTCATGTGATTGGAATCTTTCCACGTTTATATGTGTGCATCTCACTTTGCCACCTAATCCATGAGTTAAAATCTATCACTACAGAATTTTCATTGTAGGGTTAGTCCCCTCAGTTATTGATTATTGTGTGGTAAATAATCTCAAAACTTAGTGGTTTAAAACAACAATGAACATTTATTATAGTAAGGGTGTGAAAATATAATTAGAACTTTTCTATCAAAGGAATAGTTTGACTTAGGCTCTGTTTTGTAAAAGAGCCATTGTGAAACCTTTTGTGCACTTGTATTTTTTTGTAAAGATAGCATTTCCTGAAAGTTGTAAATGCCAACCCCTACTATGGCAATCCCTCCAGCTAATGGCATAAAGATTGAAAGTCTACTTTCCCACCAATAGGAGCACAACATAGAAGCCCCATGCTGAAATAAAATAACCAGCAGTTTTCTGTCATGTTGTTTTGTATCTAACTAACTTGACTGATGTTAGGATTTTTTTTTTTTGCAAAAAATAAAATTCACCTTGCCAAGTGGCTTTCAAATATGTGTCTTTTCTTGTGATGCCATAGGAATTTATTTCTAACAAGGGTTTATAATTATGATGTCAGTGGCTTGGGAATTTGAAAGCAGCTTGGCTAGTCTGTCATGGCTTATATCTGGCAAGAAGTTGTGGTCCATTTTTTGGTTGGGATGGAAGATTTGAAGCTTATTCAAAGCTTCCTAAATCTGGCTTCTTATATGTTTATAAGCCAGAGACCAGAATCCCATACCTTTTTAGAAAAAATGGGTTAGGATAATATATACTAACAATTTTATAGTTGCATTGCTACTGTGGGGAAACAAACTCTGGTAAAATAGTAAAAATTAGAGGTTCCCTTTGAAAAGAGGTCATAAACCTCTCAAAAATAATGGAATGCATCTTTTGATTGGTATGTAGGAGCTTCTAAAGGACAAAATGACTCTGAAATAGCTTCTCTGCAGGATTCTTAGTGGCATAACAATGATAAGGTAAAAACTAAATTTTACACAGATATGACAGGACAGAACCATCTCCTCTCTTTCCTTTTTTTGTTTTTCTAGACCCTCAGAAGACAAAACTATATCTACAGAGAAATTTAGAATTCTTCTTGGTGTCTATGATCTGAAATTTCCTGATGTATACCAATTTGTACATCTGGTAGAAAATTCATAAGCTGCCCCAAAATGGCTTTAAGTAGTAGACTGGGGAGACACTATCACAATTTTTGAGGATTATTTGAAATATGCCTCCAGAGATGGAATAGAAGGAAGAAGACTCAAGGACAAACACTTCTCAAAGTAGTTCCAAAAGTCTTTCCTATGAAAATAGATTGGGCTCTATATGGTCTTATAAAATGGAAAGAAGACAAACCATGACAGATGTTTCAATTCATTTAGAAGAGGTTCCTAAACAGTACTCTGGCCTGAAGATCCCGGAAGCAATTTTGCCCTGCCTGCCAATTTTGTTAATGGATTTCACCCAGAAATCTGTGATTTACTAAAGAAACATAAATTAGAATGGAAAATCACTCTTTTATTGGAGCTTTAACATCTTGCTGAACACTAAAAGAGAATAACAGAGAATCAGCAAGAGTCTAAAAGGAAAGCCTACAGAATGGGAGAAGATCTTTACCAGCTATCTCTCTGACAGAGGTATAATATCTAGAATTTACAAATAATTTAAAAAGCTTTATACTAGAAAACAAATAACCCAATCAAGAAATGGGCAACCGAATTAAACAGACATATCACAAAAGAGGAAATAAAAAAGAACAATAGATACATGAAAAAATGTTCACCATTATTAGCAATCAGGGATCTGCAAATCAAACTACACTGGTATTTCATCTAACCCCAATCAGAATGGCAATCATAAAGAAGTCAAATAACAATAAACATTAGTGAGGCTGAGGAAATAGACACTCTTATACACTGTTGGTGGGATTGCAAAGTAGTCTAGCCACAATGGAGATCAGTGTCGAGAGTATATATATACACATATATATTAATATATGCACAACCATGTTTATAGCATGAGCCATACTTATGGTAAAATATGACTTGCAATTCTCCTGAAATTCAGTTTTCACTGGATGTCCTATATCTTTATTCACTAAATATGGAATTCTAGCTGCTTGAGAATAGACATTTTGTAGCTCAAAAGGCAATTTTTGCTTTGCTCATTGCTTTTCAAAGAATCACTTGTGTCTAGTGCTTCACACCTGGTAATAAAATGCAGAAACTAGTTTAGTTTTAAGAGATGTGGAAAAGATTTTTATCATCCTGAAATTGGGTGGAATTTCATAGAACCTTTTATAAATATGCTACAATTACTTTGCTCCTCCTAACATCTTTCAAGCTGGACAGACATTTTCTTATCTGAGCTCCTCATACTTGCTAGAGTCTCATTGATTGCCCCTTTACTTCCTTGAGACTGTTGCTGAAGTACCATCTTACTAATGAGACCTTCCCCAATTGCCATAAATAAAATGTCAAATCTAATAGCACCCCTGCTCTAACACATTCCCCATGTTTATAATATTCATGTTGTATTTTCTCCCATGCTGGGATGCTCAGGGTTCCTGATGTCAGATCAATGCTGCCATTGCTAGCATCATGGACAGCACTTGATACAGTGCTAGCTCTTATTCCCTACTCACAGCTTAGCAATGAGTTGAATAGATGAGTTAGAAGATAGTGCTCTCTACTTGCTTAAATTACACCAAAGGAATGTGAAGGTGCTGCAGAAAATGAGATAAAAAATCAGGCAGAGGGACAAACAAGACTACAAACTCTATTCTCAAGTACAGAGCAACTAACTACAGTATATGACTACTGTGACCTGACTTATAGTCGTAATAGTCACTCAAGCTGGGGGTGGTGGCATATGTTTATAATCCCAGTACTTGGGAGGTTGAGACAGGAGGATTATTCAGGTTCAGAGCCAGTCTCAGCTACTTACTGAGAGAGGCTCTCAGCAACATAGTGAGATGCTGTTTCTAAACAAAATACATACGTCTGGGAGTGTACCCCAGAGGTAGAATGCCCCAGGGTCCACCCAGGTAGCATGCACACACACACACACACACACACACACACACACACAATGTCACTCTATAGCTATGTAGATAATATGCTCTTAGGTACTAAGAATCAATAGTGGAGCAGGAGAAACTGATGTAAAATTATTTCAGGAGCATTGTAGGAGAGGAGAAGGTATCTTGCTCTGGATAATATTTAGAGTGTTTGGTGCTGAATTGGATATGGTGTATGAGAGAGCAGGAGATATAAACCATAATTCCAAGGCTTTATCCTGGACAAGTGTGATAATAGAGTTACCATTTACAGAGGTGAGGAAATGGAAATAATGAATGGTCTGTTTTGCTTTTGAGGAAATCAATTGGCATGTGGCGTTCATACATGAAACAAATTAGACACCCACTAGCTACTGTGGGGACATTGGAGGTGCAGAGTACTGAGCTGTACAGACACAACAAGAAGGCAAGAGAGTTCTTGGGTTGTAGACAGACAGCTGAAGAGGTTGAAAAAGAAGCCAGGAACAGTGCCATTTCAGCCACTGAGTGAGGAGAAAAGGCCTTTTAAGAAAGAGCTGATAATCACACTGTGCAATGCCACATGCTAGCCTTATGTCTGGTAAAATGAGGAAAGAGGTAACCATTGGGTTTGGCCATGGAAGGCATGGTGTCTTTGACAAAGACAATGTTGAGGGATGGTGGAAAATTGAAGAAAAGTCTAGGGAGATGAGGAGGGAAAGAAATGGCAAAAGGGATAGCAGACCTATGCTTCAAAGAGTTCCACTTTTTAAATGATATTTAAATTGGTGCATTGTAGTCATACATCTTAATGGGGTACAAGATGGTAGAGGCACACATGCACACATCACTCATTTAGGTCTTCCCTACTTCTCAACTCATTTCCTCCCCCTCCCTCCTTCTCATCTTTGACTTAGTGATTGAGTTTGATATGACTATTAAAAGAGACAATAGGAGAGGGACAGTAGCTAGGAGGAAGTGTGTGATTCAATAAAAGCTTTCTCATTAAGCATGGGGACATTAGAAAATGTATATCTGTATATCTGAGGATCTATAACAGCAAGAGAATAGGTGACGCAGGACAGTAAAAGGACCATCCCAGAGGCATGTATTTTATTAAAAATCTAGTAACAAATAAGCCAGGCATGGTGGGGCAGTATGTAGCTAGGCCCTTAGCAACTTAGTGGGACTCTGTTTCAAAATAAAAAATAAAATAGGGCAGGGTGTAGCTCAGAGGTAGAATGCTCCTGGGTTTAATCCCTAGCACCAAAATAAATAGATAATTAATCTAGTAACAAATGGTATATGATCATCATTAAGAGATATGAAGAAATTTAACTTTAGGGAGATTATTTTTTTTATAATTGGTAAGAGCCATGTTTTTTTTTTTTTTAGAAAAAAGGACAAAATAGCAAAGTAAGAATGTACTCAAGCTAGTTTTTGTTCCTTAAAATAAAAAGCTAGACTTCTGGGAAGATGGCGATGGAGAAAAGCGGCACTTATGAGTCCCGCTAACAATTGATCTCTATTACCATAAAACCAGTGCCTTTCAGAGCCAGAAAACACCATCAGCAAAGAAACAAAAACTGTAAATACAAGGGACAGAGAAAAAGAGGGCTGGAAAAACGAGACACCAGAAAGAAACCAGCCTGCAGTACCGCGGCCAGAGCTGCAACGTGGAGCAGCCGGAACCCCGGTGCAGAGCAGCTGGAACTGCGGAGTGGAGCAGCCGGAGCCATGGCACAGAGAGGTGTGGGCTCCATCTACCCTCGCAGCACCAGGCTCCAGAGAGGAGGGAGACTCAGAACGGAGCTCAAATCCAGAGAGGAGGTACGCCGGCCTCACGGCCTAGGACACAGCGCCTTACTGCTGGCAGCAGCTGCGAGTTCACTGGACGGCTCCAGACCAATGCACTCAACCAGCCACCGGGCTCCAGAGAGGAGGGGTGGACAGCGAGCCAAGGTGAGCAGTTGCTGAACAGCCGGGAGGCAGTCAGCAGTTTTTTCAGCACAAGGAGCGTCTAAAGTTCCCAAGGGCCGGGCTCAGCACACCCTGCAGGGACTCAGAGGGGAACTCAAAACCAGAGAAGAACTACACCACCCTCACAGCCGAGGACACGGCAGCAGTGCCTTGCTGCCGGCAGCAGCAGCGAGTTCACTGGACGGCTCCAGACCAACACACTCAACCAGCCACCAGTTGCTGAACATCCGGGAGGCAATCATCAGGTTTTTCAGCACAAGGAAGTTCTAAAGCTCCCAAGGGCCAGGCTCAGAACACCCGGCAGGAACTCAGAGCAGAGCTCAAAACCAGAGAAGAAATATGCCAGCCTCATGGCCGTGGGCGTTGCAGCAGTGCCATATTGCCTGCGGCAGCAGCAGCAAATTAACCAAGTCCACTACAGCTCCATCAGTGCACTCAACAACCATGAGTCAAATTGTGGCCCCTAGAAGAGAAATCCCAGTACTGCACTCCTAGGGACTTGCGCAGATAATCTCCCTGGGTCAGAGATTTTCGAAGTCCAACAGTGGGGGAGTGGCGGTGGCAGAGATATCACACCATAGTCACAACTCCCCTGTGGAGAAAGCCCAACCTGGCACCCCCCATAGCCTAAAGCAGCCTCCATTGACTCCCTGGGTCTGAGACTTTGCGATACAACCCAGTAAAGGAGTAGTGGTGACTGAGATACCAACTTGAGATCCATAGCACCTTAAGTGAACTTGTAGTGACACAGAGAAGGCACAAACTTCTGAAATCATGGGAAAAAGAAATAACAATGGAGTAATGAATGCCCACAACCCCACGACATCAGAACCTGATAACACAGAAATCCAGAGAGCTCTAGAATATCAAATCAGGTAAATAACTTTAGAAATAATAGAGGACTTTCAAAAAGAATTCAGAGAGAGTCAAAAAGAGATAAAAAAGGATAAAATCATTGAAATAAAGGCCTCAATTCAAAGTATAAACAACAGATTAGACCACATGGAGAACAGAATCTCGCTTCTTGAAGATGATCATTCCAAAAATGAACGCATAGTTTAAATTTAGAAAAAAAAAATCCGACAGCAGGAATCTGACATTGAATAAATATTGGCCCATTTTAAGAGAGCTAACCTAAGAATAATTGGAATAGAGGAGGGAAAAGAAGGTGAAACCAAAGGGATCAATAATCTCTTCAAAGAAATAATAGAAAATTTTCCAAACATAGAGCAAGAGGTTGATACACAGGTCCAGGAAACGTATAGAACTCCCATTAGACAGAATCAGAGAAGAGGATCCCCATGCCACATAATTGTCAAAATGACTAATGTGGAGCCAAAGAGAGAATCTTAAAGGCAACAAAAACAAAAGGCCATGTGACATTCAGAGGCAAACCAAGTAGAATCACTCCAGACTTCCCAAACCAAGTCATGAGAGCCAGAAGGACTTGGAGTAACATATTCCAAACTCTGAAAGAAAACAACTTCCAGCCAAACATTTTCTACCCAGCAAAACTTTCTATCAAATTAGTTGGGGAAATAAGAAGCTTCCATGACAAACAGAATCTGAAGGAATTTATTTCTTCAAAACCAGCGCAAGAAAAAATACTCAAGGAGATTAACTGCAAAGAGGAAATGGGTAATACATGCCAGAACCAAAGAAATAAGAATTCCTATCCAGCAAACAACTAAGCAAAGAAGAATAAACAGTATTTCAAACAGAAATAAGATCTTAATGTGTTGGGAATTAAAAATTATCTCTCTGTAATCACACTGAATGTGAATGGCCTCAACTCCCCAATAAAAAGACATAAAGTGGCAAAATGGATTAAAAACCAGAATCCATCCATCTGCTGCTTACAAGAAACACACCTTACAAGTAAAGATAGGAACAAACTCAAGGAAAAGGGCTAGAGCAAGGTAATCCATGCTAATGGTACTCGAAGACAAGCAGGAGTAGCAACTATGATATCAGACAAGTTAGACTTCAAACCCAAACTTATTAGAAGAGACAAAGAAGGTCAGATTTTACTGGCAAAAGGAATAATCCAGCAAGAGGAAATAACAATAATCAATATCTATGCCCCAAACATAGGGGCAGCTACTTTCATAAATCAAACTCTTTGTGACATGAATTCACACATAAATCCCAACACAATAATACTGGGAGACTTCAACACACCTCTCACAATACTAGACCGATCTTCCAGACAAAGGATCAGTAAAGATGCCTCAGAACTAAAGAACACCATTAACCAAATGGACCTGTTTGACACATATAGAATATTTCACCCAACTACAGCGGAGTTTACATTTTTCTCAGATGCTCACGGAACCGTCTCCAAAATAGATCACATCCTGGGACACAAAATGAGCACTCACAAATTTAAAAAATGTTACATACTTCCCAGTGTCATTTCAGACCATAATGGAATGAAACTAGAAATCAACTATAAGAAGACCCAGAGAAACAACATAAACATATGGAGACTGAACACCACACTTCTGAATGAAGAATGGGTCATAGAAGATGTAAGAGGTGAAAGCAAGAAATTTCTAGAAACAAATGAAAATAAAGATACAACATATCAAAACCTCTGGGACACTATGAAGGCAGTATTAAGAGGAAAATTTATAGCACTGAGTGCTCACATAAGAAAAACAGAAAATCTTCAAATAAACAGCCTAATGACACACCTCAAAGCCCTTGAAAAGCAGGAACAATTGAACCCCAAAGGCAGCAAAAGACAGGAAATTATTAAAATTAGTGCAGAAATTAACAAAATAGAGAATAAAAAAGCAATATAGAAAATCAACAAAACCAAAAGCTGGTTTCTTGAAAAAATTAACAAGATCAATAAACCACTAGCCAACCTAACTAAAAAAAAGAGAGAATCAACCCAAATTATGAAGATAAGAGATGAAAAAGGAGACATTACTACTGACAGTGTTGAAATCCAGAGGATTATCAGAAACTACTTTAAAAAACTATACTCCAACAAAATGGAAAATCTGGAGGAAATCGACAACTTTTAGATAAATACAACCTTCCTAAACTGAGTCAAGAAGATATAGAACACTTAAACCAACCAATAACAATCAAAGAGATTGAAACAGCAATAAAGAGCTTACCATCAAAGAAAAGCCCATGACCAGATGGTTTCTCAAGTGAATTCTATAAAACCTTTATAGAAGAGCTAACCCCAATACTACTCAAACTATTTCACGAAATAGAAAAAACCGGACTCTCCCAAATACATTCTATGAAGCCAATATCACACTAATACCCAAATTGAATAAAGACAGTTCAAGGAAGGAAAACTACAGGCCTATATCTCTGATGAAGTTGGATGCAAAACTATTAAACAAAATACTAGCAATACGCATTCAAAACCACATCAAGAAAATCATACACTGTGACCAAGTAGCGTTCATCCCAGGGATGCAAGGCTGGTTCAATATACAAAAATCGATCCATGTAATCCATCATATAAACAGAATCAAAGACAAAAATCACATGATCATCTCAATAGATGCTGAAAAAGCATTTGATAAAATTCAACACCCATTCATGATGAAAACACTGCAGAGAATTGGAATAGAAGGAACATATCTCAACAGTATTAAGGCAATCTACAATAAGCCCACTGCCAACATCAGATTAAATGGGGAAAACTTCAAGAATTCCCCCTAAAAACTGTAACGAGACAAGGATATCCATTATCACCACTTCTCTTCAATATAGTACTAGAGACTCTAGCCAGAGCAATAAGGCAAGAAAAGGAAATCAAAGGAGTACAAATAGGAAAAGAAGAACTTAAGCTTTCACTATTTGCAGATGATATGATACTATATTTAGAAAACCCAACAAACTCAACCAAAAGGCTTATAGAACTGATCAACAAATTCAGCAAAGTATCTGGATACAAAATCAATCTTAAAAAATCAGAAGCTTTCCTGTACACCAACCATAAATCCACTGAAAAAGAAATTCAGAAAACACTTCCTTTCAGGATATTCCACAAAAAAATAAAATACCTAGGAATAAACTTGACCAAGGAGGTAAAAGATCTTTACAAAGAAAATTATAAAACACTGAAAAAAGAAATCAAAAAAGATCTTAGAAGATGGAAGGATCTTCCATATTCATGGATTGGCAGAATAAATATCATTAAAATGGCCATCCTTCCAAAAGTGATCTACAGATTTAATGCAATGCCCATTAAACTACCAAGATCATTCCTCACAGACATAGAAAAATCGGTCCTTAAATTTATCTGGAATAACAAAAAGCCCAGAATAGCCAAGGGAGTTCTCAGCAACAAAAACCACGCAGGAGGAATCACAATACCTGACTTTAACTATACTACAAAGCCATTGTAATAAAAACAGCGTGGTACTGGCAAAAGAACAGATATATAGACCAATGGAGCAGAATAGAAGACCCAGAAACAAGTCCACACACTTTCAACCAATTGATTTTTGACAAAGGGGCAAAAAACATACACTGGAAAAAAGATAGCCTCTTCAACAAATGGTGTTGGCAAAACTGATTAACCATATGCAGGAAATTGGAAATTAATCCCACTTTTTCACCCTGTATAAGAGTCAACTCACGATGGATCAAAGACTTGGAAATTAAACCAGAGACCTTGAAGCTCCTTGAAGACGGCATAGGTCCAACACTGCAACACATAGGCACAGATAAACATTTCCTGAACAAGACCCCAAAGGCACAACAAATTAAAAGGAGAATCAATACATGGGATTGCATGAAACTGAAGAGCTTCTCTTCAGCAAAGGAAACTATCAAGAATCTCAATCGAGAGCCAATAGAATGGGAGAAGATTTTTCCCACCTACACCACTGATAGAGGACTAATATCTAGAATATACAGAGAACTCAAGAAACTCAACACTAAGAAAACAAAGCATCCAATAACAAAATGGGCAAATGAACTAAATAGACACTTCACAAAAGAAGAAATTCAAATGGCCAATAAATGCATGAAAAAATGCTCAACATCACTGGCAATCAGAGAGATGCAAATCAAAACTACCCTGAGATTTCACCTAACTCCAACTAGAATGGCAATCATTCAAAACACAAACAACAACAGATGCTGGTGAGGATGTGGAGAAGTGGGAACTCTAAGACATTGTTGGTGGGATTGCAAATTAGTGCAACCACTTTGGAAAACAGTATGGAGAATCCTCAGAAGAATGGGAACAAATCTACCATTTGATCCAGCAATACCACTTCTGGGTATCTACCCAAAAGAAAAGAAACCAAACTACCAAACTAATGCATGTGTATCTATGTTCATAGTTGCACAGTTCACCATAGCCAAACTATGGAACCAGCCAAGATGTCCATCAACACATGGATGGATTACAAAACTGTGGGATATGTACACAATGGAATTTTACTCAGCCATCAAAAAAAAAAAAAAACAAAAACTCAGTTACATCATTTTCAGGGAAATGGATGGAACTGGAGGACATTATGCTAAGTGAGAGTAGTCAGTCACAAAAAATAAGAAATCAGATGCTTTCCCTAATATGTGAGAGTTAGGGAGAAATGGGTCATAGGAGGAACTCTTGAAAGAGGAAATCCTATAGAGGAGCAAAGAAGACAATCTAAAGGAGAAAGGAGGGGGGAAGAGGAAAATCTGTAAAACACACAATGTACTTAAACATATCGAAGTCAATCACTAAGCCAAGCAAGGGAGGGAGGGACGGGGAGGGAATGGGTTGGGAATTGGGTAGGGGTTAAATCAGCGATGAGTACATGTTTGTACACACAAGTTCTTTACCCCAATAAGATGTTTGAATATAATGCAACCAATAAAAAATTAATAAAAGCTATATTGACATCAAAATGAAAATTACTGGCTAGAACAACTTAGTATTTTATTAAACTATTTCCACGTATCTATTGGCCATTTGTATCCCTTCTTTTGTGAGCCGTCTACTCAGTTCAGTTGCCCATTTCTTGATTGGGTTATTTGTTTAGCTTGTGTAAAGTCTTTTGAGCTCTATATTCTGAATGTTAGCCCTGTATTGGAGAGATAGCTAGTAAAGATCTTCTCCCATTCTGTATGCTTTCTCTTTAGATTCTTGATGATTTCCTTTGATAAGCAGAAACTTTTTAATTTAATGACATCCTACTTCTTAATTCTTGTTTTAATTTCCTGAGCTTTGGAGGTCTTGTTGAGGAAGTTACTACCTGTGCCTATATATTGGAGTGTTGAATCTCCAGGTCTTTGATCCATCTCAAGTTTATTTCTGTGCAGGGTGAGAGGTAAAGTTTTAGTTCCATTTTTCTACAAATTGATAGCCAGTTCTCCCCACACCATTTGTTGGGATGGCTATCTTTCTTCCAGTCTATGAATTTGGCCCCTTTGTCAAAGATCAATCAGTAAATGTGTGAGTTTGTTTTTGTACCTTCTATTCTGTTCCATTGATCTGTGTACCTGTTTTTGTGCCAATATTATGCTGTTTTAATTACTATAACTCTGTAGTATAATTTAAACTCAGGAATTATGATGCCTCCTGCATGGGTATTGCTGAGAATTGCTTTGACTTTTCTGGGTCTTTTGTTTTTCCTTATGAAATTCATGACTGCTTTTTTTAGCCAAGCACAAAAGAGAAGAGACATATGCTTTATCTAATATGCTCAAGATAGGGAATATTTGGGTTACTAGAGGGACTCCAGATAATGGAGGAGCTCCTCAGTGCAGCCAGAGAGGAAGGGTAGGGGAGGAAGAAGGCTAAGTTCCTTAGTGGAAATGCTACCTGTGACTATGTGTATACATGTGAATATAACATTGTTAATCTGGACATCTGGTATCAGAACAGAGGAAAATGGGGAAGTGGGTGAGGGGAGGGCACCAAAGACTGTGTGAACATATGCCATTGTACACATGATCTACATTATGATGTGTGACTATAATGCACCAATAATATATATATATATATTAATACATAAATATTTTATTGGATAGAAAAATGTCCTTAAAAAGTGGCATTGTCCTTAACCACTAGATTACTAACACCTAACAGTGTGTAAACACATAAGAGCATTATTTTAATATTTCACACTTTAAATGTGAGTGCACTTTGAGCCTCTCAGAGCACTGGGCCATGGCAGAGACAGAAACATGTCATGGTGCAGGACATTTGCTGACCAAAGTCCAGGTTCTGCCAGGCTCAGAATCTCTGTGGTCACTTACAAAGAGAGAGAGAACACACCCAAATGAACGTCTGGCCAGAGACCAGAAATTTATGAGTCAGCAAATATACAGGCAGAGAAGGTTCATCAGGCAAGACCAAGGGCCTGGTGAGGACCGCCTGGGATCCAGAGACAGAGCTCTGTGGACAGACACTGGAGATGCTGATATGTAGTCCTTCATAGCTTCTCTGGGTTTGTAGAGGTGACCCATAGATCCCTAGCAAAAGCTAGCCCTCCCACAAGCTGGGGGAGGCTGCAGAAGCCCCCATACTTGAGGTAGCAGGAATCCTAGCCACTGGCTGCCTGATGTCCTCTAAGCAGAGAGGACAATTGATAGGTTAAATTCTAGCTTGACTTAGCCAGAGATGCTCTGTGCCTGATAAGAGAGGGAGAGACTATCCTCTTGTGCAATTACAAAATTTAGTAGGGATTCAGCAGGAGCCAGGTAAATACCACTGGGATTGGATTTGATAGTACTTGATCATAAGCATCAGAAAAAAATATATATGCCTGTGTATGTATGTGTGTGTGTGTGTGTGTGTGTGTGTGTGTCTGTGTGTGTGTGTGTGTGTGTGTGTGTATGCTATGCATAAATAAGAATTGATTCAATAGCACTTTCTCAGGACACAGGACTTCACTCCCCAGCAAGAACTCTGAAGAATGGGTCAGACTTGAGGCTGGGGTAGCTCTTATATCTGGGGCAGGAGGGGCATAGTAAGCAACTCTTAGGGAACTAGAAATGACACTTAGGGTGATGGTAAATGACAGAATAAAGAAATTAGAAAAGTAGTCACGCTGGATTAAATATATATACAAGGCCAGGAGGTACACTAGAGAATCACATTCCTAAAGGGGGCTCGATGCCTCGACATCAACCACACCCATCAGAAATGTGGCCATAAGACAGCCATCAGAGTTACCAGGTAATGTGTTGGCACCTCTCCTCTGCAAGCCAGGAGCGAGTGCAGAGGGGGAAGGCACAGCATTGGGCTCACTGACATGTCTTGGGGTGAAAGCCTCATATAACAGTGTCTGTATGGTGCACATCCCACTAATGAGCAGGCAGCAGCAAGTATTGTAACAGCCAGCAAGGCTGTTTCACCAAGAGATTTGGGCTTAGAGTCCTCTCAACTCTGGACTCTGGGATATCAGTCCCGGTCCCCAGATGAAGTGTATACATGCTGGGAGCCACAGCAAGGGTCTGACTGTGTGACCAGTGTGGGCTACCAGGCTGCCTCTTAAGCACTTTTGGACACTTTATGCCCAGAAACCAATAGATAAGGAGTCACCTTACTCATAATAATTGACTGTGCCCTTCAGGAGACTACAAAATGAAGACAGGGAGGAATACAGGAGGAACCTAAATGACCCACTGTGGCTCCTCTTGGCATGTCCTTTTCCCACCTCAACAGCGCAAGGATCTGCGGTGCCATTCTGGACTGATGGGTGTGACTATTGAGTGCTCAGCACGCCCAGGATTAAAACTTTGGATTATGGGGGCCAGGCCAAGCCATCGTGGCTGTGAGTGTGATTCAGGAGGGTAAAGATTCTCAACAGAACAGACAGTGGAGGGGAGAGGGGAAGAATGTCCTGTGGCACTGTGATCCATGGAAACTGTGGTTTTTCTTATTAAAATCCTTCTCAATTTCCCAGAAAGAAAAATCTGATGGGAAAAAACAAGGAGCTGCTCTTTAAGCCAGCATGGAAGAGTGGACCAGCTGGGAGCAAGGGGTGGACTGTGGTGTGGGAATGCGGCTGGTCAAAGCTGACTTCCTGTAGCAATGTGTAGAGGGCACCCTTGACCCCAGCTGCTCCCAACTAGCTGCTGGATGGTTACTCTGGAGACCATGGGCATTTGGGGAACATTCAAGATCCAAACTAGAGCAGATCATCATATAATTAAGGTAGGAAAAACTAAGCCACTTAGGAGTTAAAGTCAACTTTTCCAAGGACAAGTTGGAAATTGGCTCTACATACCTGAAAGAAAGCCCGTTGCCTACCATGGTGTGAAGCATCTGTTGACTTGAATTGCTCCTTACCATGAGGGCTGATGATTAGGAAAAACTGAAATAACACAGCTACAGGATCTCAAAGGCAAACAGGTCACAAATTGTTTCATCTTCTGATGGCCATAATTAAAACTCAAAATCCTAGGTATTTTCTTCTTAATGGCAAATTCAATTAGAAAAAAGCACTCCATGGCTAATTTAAAGGAATTTCCACAATACTCTTTCTCTGTAAGTTCAGATTCCATTAGATGTTTTTTGGGCTTTTGACCAAACATAAGGCCTTGAACGCTGCACAATTCAGATAATATCTGGGTCTGACAGAATAGACTATATTAAAAAAAATTAAGCTTCTGTCTCCACAGACCAACTGATATTGTTTTTCATATTTTTATGACTGTATTAATTAATTAAATTAATTAATTAAATTAATTAAAGGAATGAATTTTATGCTATGTATTTTTCTAGCAATTAAGAATAGGTTTCAGGCATGTTATCACATATGTCATGTGCATATTTAATCTAAGAGAGGGGCATGGTTACTGAATACCAGTTATACCTAAGGATATTGCTAATGGCTCCCCATCAAGCAATCAGGAGCTGTCTTCAGAACCCACTATGTTCCTTCTGCCATGAGGACTATTGTGGCGGCTACAATGGAGCTGTTTAAAGTCCCTGCTATTAAGTTTTAAGCATCAGATATGGTTGATGAGTACGTCCCAGAGACCTGCTGTATGACCTGGAGCCTATAGTTAATAAGGCAATGTATGCTTCAAGTTTTGTTACCAGAGTAGATCTCATGTTAAGTATTCTTACCACATGGACCAACAAAGATCCAGGCATAGAGGCACATACATGTAATCCCACTGCTTGGGAGACTGAGAACTGGATCACAGGTTTGCAGCCAGTCTTAGCAAACCTCTTTCAGAAACTTAGCAAAACCTTGTATAGAAATAAAAGAAAATAGGGTTGAGGGTATGGCTCAGAGGTAGAATGCCTCTGGGTTCAACCTTCAATACCAGAAAGGAAAAAAAAAGAAAAAAAACTCACCACGGAGCATGAGGGAAACTTGGGAGTTGTTGGATATTCCTATTGCCTCGACTGTATTAAAAATACAACAGTGTTTGCAATCTAGACTCATCACACAGTGCTTATTAAGGATATGCAGTTCTTTATATACTGGCTATACACCAGAAAAACTTCTGAGCAAAAATATTTAAAATCTAGTTCAGGAGGGCACACAGACAGAGGCATTACATAACCAATTTCCAACACCTTCACTGATAAGTTACTAATTAAATCCATTAGGGGTTTCAGAAGATGACTAGGCAGCCCCAAAATAGGTAGCTGATCTTTCTGAAAGAGACAAGATTCTTTGGAAAGCATTTCTGGCCAGGACACTTCCCTGTAGGAAGGGTTTTGATGTAGAGCTCATGAGCACAGATCTCTCCGTGAGGAGCTGGCTCCCAGCTCTGAGCTTCAAGGATGGTCACAACTTCTTCATTTAACCTCTGTGCCGGGAAGCTGTGAGCACACAGCACCAGCCCAGCCTTAGGAGCAGGGGAGACATTACTATATACTGACGTTTTGGGAAAGAAACAGAAACCATTTCACTGTGTCAGCACAAGTACAAATATGATGGTGTGGATTTTGTGGCTAAAAAAATTTGGAGAGAGGTTAAGCAGTAGAACAGGGATGAGGAGGTAACACATCTGCTCTCTTCTTTTTTATATACTTTTACTGTTGCTTTATAGTCTGACATCTGATACACTTCCTAGTGATAGTGATGTGCAGCACACAGCACTTGGTGGGCTTTCCCCTGGCTTTCTCCCACTCCCTGCCTGCTCATACAGGATATTGAGATTGACAGTGCTTTTCTCACACATGCCTATAGTGTCCATTGTCTTCTAAACTAGCTTTCAGAGTTAGACCCAGTGACTGCCTGTGATTTGATGATTTATTTTCAGCCTACATGGATGTTACAATTGGGATCTTAAGTATATCCCAAAAGTCCACATGAAAAAGTCTTTGTCCCCATTGTGGTGCATTGGGAGGTGGTGGAGCCTTTAAGAGGAGGGGCTGAAACTGGGTATGGTGCATCAGTGTAATCCAGGACTCGAGAGACTAAAACAAGACTGCAGGTTCAAGGCCAGTCTCAGAAACTTAGTAAGACCCTGTCACGAAATAAAAAATTAAAAAGGGTTGGGAGTGTAGCTCAGAAGTAAAGTGACACTAGTTTTAATTCCCCAGTACCAAAAAAAAAAAAAGAGGTGAGGCCTTGTAGCAGACCTTCAGGTCATTAGGGGTGAGCCCCCGGAAGGTTGGTGGCCCTGACCCTACTCTTCCTCTGCTTCCTAGCCATGACCTCACTTTGGCCCCCAAACAATGATGCCAACAAGTCGTTGACTAAAACCTTGAAAACTGTGAGCCAAAAATAGACCTTTTCTCTTCATAAGTTGATTTTCTCAGATAATTGTGATAGTGACAGAAACTTGAATACACAATGGGTCATAATTCATTAATTAATGAATGTCATAGAGGAATATAAAGTTCCATAATGGGCCATGGAGTGCTGAGAACAATAATGAAGAAAACTTGCATGGGAACTTTCTTCTCCCTTGCAAATAGAACTTGGACATCAGTGTGGCTTTGGGATGACACCTGGCTTCGCCACCCTATCAGTTCTTCATAGGTTCCTTGGGTTCCTGCATTTTCCCCTAAGTGTCCAGGAAACCCATGGCTGGACATTGCACAAATGTCCCCCCCTTTTTTATTTACAGAGTTCAGCTTATAAAAATCTCTTCTTCCATGCCATATTACATCCCCATAAAGCACACACAACCTCTGTTTTTGCTTAGACACCGAAACAAGGAATTTTAAGAAATTAAAACCTGGATAGCAGAAAGAGTTTATAAAGTCATCAGTCATTATAATATTGAAATGCATCAATGAGAATAACCAGGGTAGTGTGAACTCTTTGCCAGGAACTGTGTTGGTCTCTGTCCACATGCTATCTTCACGCTCAAGAGAGCCAGACCCATGTAGGCACCTATTTTTATTTGTTTCACAGCTGGAGGAGACTGAGACATAATTAAATACTGAAGTGAATGGTCTGCCTCAATCATGTACTTCAAATGCATTTCACCAGGGACATATCTGCTCATTAGAGAGAGCTGAAATCAAGAGCTAAGTGAAGAGATTAAATGCATCTTTCTGGAAGGGAAAGCCCTCCTCTTGTCTCTAATCAAAAGTTCCCCGTGAGACGATAGGCACAGTGAAAGCAATTCACAGGAAGATTGCAGTGGAGAATGTGAAATTCAAGAGCAAGTGTTATCTGGGAAGATAACACTTCAACGAGACCACAATAACAATTTCAATATTTAACTGTTGCTGTGAATTTGAGGCCTTGGCCAGAGCTAACTTTCAACGCCATTTTTATACCTCTGAGTATCAAAACCCAAACCTCCTGCCCGCACTGCGGTGGCTTTGAAATGACATTGTGTGGCTCCAGGGAGCTCAGGAGGGTACAAAGACACAACTAGACTTTCTTCTGAAGCCTGGCACAGGGTTCCCACACTGACCCACCCACTCAGTGAACTGGAGGGAACTTCTCGGCGATTTCTATAGGAGTATTTCCCTCCCCTGTCATTGAATGGAGGAAATGAAAGCCCATTTGGGAAAGGATGCAGCTTGTCTGGTGTGGAGGCCTAAGTTAGGTTGTAGAATAGCAGTTGAGTTCTTCAAGTGCCTGGAGACTGACATCAGAGTTAGAGGGAACTTCATGGCTATCTGCAAGTCTGTATCAGGTTCCAAAGAGAAGACCAACCTTCCCCTAGGACAACGGCCCGTAAACATCAGTAACAGTGAGCTTGTGCAGCTGTGGCCTTCATTCAGGTGGATGTGTTTCTTGGAAAAAAAGTTTCTGTATGTGAAAGAGTTTACAACATGGATTCAAGATACGACTCCCCAGGTCTTTCTGGATTTGAATCTCAGTTCTGCCACTTATTTGTTATAGGACTTGGTAGGTCATTAACCTATGGCTTAGGCTTAGTTTCCTCACCTTAAAATGAGAACAATAGATTTTAATTTCACAGCCAGCCTCAGCAACTTAGGCCCTTCACAACTTAGTGAGACCCTGTTTCAAACTGAAAATTGAAAAACTATCAGGGCAGAATGCCTCTAAGTTCTATCCTTCTATGCTTCTATTTTAAGCAAAACAAAATAAATAAAACGAGAATGACAATAATTACACTAATAGTTGTGAGAGTTAAACTAGTTAATACACATTAATCATTAGAACAGGGCCGGGCACATAGCAAGTGTTATAGAATTTTAGCAATTACTGTAACTGTGTTAATATATAACATTAATTAATGCATAATCATTAACTCTACATAATTATGTATTGTTATAATGAATCATTATAATATTTATAATTATAACTACTACATAATATGTGTGTTATAGGTTAATACAATTCCAGCAATTGCTAAAATTCTATGGCACTAATTATGTGACATGCACTGTTCCATTAAAGATATATAAGATGCAAAAGCAGATATTTTTAAAGGGGGAGGTACGCATAAATGTAAACAAATGCATAATGTCTCTTTGTGGCATCCCTGTGGATGATCTGTACATTCTACTTTAGGTACCATTTCTCACCATTTCTCTGTTTCAAGGATCAATCTTTTTCTCAAGTCCAAGCTGGAGCTGTAGGTCCCAAGGGGATCATGGAAGGGAGCAGAGAGCCAGAGGTCAGAGACCCCCTGCAGCTGGTGGCCCAGACACATGCTGTACCTAGCCATGCCCCCAGGGTCTATGCCCTTTAGCCACCCCGCCTCTCAACAGGGCTGTCTCCAGCACATGAGGTCTTTCTCTCCAGACCTCATTTTATACATCTTCTAAATCCATCCTTATCTAGTCCCTAACTAGCCAAACAACCCCCAACTGCCCACCCACACATATACAGCCCTACTTCTGGTCATCTTTCATGGCAATAAAAACTAGAAAACCTAATATATTGGTTGAAGTTTTGCACATTGAGAGCATCCTCTTCCACCCTGCCCTTCAAGTGAACCCCGAGTGGGACTATTAGGTCACAGCCATCTTCTGTCAGGTGAGCACAGCACCTGATGTAATCTGTCTGTAACCTAGGCTTGAGGTTTCTCTGCCTAAGTCAGCAGGTCATAAATATTGGCACAGGAGGGCACGCATGGGCTGAGTGAAGGTGTTCAGGGTGAAGGGGTTGGCATTAAAGAATTTTGCACTTGTCTGAATAATTTATTTGTACATTCAGCCCTGCCCATCTCATCTCTTCCACCCCATTCCACTTGACGGGATATTACTGGTACACACATCCAACCTCTGTTCACGTAACCCATAGTTGGTGATGCAACACTTGGGCTGTATGGTTCCCTGATGTCTGTGGTTAAGTGCTCAGTCTCTATCGATAGATGTTTTTAGAAGGGGACTAGACTTTTTCAGAAGAGGACACAGATTTCATTTCAACCATGGAAATTAGAATGTGACTCTCCCATGTTAGTAACTCCATGCAACTTTTCAGAGGCTGGACTTATTGCAGAGCTTTCTCCCAACCTCATCCCAGGCAAAACTAGAAGCACTGTGTAGCTGGGCCCAAGTGTGTTAGCCAGCCTTTCCATCCCTGTAACCAAAATACCTGACCAGCACAACTTAGAATGTAAAATATTTATTTGGTTCATAGTTTTAGAAGCTTAATCATAATCAGCTAACTGCAAGGCAGAAGGCACAGAAGCAGGGTACCTGACAGAAAAACCACTCTTAGTCATGGTGTCCAGAGGCATAAAAAGCAAAATTAAAAGACAAAGGACATATATGGTCCTGAAGACTACACCCCCAGTGATCTACTTCCCTAGCCACTCCCTCCCTCTGAATCTTGTTGTGCTAGGGACGTGCTTTCAACATATGATATGTGGAGAACATTCAAAACTTACACCATAACAGTAAGTAACACACTCAAATGTGAAATTCTGCCTCAAAATGCAAAATATTTATACCAAGAGTCATGGGGTTTTTTGTTGTTGTTTGTTTTTGATAGGCACAAGTGGCAATAACTTGTCTTTCATTGTAGAGATCATTGGAATTCCTAAAAATTCTGCTGAGGTGATAGTCCCTGATTTAACATAAGATTTATCTCACCAATATCTATCTAGATCATGTACACCATAGACCAGTACATGCTGAGCATCAGGCCCAGGAAGAAGAATTGGAGGACCAGCATGATAGTCTGTAGAAGGTCAAGACAATGAAGAGTATTGGAGCTATCTTATAGCAGAGAACAGAATAGGCACAGTCCTGAATCAAGATTGTAAAACTGTGCTATTGGTCTTGGTAGATAAAAGAAAATTGCTTCTGGTTGTCCTTGAAAAATAGTATGAATAAAAATAATTAGCTATATCTATAACTGCATGCCAGATGCTGGGGACTGTGCTGATTTCTATTAGGGATGATTGCATTGCAATGGTAGCTGGGGTAGAGTCTTACTAACTATGCTTGTGAGGATCACTAGATATTCCCAAGAGCCTCCAACGACCACACAGACTGCACAGGTGAGTAAAACAGAGGTGTAATAGGTACCACCAGCTGAAGTTTTGATGGTGATAATAAACTCAGCAATCTCCCCTGCCTCCAGGAATTGCTTCTGTTCACCAGCTTATTATAGAGGGAAACTTCCTGTGGCTTCTACTTAGCACTTTCTAGCTGTGTCCATTAGCATTTTGTAGCCATAATCTAAATATTGGACCACATAACTTAGAGGAAAGACTTATTTCCTATGGTTTCAGGCTCAGTCCATGCAAGGCTGGGGGCTAATGATCTCAGGGCATGGCGGCAGGAGGCAGAGGGAGGGAGAGCACATGGGCTGTGCTCTTTAAATCATGGAGGCCAGAAGGGCAAAAGAGAGGAAGAAGAGTATGAAGACAGAGAGGAAAGAAGAGTAGGAGGGGAAGGAGGGGAAGGAGGGGAAGGAGAGGAAGGAGAGGAAGGAGGAGCCTTTTTGTGTGTGTGGTGCTGGGGATGAAGTCCAGGGGCCTTCTACCTCCGGCTTATACTCCCAGTCCTATTTTATATTTTATTTGGAAACAGGGTCTCACTAAGTTGTTGAGAGCCTCACTAAGTAGCTAAGGTTGGCTTCGAACCTGTGTGATCTGATCCTCTCACCGCCTCCCAAGTACTGTGATTACAAGCTTGTGCCACCATGCCTGGCAGGAGGAGCCTTTTATATAACCCTCAAGGCCACCTCAGCCCCAGGGACTCACCTCCAGCCACACTTACCAGCTTACCAGGTGCCAACCAGGTAAATCTACTAGAATGTATTTATCCACTTCTGGGCTTATAACTCTCATGACTCAGTCACATCAGCTCCAAACATTAAGTGAGCTCTTTAGGAGACATTTTATATCTAACTATAACACTAGTACAATGACCTTCACCGAAGGGCAGAGAGCGAATGTGGGGATCTGTCAGTTGCCAAGGAGGTCTGTTCCAGCCATGTGCCTGGGGCCTGGGGGGATGGCCGCTGGGTGGGTCTTGGATTATCTGGCCCACTGAAAGCTGGATCTCAGTTATACTCCATGATACGCCCTGTGCCACCTTACACCACTCAGGCTGCTGAGCCACCGTGGGTACTTGGTTTCTCAGGAGTCCCTCCCCATTCGGGGGCTCCTAGTGCTTGTTCTCTTAAGGGAACAACAGCCTGTAAACTGGAGGACCATACCCTGTAAACATTTCCACACAAGCTTTAAAACTAGGATTGACAGGACTCCAGTCTCCCAAAAAGGTAATAGCAGGATAGACAGCAACAAAAGGATCTTAATTGTGTGTGTGTGTGTGTGTGTGTGTGTGTGTGTGTGTGTGGTACTGAGGATTGAAGCAGGAACATCTTGGCTCCAAGCTATACCACCAGATCTATTTTTTTTTTTTTTTGAAACAAGTTCTCATGAGGTTGTGGAGGGCTTAAGTTGCTGAGGCTAGCCTCAGACCTGCAATCCTCCTGTCTCAGACTCTGGAGTACTAGGATTACAGGGGCAAACTGCCAAACCCAACTGGGATCTTAATGCTTTATGTTATCACCCTTTAATGTCTTAGGGAAAAGGCTGCAGATTACCTTTTGACCAACTCTTAAATTCTATAGTTTAGACCTGGGGAAAGAAGGTAGGATCCAATTTACCTGAACAAAAACGTTCTTAGCCATCCCAGCCCATCCATAATCCTATTATTGGTAGATACAGAAGCAGTATTGCAGGGAATGTGCCTCTGGGGGCCTATTGAGAGTGTATGATGATTTCATTGGACCCACCCAGTGCTTTATTGGACACTTTATTCTCATCACACCAAGTGCTTGATGGTCCCTTAAGCACGGTTGGCTGTGACAGGTGTTCTAAATTAAGACTCAAAGCTGCTAGCAGGAAATTTCCAGTTTGTGCTCTCTTCTCTATCTTTCTCTCTGTGGGCACCTGAGAGGTTAGAAACCCGTCTCTTCGAGAGAAGTCTCCAGGTTTGGCGACCTTCCTAAGGGAAGGCATGGTATCGTATCCCATCTTTGGCAAATCTCTTTTGCCCTCTCTGCACCATCTGGGCAGGTTACACTCCTCCGGGATGTTCCTGTTGCTCTCTTGATCTGGCCTCAGCCTTTGACCTTTGGGGACAGAGAATCAGTGTCTAGAGATGTGACTGTGACTACAAGATGGTGAAACTTACGTCTGTATCCTCAGGAGAGCTTTCCGAATTTCATTGACTTTGATGCTCTAGGAGTTGTTCAGTTTGGTTGGAGGTATTTTTAAGCTGTCTCCCTGGTAAATGAAGAAAGTCCTTCTTGAGAGAACAGTGTTCTCTGAGCTGTAGGTGCTGGGAAGCTTCTCAGCCACAAGGAACTGGCAAAACAAGGAAGAAGGAATGAAATTGTTTAAAATATTTTGACATTTGATGACTCAAGAAGGTAAAAAATCAGAACTTTATTGGTCTATATTATTATTTTATTTCTAATTAATATAGGTGGGGGTTAACATATCATCTTCCCCAGAATTTAGGGGTTGTGTTTATAAGCTCAGATAGAAGCCCTTTAATGGAGTACTATGAATGTAGCAATTGTAGACTCACTGAGGTTGTGTTGGACAACTGTGCTTGTTCAAATCTTCCCTTGACCTGGACCTCAAATGCAGCCATAGAGAAAAACATGGTTTTAGCATTTTATGGGCAATGAGCATGCTATGAATGACGAGTTGGTAAATTATTCCTCTTGTGATGATAAACTGGTGTGTTACTGAGGAAAAGTAAAAGATGACCCAGACCTCCTCTGATAAGTATTAACCATCAACATTCCTTTTCACCTACCACTGAAAGCATTACTTGCAATGTACTAATTGTCAAATGTCTGCCAGACATGTTATTTTTCTCTGCTCTATGATATTTTAAAAATTGTTCAATTCCTGATTTAATGGTGAGAAAATTGAGGTTTAGAAAATTAAGTGATTTTTTCCCAATGTTACATGGCTTGTAAAGGGCAGAGTGGCAATTTTTACTGTTAGGCCTAAAAGCTCTGACTATCTTATTGAATCTCTAGTCTGGAAATGGGAAGAGAGACAGAAACAAGACAGAGGAAATCCATTTCTATGATGGGGAGTGAAGGCAAGATGTTGGAAGCTGAGAAAATTCTCTTTTCTCATTTCTTCTGCTAAAGCCTTTCTGTGAAGAGCTTAGCACAAAGCCTTACCATGATAAACAGGTGAAGAGACACAGGATTTACTATATGATTTAATTTTGATGAAAATTATCATCTTAATGTTACCACTAAGGAAATAGGTTTCAAAGAGAGGAAGTAATTGCTACAAATTTGTAACAGTTCAAAATCACGGAGCCAGGATTAGAAACTGGAGATATACTCCCAGACAACCTCAGCAGAGGTACAGTTGCTGCATTCATAGTATTTCATTAAAGCACTCTATCCGAGCTTATAATATAAGCCCTGTGTTCTGAAAACAAATGCTGTGCTCTCCCTCACCCATATTAATTCAAAATAAAATAATAACAGAGACAGACCAAAAGTTCTGACTTTTCACCTTTCCTTGAGTCACCAAATGTCAAATGACCTTAAACACTTTTTATTCCTTCTTTGTTTTGCCAATTCCTTCTGTTTAAGTGTACTCACTCTCTTCAGAAATCCAGTTCTATCCCTAAAATCCTGAACCGGGTCATCTGGTGCGGCCCTCTGTTGGAATATTCACTTTCCCAGGTAAAAAGGACATCGAGGACAGGCAGATGCCCCCCTGGCATCCGCTGGCACCTGCCACACGCAGGCTTTCTGTCCAGAGCTGTGGTCTGTGCGTGGTGCTACATGAGATATGGGTGTGCCGACTTTTCTTTGTGGTCTCCACTCTCCTGCCTTTGACCTTCACCCTCCCCAGCAGCCACAGTCACTGGACTGACTCCACCAAGTCCATTAATTAGTGTCTCACCGTTTACCATCTGCATGCATGGCCCTTTATCTGTCCTTTCTCTTCTGTTAAGCCTCACAATCCGGCATTGCCACCAGTCCAGGCCCACAGTCTCAGGACAGCCCCACGGAGCACCACTAAGTAGATAACCACCCTTCTGTGCTATACACACCCACAGGGCCAGCCGCCACGACCTTCACCCGCCTTCCTAGCACTGATAATCATCAGTATTGACCGTGGCTTGGCATTGACTCCTCCATTGGGTCCGCTTGGTGCCATATCCCACTCTGCCAAGTGAGCTTGGCAAGAACAAACAGATCGCATGGGCTGCTGGAGCAGACAGGAGTTTAACTGTGTTTCCAAATATCCTCCAATAACTTGTGGCCACATGTGCTACTGATTTTTAGGAAGTTTAACTTGAGAGCTGACATCCTGCATTGCCATCCTCGTGTGGTTTATACAATGACACAGCCCGTGTATCCTCTGGGAAAGTGGTGGCAGGCGTGCTCTGCTTGCTGTCCAACCTTCTTCCCAGCTTTGGAAACCTGACATATTTTTAGTTCCCTCTGGGCCCCACCTCTGCCTCTTTTTACAAATGTCTTGGCTCTTTGAGGCCTTCTTACAAGTCTTTCTGTGCTATATCAAACCTGAAACATGGCAGTGCTGTTATCTCGGTATATCCGCCAGAATTAGACGTTGGCCAGGTCCTTTGTTGTCCATTGTAGGCAATTTAATGCCTTTCAGATGGAGCTACTGGGCCCCGAGTCCAGTCTGTGAAGAGAGTGTGTGTTGGGGAACGCCCAGTCATGATTTTTAACTGACTACACCACCAACATATTCCTGCTAGCAGTTACCAGCCCATGTACCTGGAATCCACCATCCACATCAGCAAGGGGAGATGATGGGCCACACACAGAGACACCAGAGAAATTAACTGAAACATTCCAAATTTTTCAGTTTTACCATATGGACACGATCTCATTCTAGCTGGAAAAGGAAAGAAAATAACTTATCAATGAGAAAACATACTATTCTCTCTTTATTCCCTCTTGCCCCCTGCACAATTGAATCAATATATTAGCAAAGCTTAGTTTGTGAATATCTTCTAAAAGACATTCAAGTAATTAGCAGAAGGAATTTGGGGAAAGAATAATTTGTCCTTTATTTAGATTTTCTTGAAATCTGACTTCCACTTGACATGGTGTAGAGATGTGGGTGGTGGAGCAAGCCATATGTTTTCTTAGTCTTTACATTAAAATAGAGAATTTGGTATCATTTATTAATCAGTCTTTGGATAACAGACAATGAATTTTGGATACCTCATTTTCTAAACCAGTGTGATTTCATGGAGAAAGGGTTATGCTCAACCGGCTTGTTAAGAATTGGATTTTACTGTATCAAAGAAGATGCAATGGAATTGCACACACACCCCACTGGTGAATGAGTCACACTGCTGTGTAACAGCTTCTCGGTGCCAATTTAAACCTCATTCAAGGCACAGAGGCATGTGGCCTTGACCAAGTGCAGAAAATTTAAGTACAAGTGAACACGGCTTGGAACAGAGGCAGAGCTTCCTAAGCCTGGAGAAGGTCTTCAAAATTACAAACCCAGCCTCCAGATTTTTTTTTTTTTTTTGGTGGTGGTACTGGGGTTCCTGGAAACCCTTCTACCTCTGGGATACACTCCCAGACCTATTTTTATATTTTTATTTGGAAACAGGGTCTCTTAAGCCAGCGCGGCTGGCTTCAAACCTGCGCAATCCTTCTGTCTCTGCCTCCCAAGTGTGGGGATTACAAGCGTACGCCACCACGCCCGGCTAGCCTCCAGATTTTAAAGTAAAAAAATCCCAGAGAGCTTAACTCTCATCTTTAGGACCCACAGCCAGGACATCTGATCCAAGGGTTTCCTCTACTGCCCATGGATGATTTTCTTCTTTCTGAATAAGAACAGATTTTTTCCTGTAAGTTCCGTGGGAGTCCCTGTATCCACTGGTACAAGGCTGTTACTGTCAATATTGATGAGGTGAATGATGACATTGAAGGCATGGTTTTTCATAAATTACATAAAGTAGTGTTACTCCAACAAAGAATGATAAACAAGAGTACAAAGAGAGTCAGAAAACATACATCAGAGTAGCAGCCATGATTAAGAATAGCGAGGTATGAAAGAACTTGTCACTTAACGTGAACACAAATAACACACATACACACGCACATATACACTACTTCTTATAGCACATGCAGAAGTAGACTTGATAAAAGACTCTTATTTATAGATAATAAACAAAACACAGCGGGGCATGGTGGTGTACACTTGTAATCCCTGTGCTTGGGAGGCTGAGACAGGAGGTTCGCACAGGTTCGAAGCCGGCCTCAGCTACTTAGTGAGGCTCTCAGCAACTTAGTGAGAAATAAAGTCTAAAATAGGTCTGGGGGTATAGCCCGGAGGTAGAAAGCCTCTGGGTTACACCCTTGTACCAACAAAACAAAACAAAACAAACAAACAAATAAAAAAATGGCTGGCTGTGACTTACCCAAGGCCTCGTGGTGATTATAAAGTATGCTGAGTAAGTAACGCTTTAGGTTTGAATAGATATACAGATAAACAGACACAGAGATGGGTCTTTTTTCAGAAACACTTGCTTCTCAAGGGCTGGACCCTATAACTAGCTCGAATGACTCCTAGGTTCCTGTCTCATGGGGGATCTTCATTATATCACCCAGTGAACACCAGTGTTTATTCAGCTCTCAGTCCCCCAAAACCTGCTCCCCAAATTTTTAAACAACCAGTACTGGCAGAGCCACTCTTGCTATAGAGTCTAAAAGTCCTCTTCTTGAATTATTCCCTAATAGATACAATGACCACACAGGAGAGATTAGTTGAAATTATATGCTAAGAAGCCCTATCCGTGTGTGTGTGTGTGTGTGTGTGTGTGTGTGTGTGTGTGTGTAGCGGCATTGGGTTGAAAATGTAACTGGAACATGTCAGGTTTTCCCAGCCTAGCCATCTCCGCTGCTCACCTTACTGATAAGTACACAGTCACCTTTGCTTCATAACACATGAGGAAACCAAGCTCCACCCCACCTGCCCATCTTCTGGACATTGCTCTTGGTAGAGGCTCAGTGCCCAGGGAGCTGCTTTCTACTCTCTCCCTGCAGGACAGCACGCAGCTCTTGTGGGCTGCGTGGGCCTGAGCGCAGCATGCCCAGCCCAGCACAGCAGGGATATGAGATGGCGAGGTTACATAACCCGATGTATGAGGCATTAGCTCCCACTAAGGAAAACTTCAGTTAGTAGAGGGAGCAAAGAGACACACCCTCTCCCTCCTTCCTGTGCACTTTTCCAAGCCTGCTTCTCTATAAAGCCTGTTGATACACTTTTGATTTCTGAGTGGGTCTTCTTGCAAAACGCCAGCAGCTTCATCTCTTCCCCAGTCTGCCGCAGTGTGAGGGCGAGCATGACAACTCGTCATCTCCATCTCTTTATTTTCCTTTTCTTTCATTTTCCCATTTATCCTTTGATTTGTTCCTTCAACACGAAAGTTGGCCAGCTGGCTTTTTCCTCTGACTCTAATTTCTGGTGTTTCAGTCAGCATTCTTACTGCTATAACCCCAAATACCTGACGACCACAACTTAGAGAAAGGAAGAGTTTTTTGCTCACAGTTCTGGAGATTAAGAGGTTTCAGTCCATGTGAGGCCAGGTCTATACAGCTCAGACTATGGTGGTGGGAAGCGGAGGGAGGACACAAGTGGAGGGACTCCATCACGGAGGCCGGGAGCAGAGAGAGCGTGAGTGGAGGAGGGACATACGGATAGTTTCCAGGGGCACATCCACAGGGACCCCTCCTCAGCAGGCAAGCCCCAAATCTAACTTGGCTGCCTTGTCTATGGGGTTGGGGGCATTCTTTTATTATTTTTTATTTTATTTTATTTTTTGTGGTACTGGGGGTGGAACCCAGAGGCTTTCTACCTCCGGGCTATACTCCCAGACTCATTTTATATTTTTATTTGGAAACAGGGTCTCACTAAGTAGCTGGGGCCTTCTAAATCCACAACCATACAGCTGGATTAACACAATGTAAGTAGGCATTTCAATCACACAGTGGGAGGAAAAGGAATGAGCAAAATATAATAGAATACTCTTGATATTGGTGGCCAGTGTCTATTCTTATAAGGTGCAGGGTTGTCTCCACCCTCTCCTATGAAGAAAGCATCCCCTCTCCAGGAGAGTGCATAAAAACCCACCCACTTACATATCCTCCGCTTGCAAGAGTCACAATGATCCAAGCATATAGAAATCCAAGCCTGGTGTTCCATCAGGGAAGGAAATTATGTTTCTCTTGGCAATTTTTTCTTCTGTTCCATTGACTTTTCTGAACTTCCACCTCCATTCATCTCAAAGTAAGCCCCAAACTGACAGGACAATATCTTAACAACTGATTGTAGAAGGAAGGCTTTGAATTGTGAAATTGCCATTGAATATCTGTAGGGCTGCATGATTTACACAACTTTTCAAGTCTAGTTTTCCTCATCAAAAGCAATAGAGTCAGGTGAAGAGGGACCATGAATATACTAGTGCTGAGATGGGCACATGATAGGTGCTTGGCAATTCAGGAGAGTCTGAATCCAGGCAGAGTTTGAAGCAAATTGCCTTATTTGTACAGTTTTTGGACGCATGTCCTATCCCACCTCTGGATACTAATTGCCTTTTCAGATTATGTATCTCATTAAGCTCTGTATATCTTCATTTTCTAGCCTCAGTGATAATTGAGTGCTCAGTCATTCTTATGTTCATGATCCTGGCAACATTTATTAAAATGAAGCAATTAACTATTGTCTTAAATGGAGTTTAGAGGTAAGGCTCATTAGACTCAGGCGCATTACAATTAACTTAAATTATAAATGCAAAATTATTTCATCCCAGCTTTACCCTGGAAATTGGTTCAATTGGATTTCTCTAGAGCTGGCTTCCTTTCTGTGCATAGAACAGAACTAGTTAGAAACATTTGAGTGAAACACAATATTCATTAAAAGGACATTATTAAAAATGTAAAGCCCTGAATTGTCTCGCAGGGGTGCCTGCATCGCTGGCATCTGAACCAGGTCATACCTGGCTTCACAGGCTGCCACATAATTGGACTCAAGGCTCTCTTAAGTGGAGGTAGAGGCAGAGTGAGGCCCAGATGGGAACCGCTCAGCCCTTCATTTGCATTCAGCTGCACAGTCCACGTGTGCCCTTTGCGCAGGTAGTGGAGAGGATGCCATGCAGGAGACAGTTTCCTCCTCCTGTGGGTCAGCTGCAAGGTCAGGACTCTCCGTGTTGAATGATTTTCTACTGGGCTGTTTAGTTATTGTAGAAAACTGTGGCTCCCCAGCTCTCTGGTCACACTGCTGACATTATGCAGGAGATTTAGAAATGTTATTTTGGTTTCTGCAGTCTTGTGAAAAGGAAATAGAACTAATGAGAAATCTCATCTGGCTCCATCCACACCCCTTTTTGCATCACATCTTATTATAGAGGAAGTTTCTAGAAAGACACGATTTTAGGGACTGTGCCATAAAGTGGACTTTGGCATCAAGCAGAACATATTTCACTCCTGACTACTCATGACTACCTGTGTGACCTTCTGGATTTATGTAGCCTCACAAAAATCTCACTTTTGTTAAACTGAAAAAAGGAAATGGTGTTTACTATTTCCAACAGTAGGAATGGATGAGAAAATGAATGAAAATGCTTCACACCATCTCAGGCATGATGGACGTGCAATGGATAAATGTTTCTTTCATCCTCTCCTTCCATGGGTTATGCCAAGCACTTGTTATGATTTGAAAGGCATGATATGAATTCTAACCTCATACTAGAATGCCCAGCATATGTAAATAGTGTATTGCATATGTTAAGTTTGCCTCTATTGCTCCTGTCAATGACTTTGTGCTCTAGTTTTTGATTTACAGGATAAGGCCTTTTTAGTATAATTCTTGAAATACCTAACAGTCAGATTGTAATTTGAAATATATAGAACAGTCCTCTCAGTGGTCATGACTAGATATTGACCTAAATAAAGGAAGGTAAGAAACTGGGGAATTTAAATAAGAACCACAAAGATGATCAGATATAGTGGCAGAAGTGATCAAGCTTGCAATTTTTTCACATTAACAAAATCTAGGAATGATGTCATCACGATAGTGGAACAGAAAGCTGCAGATTTTCCCAGCATGGTGGCACATACCTTTAATCCCAGTACTTGGGAGGTTGAGCCAGGACCTATATTTTAACATTTTTATGTGGAAACGGAGTCTCTTAAACCAGCGAGGCTGGCTTTAAACCAGCAAGATCCTCCTGTCTCTGCCTCTCAAGCGTGAGGATTACAAGCGTGCGCCACTATGCCCGGCCTAAAAAGGTATATATTTTAAAGTGTACAACTTGATGAGTTTGGAGATGAATATATATCCACAAATCATCACAACAGTCTATATCATACACCTGACCATCACCTCAAAAGGTTCCTCCCATCCTATTATTATTATTATTAGTAGTAGTAGTAGTAGTAGTAGTAGTAGTGGTAGTGGTTCTGGAAGCCCTTCTACCTCTGGGCTACACTCCCAGATCTATTTTTATATTTTTGTTTGGAAACAGGGTCTCTTAAGCCAGCGTGGCTGGCTTCGAGCCTGCGTGATCCTCCTGTCTCCGCCTTCCAAGCGCAGAGATTACAAGTGTGCACCACCATGCCCGGCCATTTATTATGATTATTGTTGTTGTTGTGATGATAATATTTAACATAAAATCAATCCTTTTAGCAGATTTTTACACCAAGACCTAGATTTCCTTATTCTTTGCTGCATTCGTCATCCTACCTGAGGCTTGGGAATGTTACATGTCCATGTTGGATGGAGACGGATGAATAGGTAAGGAAAATGTGTAGGTACTTACAATGGGGTACCATTTAGCTTTACAACATGAATAACCTGGAAGACATTATTCTGATACAGAAGGACAGGACCTCACTTATATGATGAATCTAAATAGTCATAGAGTCAGAGAGTGGAGTGGTGGTTTCCAGGGGTTGGACAAAGAGGCTTCCCAACTACTTCTAAACTGCTTTTGGTGCCCCTATTCCCTGTCACGATACAGAACACAGTTTCAGTAAAACCTAGGCACTGAGGTGTTTGATAATTTTCTCCCTGACTTATCTGAGTAAGAAAATAAATAAACATTTGCTCTTGTACTCTTGCTACTTCCTGGACAAACATTAAAAATGCAAAGTGAAATTGCTATGGTCCTGTTGTTCCCTGGCATATTACTTTCTAAATGGATTTTAGGATGAGATACCATCATGCACTTATCTCCTGGCAACTGTTTGAAAACACTTCCCTTCTTCTCACTGACTTCCTTTGTATTATATGACACTGGGAGCTGGACGGGACCACTGTCCTTCACACTACACAGCTCTTTGTGGTTCTTCTACAGATACTTAGAGAACAGCAGCATGTCCGACACAGCAGATGGTGACGAGAGTGTGACAAAGGGGACTGGGAAGGAAGGGTCCCACCCTGAGACCCCCTTTTCTGCTCTTCACAGGGCCCAGGCTGCCCACTTGGCCTTAGTAATCTGTTATCTACTCACTGTTTAGTTCTCAGAAGTCTGTGCACATTGAGAAGGAGGACTAGGAAAACCAAAACAAACATAAAGGTTCTCTTACAGCTCAATTCCAGGCCCTCTGAGGAAAGGCTTGCATATACTGTATACACAACTAGCCGTATTTGCCACAACAGGTGGTGCCACCAAGAAGCAGGCTCTGGCGGTGGTGCTGGCTTGGAGAGGGCCCCACGGGGTGAGTGTAGGAGCATGACAGAAAAGCAAGAGTAGAGTGTGATCTCCAGGACCTTATGACTCAAAATTAAATTTGGTCATGCACTCAAGAGATTACAAAATTGAAGGAGACTCAAAAATTTATTAAGAATGGATGTAGAAAATTCAGAAAAGCAACTCATTAGGTTACCAGGGGTCAAGTAGACCTAGATATACACCTCCAGTGGTCAGGGCAGGGTACCTTGTTGGCAAATCTACACAGGAACCAGCTCGTGATATCAGAAAATAAAGGGAGAAGCAGCTGATGGCATGGCAGATGTTGTCCTGTGAAAGTTGGATGGGACGCTGCAGCCTCACCTAAGTGCACAATGAGGGTGCACTTGGTCTTCAGCAGTGCTCGAATGGGCCCCGAATGCCTGTCTTAGGATGCAATGTTTTTATATTTGCATTAATGATTCCTTTGTAATTAGTCACCACTGTACAAAAGATGTGCCAGTTGTAAGCTTAGCAGTGGTAAGACAATATATTTATTGATCACTTATTATGTGCCCATTACTGTTCTAACTGTTCTAAATATATCACTCACGACATTATCACAACAACCTTATGAGAAAATGGAGGCACAGGGAATTTTCCATACTTTGTACAAGTGCCAGGATTGAAACCCAGGAAGTCTGTCTCCAGAGGGTGAAGTCTGTGTCCAGAGGGTAAATTACATATCAATCTGATCATAGTTCAAATCTTAGCCAGGGGGGCTTTCAAGGTGACCTTGTCTTTTTCCCATTGGTTGCAAAGTGAGTTTCTAGCTCAGCGTCCAGGAGCTGCCCTTAGCCTCATAGTACATTGCCACCATGTACTCCTGGACCCTGTGTGTGGTTTTCATATTAAGAAGGACTAATCCTAAATTGACTCTGGCCTTAATGCTTAGCAGCCTTTCTAGGTCTCAGTCTCTTTCCTTTTTCCTTTTTCCTTTTTCCTTTTTCCTTTTCCTTTTAGGTATTACTTCTCCATCTGGTGAGAGTCCCTTGCTGATTCCTTTTGCCCAGCAAAAGATCTCAGGACCATTTTACCAAGGGGTGGGGGTAGTTTGCAGTGAAAAAAAAGTAGTTCATGGTTCTTTAAGGACACTTTAAAATAACAGCCAGGGTGCGGGGAAATAGAAATTTGTGCTTCTTCAAGGAAACTCTATGGGTCCCTCCACTGCTTGCTGCTTTGAGGAATTTATCAGCATCCCTAAATAGAAGATTATACAAGAGGCAATGCTTATCCTTGTGGGCTGGAAAGGAGCTAGAAGAAGACCATTTAGGCCCCATCCCTTTCTAAAGATGCTCTGACCTTCGTGGGGAGGAGTGTTCCACAGCTGACAGGGACATTGCCTGCCCCACATGGGATTGCCCACCATGGTCCTGGTGATATGTCTGAAATGTTATCATTTAGATGCTTTGTTCTTAACATCTTTGGGGGAAAATATTCCCTCAAAGACCTGGTTACACATTTTTTCTCTGTAAAATACTCATGTGCTGAGTTTCTTGAGTTCTCTGTATATTCTAGATATTAGTCCTCTATTGGAGGAATAGTTGTCAAAAATTTTCTCCCATTCTGTCAGCTCTCTGTTGAGATTCTTGGTAGTTTCCTTTGCTGTACAGACACTCTTGAGTTTAATGCAATCCCACATATTGATCTGCCTTTTAGTTTCTTGTGCCTTTGGGGCCTTGTTGAGAAAGTTTTTATCTGTGCCTATGTGTTGCAGTGTTGGACCTATGTCCTCTTCAAGGACCCTTAAGGTCTCTGGTGTAATTTCCAAGTATTTGATCCACCTTGAATTGACTCTTGTGCAGGGTGAAAAAGCAGAGTTCATTTCCATTTTTCTACATACAGTTAACCAATTTTGCCAACACCACTTGTTGAAGAGGCTATCTTTTTGTCTAGTGTATGTTTTTGGCCCCTTTGTCAAAAATCAATTGGCTGTAAGTGTACAGATTTTTTTCTGAGTCTTCTCTTCTGCTCTGTTGGCCTATGTATCTGTTTTTGTGCCAGTACCATGCTGTTTTCACTAAGAAAACAAATAACCCAATCAAAAAATGGGCAAGTGAACGAAATAGACACTTCACAAAAGAAGAAATTCAAATGGCCAAAAATGTATGAAAAAATGTTCAACATTATTAGCAACCAGAGAGATGGAAATAAAAACTACCCTGAGATTTTACCTAATGGCAATAATTAAAAACTCAAACTACAACAAATGCTTGTAAGGATGTAGAGAAGTGGGAATTTTTATACACTGTTGCTGGCATTGCAAATTAGTGCAACCACCATGGAAAACAGTATGGAGGATCCTCAGAAGAATGGGAACAAAGCTACCATATGATAGAGCAGTACCACTTTTGGGTATCTACCTAAAGAACAGAAACCAAACTACCAAACTAATGCACGCATATCTATGTTCATAGCCACACAATTTATAATTGTTAAACTATAAGACCAGCCAAGATGTCTACTAACAGATGAGTAGATTACAAAACTATGGGATATGTACACAATGGAATTTACTCAGCCATTAAAAAGAACAAAATTATGTCAGTTACAGCAAAATGGATGGAACTGAAGAACATTATGCTAAGTGAGATTAGTCAGTCACAAAAAATAAGAAATCAGATGCTCTCCCTAATATGCAGAAGCTAGGGAGAAAATAGTTGTCTCAAAATGTAAGAAATTGGATGCTATACCTAATATGTGGAAGCTAAAGAGAAAATGGGTCATAGGAGGAACTCTAGATGGAGAAGCAGAATCTATAGATGAGCAAATAAGCAACCTAAGTGAGAGGGACAGGAGGGGAGAGAGGAAAATTCCCTAATGTACATGATGTATATTCACAAACATATCAAAGTCAGTTACTAAGCCAAACATGAGAAGGAGGGAAGGGGGAGGGGATGGGGAGGGAAGTGGGGAAGGGCCAAATGAGTGATGTGTGCATGTGTGCTTCTGCCATCTTGTACTGTATTAAGATGTATGATTATAATGCACCAACAAAAAATAAAATAAAATGCTCATGTGCATATCTACACTGGCACACAGGACTCTCTATACAAAATCCAGGGGCTTGCACACAAGGTCAGGAACCTCATGATTAGAACTGTTCTGTTTTTCAAAGCCAGCCTTGAAGATAGAACACTCTGCTGTGAGTCCTACACAAACAAAGATGATCATGTAGCCATAGCTTCCTAAAACTTAGCACACTGGGCACTGCTTGATTCTGATAGAGATTCTCTTTATGGAGTAAAAGACATCTGAGAAGGAAGAATAGATCATAGAAAACCGAGAGTGAGACTTGGGCCAGTTTGGAGATGGGGTCAGGGCAGATGATCGATAGATGTGTCTAAACCAGACCATCTTGCTCCACTTCCTACTTCTTTTCTGCTCACTTTGTACCTGCTAAGGTCAGAAGCTGTTTCCTGGTTCTCAGGACCACAGCCTTATTCTGCCCTGAACACTGTAGCTCTTACAATACTTCCATGAAACATCATTCCCTTTTATCGATTAATAAACCAGGGCAGTTATAAACTTAATAAAAGTTCAAGTGGCTAGTCCAAGGTCACCTAAGTAATAAGTTGTAAGCTGCAGTTTAACTTTGCTCCTTCCTATAATTGACCTGTAGGTATGCACTGCAGGTCCAACAGACTCGAGAACTGTTAGCTTAACAGCATAACTGATATAAGATAACCAAGTATACATGCAAGTACCCACCTATTTTAGGAAACTGTACTCATCCCATATATGAAATATCTAAGAAATAAAACACATGGCACATCTTTCCTTGAGGCAATTTCAGCTTACTTATAAGAACAAGATTAACTCTCCTGGAGTTAGAATAGTGATTTTCAGGTTGATCTGTGGTTTTTGTGATGGGCCTTGAAATTTTTCAAAATTGCTAATGTATCTAGAGTCACACATAAAGATATTGAATTCCATATATCTTTGAATGTGGTACTAAAGAGGGCTTTTCATGCATTACCTAGTAAGTGAATTGTGAAGGATTATTAAAGTTAACACAAGCAAGTGGAAATACATATAGTAGGGGAGTGTCCTGAGACTCAGTCTTCTCGAGCCTTTAGTTCTGGTTACTATGCCACGTCTACCACCATGAAAGCTCCTGGCAAGTGTTTCACCCGTGGGAAATCCCACTCTTTTTGTAGGAAGAGATCTGTAGTCTCTGGAACATCCGTGTGGTGCTGATTGTGATGTTTGAGAGCTGCTATATTTTGTTTTTAGGTTGAAAATTCCTATGAATTTACTTGTATTATTAACAGTCCAGTCTTTAAGTAGTGTTTAACTAAGCTGAAATGGATAAACATTCACATTATAATATTTATACCTGTGGTCTTATACTAAATAAACTTCAAGCCTGTCCATATTTTAGCTCAGACATTAATCTCTGTCCTGATTTTGCCAAGGACAAGTGATCCAAGAGATGCTCAGAGGCAGTAGCTTGTCCTTAGTAGTATATGCTTTTCCACATGTGTGTGGTTGGATCTGATTTACTGGTCATCTGTGAAGTCCTTATTCCCACTAAACTTCATTTGAGCCATGAGTAAAAATGCCCGAGTAATTATGGCATTTTAAAGATAATGCCACCACTCAGTGTGTGCATGTATGAGTACAACTTGGAATCTCACTGTGAGGTAAAATTACAGTGCACCCATAAAAGCATCCAAGATAAAAAGACAACACATAGGGACACAGTAAGTGGTAGGCTTATCAGTAAACAGGGTGATAATATCAATGTAGATTATGATCATTTGAGATGGTTTCAATGAGGCAGTAAACTTTGAGTGCCATGCATTTATAAGCTCACCGACTGAATGATTGGCCTGAGCTGGACAGTGCTAGAGAGCTAGAAACAGCCGTGGTCCAGTGGAGATAGAAGGTACTGGAAGCCAAGCCGAGGCAGGAGCACAAGCAAAGGATGGGTGCGATGCGTGGGGACTCTGCAGAATGGCCAGCGGATGCCATGGTCACCACCAGGGCTGCCTCTCATGAACACTACTTCTCATCATCCTTGGTTCTTCTTCTGGACCTATCAGGACTGTGTGCATGAAGGGGCAGCCGCTCCTGGAATGTTCAGTCCCTTCCTCTATCATTGACTTGTAAGAGTATGGCTCTGGCTGAAGCTAGCGGGGCATCAGAGCTACTGTCAGTGCTCAGCAGAAATGCAGGTGAGCCGGGCATGTTGGCGCACACTTGTAATCCCAGCATTCGGGAGGCTGAGACAGGAGGATCACGGTTCTAGGACAGTCTCAGCTACTTAGTGAGGCCCTCTGCAACTCAGTGAAACCTTGTTTCAAAATAAAGAATAAAAAATAGGGCTGAAGGTGTAACTTGGAGGTAGAATGCCCCTGGGTTCCATCCTCCATCCCCAGTACTGAAAAGAAAGAAAGAAAGAAAGAAAGAAAGAAAGAAAGAAAGAAAGAAAGAAAGGCAGGTGAGCCCAGGCCTGCTGGGCCAGCTTAAGCCCTGGTGGTCCTGCCCTCCTCCCTGTGGGCTGGGGAACACCGCTGGAGTACTAGGGCTCTGCCCAGGGACTGAAATCTGGATTTGGAAATTACTTCCTTTGTGGAGTGAAGACATTGGTAATAAGGCTGCAAGTCATTTTTAACTTTTTAAAGTATATATGCTTTTATTAGTGCATTACAGTCTCCTGTCATAATGACAGTGACATACACGCACACTTTTATTGGTGTGCCAGCACTGTAATTACACATCATAGTGAGACTCGAATAAACAAACGTACACACGCTCAGCAGTTGTGTGTTTTCCTCTGAGTCCCACCTGCTCCCCCTCTTCCCTCTCCACATGTTAGTGAGACTGGAAGGGACAGCTTCGTGTATGGACAAGCCCTGTTGAACTGTTTGCCTCTGCAAGCCTCCTTTGCCCTTCCCACCTCCCTCTCCAAATTCCCTTCTCCAATTTACTGGTCTCTCTCCTCTTCTTCCCTTTTTTTTTTTTTTTTTTTGCAGTACTAGAGATTGAACCTAGGGTTATTCTACCTAGAAGCTACAACCCCATCCCTATTTTTTACTATTCATTTTGAAACAGGGTCTCACTAAGTTGCGGAGAGCCTCACTAAGTAGCTGAGGCTGGCCAAGAACCTGTGATCCTCTTGTCTCAGCCTCCCGTGTGCTGGGACTACAAGCGTGCGCCACCACGCCCGGCTCTCCTCTTCTTCCTGAAGTCTCTTTTGCTGCCTATTTTCTCTCTAGCTTACACATCAGAGAGAAAACATACAGCCCTTGACTTTTGGAGACTAATGTCACTTAGCACGATATTCTCAAGTTACAATCATTTCCCACAAATGCCATAATTTTATTCTTCTTTATGGATAAAACTCTATTACGTGTATCTCCTTAACCAAGTTTATAGTGAGTCATTTTTTATGAATTACTTTTAGAATTATAAAAATAAAGTAATATAAGATACCAGAATAAAACATTCTTAGGTAGGTGTGGTGGCGCACGCTTCTAAGGAGGCTGAGACAGGAGGATCACAGGTTCACGGCCAGCCTCAGCTACTTAATGAGGCTCTCTGCAACTTAGTGAGACCCTGTTTCAAAATAAAGAATAAAATATGGAGGGATCTAGGTGTAGCTCGGAGACAGAATGCCCTTGGTTTCCATCCCCATTACCGGAAATAAAAAAAATCCTCGCACCATTCTCCAAGCCTCCAAATAGAATGTTAATGAAAGTTAATGAACGGCCATTTGAACCCTTTCCCATTGTCTCTCTGCTATAAAAGTAAGCAGAATTGGAAAGTGAGAAATTATTATTTCTTTGATTTTCTTTGTAGTTCTGGTAAATATACATGCGTCCTCAGGAATACATCAATTAGCTTTGTGATAGAGATTTAATGTGCTTTAATACTATATGATTTCTTTCATAAATTATTTTCCCTCCAAAATTTTACATCTAGGGGAATTTCCCATGGTGGCTCAAATTTATTTATTTCCACTGCTTTCTATTATATGTCTGTATGAGCATGAGTATTTGTTTTATTGCCATGGGCACCCGACTCCTCCTGTTCTTTTGCCTTCCCCGGCTGTGCGGCTCATCGCCCAGGTAGTGAGTGGTCTTTCTAGGGCAGAGGACTGAGAACGGCGCTGCTTCACTACTGCCTGGAGACTGCCCTTTCCTGTGCCTGGCTGTCCACCAGGAAACCCCCGCCTGAAAGAGAGAGGAGAATAGTTCACAAGCACCCAGAGATCTCCAAGTCAGGATCCTCCACTCTAGTTCCATGTAAGTTTTAACTGCCAGTGATACCTCAGTGAGATTATGAGGGCACAAAGCAGACCTGTCTGCAGAGGAAAAGCAGCTGCCCCTTTTAAGCATTGTGCAAATAGCCGATTAGGGAGCTGCTAGCTTCCAGGGGCCATGGGCAGGGCAGGCCCCTGCAACTGGAATTTCCCTCTGAGGGATTTATTCCTCTCCATGGCTTTCCTGGTGGGAGTGAGCCATGAGTGACAGCCTCCACTGACGCAGGGGAGTTCCACATTGCAGGAAGGGAAGAGGAGCAAAGGGAGGAGGGTGTGGGGGCTTCAGAATGAAATCACAGGTCGGCTGCCTTGTAAATAATGATTAGTAGGAGCAAGCTGCCGGGGACTCTTGCCAGCCAAGAAGCAGACACAGGAGGATGTCTGAGGCTCCACCCTCACTAATCACAATTAAGTTTCCACTTGGGGTCACACAGGGCTCACCTCAAAAGACTTTTTAAGATATGAGAAAGACTAAAGATGTTCTAAAAAGGAGTTTAGACTTGGATGCCTTAGAAAATTTTCAACCAGGGAGTTATAAGTATACTCTGGAGTTCTGATTCCAGCATATGATAACACTGAATACAGCAGCATTTAGCCACCCTAATAACTATATATAGTATAAATATATATATATAGTATAAATATATACGTATTTTTACATATATATGTATTTTTCCTTTATAAAGTATAATAAATATGTTTTAAATGTACAGCTGACTGTAAAGAATATAAGAAACGCAAATCTACTTTGGCTTGAAGACAGAGAACCGGAAATCAGAGTTGGAAGCTCAGGCGGCAGCGAAGCTTTGCTGGGGACATTTCAGTCTCTGAAATAAGAGAATGGTGGTAAAAATCCTCTGGGGACAGGAGATAAGTTCTTGCAGGAAAAGGGATGAAACTAGGTTCCCTGCCTCTCCTGGCCAGGAGTCGATACTAACTCAGGCGCGAAGGATTGAGTTTTTCTTCAGTGCATAATTAGAGTGGGTCACTTTGATCCAATTATATATTTATTTAGAGCACTCCAGCTCTGACTGTGTGGACGGGCGCGCACCACTGGTGAGCTAGAACACACTTTGCTTTATGGCTGGATCTCCATCTGAAGTTGACACCATCTGCCTGATTTGGGAAAGCCCCAAGAAGAGAAATTAAAATGAAATCCTCCAAGATGAATACTGTCCCTCGTCTCTCTTGGAAACAAATACAAAGAGATACAACCATAAACCAGTTCTCAAACCACATCTACAGCATGCCCACCCATTCTGCTGGCTGAACATTGTCTTGCTCCACGATAACAGAAAGCTCATAGGGCAAAGACCACCTTGACAGTGAGAAGACAAAACAGGCCGAAGGATTCGATGGGTAAGATTTTCAGACAATACAAATATTGATGCACAATACAAAACCATTTTGTTTAAGTAATTTTAGAATTAAAGATAAAATTGAGTTTAGTTTGCTGTTCATATTATAACTTCTTAGGATGAAAACTGTTCTTTTTCATATTTTTTAATTTGCTGTTTTCATATTTTTCTTTTCTAATATATGCAACGGATGCATATGTTTTCCTCAAAGCATACCCTTAGCTCTCTGCCACCAGTTTTAATATGCGGTATTTGTTTCATGGTGCTTTCTTCCTTTGACCATGGGTTGTTTTATTTGTTCTCTTTTTAAATTGGTGCATGGTAGTCATATATCTTCATGGGGTATAAGATGCAATGGATTATTTTATAATGTTCGATTTAGTTGTAAACATTTGGTCCCATTAGTGTTTCTGAATGGTAAGTTTTCCATGGAAAGTTCTAGATGATCTTATTTGTTTTTAGAGAGGACTGAGTTTTCCTTCAGTGCATATTTAGAGTGGGTCACTTTGATCCAATTATATATTTATTTAGAGCACTTCAGCTTGATATCCACCTCTTGAGGGTGAATTTATCTATCCTGGTCTTTGTCTGGAGTGATGCGGAGTCTAAGGCATTTGACAAGACTCCTCAGTGTCTGATGTCCTCTCTCCACAAGTGGTAAGCCGCACCATGTAAGAACCAGTAAGAATGGGCTCCTGCCTCAGTGGGGAAGGAGGTTAGAGAACATTGGTTTCACCTCAACAGACCTTCCTTCTCTCTGAAATCTGGTCCCCATGACCTGGCTGTCATGGCCGGCCTCTGACATCTTCAATAGCTGCCCGTGTTGTTTGCCTTTTATTTAGATTCTATAAATATGCCTGGCCAGAGGTTTGGTCTGACACAACCTACTGCATTGCAGCCAGATACAAAAGTCTGCTGCTCCTCTTGTGTCCCTCTGGGGGTTTCTCTACAGCTTATTTTAGCTTCTTAGGGATAGCCCTTCTTTTATTGTATGCCCGAAATACTTTTATATAACATTCGTGTTTTGTATTGCAAAAACCTTTTCAGGATAAATAGACTGACTATTTCTGGAGGCAGCGGCATGGGCTATTTTTATACATCTTCATGTCATCTATTTTATAACTTACAAAATATATTTGTGTTGGCAACTACAGTCATAGCGTGGAAAGAGACTTTAACCAGGAGGCTTAGTAGAAAGCATTTTGAGTAATTTGGACAAATTTAAAGGGTTTGAATGTGGTTGCTGGTAAATAAAGAGTTTTAAATAATGAATATTTTACAAAGCACATTACATTTGGTGATTAGAATTCTTAGGCATGTAGAGGAAGAAGAGGGTGGGCATAAGGAAACCTGCTCCTTGCACCTTTCAGCAATTTAAACTCCATATTTGGGTAACACTTTATAATTCAGTTTGGACACTGTAAGCTTGTGGGGATATCTGCTATTCAGGCTACGTGAAATGGGAGAAGAATCAGTTTGGAAGAAGTAGACTTCACATGGAAGAGGGGCTAGGACAAAAGTTTACACCAAGTTGAAAGCGCTTACCTAATCTACCTCATTTCCAATGTGTGATAACACACGTACATCTGAATGAGTGGCTAGAATCCCTGACTTCTAGCAGGTGGTGGCCATGGGCACAAGAAACAGAAAAAGAGGTTCAGGAGTTTGGGAAACAGGAGAAGACCTGATATGGGGAAAGAATAGTTATGATTTCATCAACGGTTACATACATATGTATATATATGTGTGTGTGTGTGTGTGTGTGTGTGTGTGTGTGTGTGTATGTATATATATGTATATATATATTCACATGTACATATGTGTGTATATATATTCTGTCACACACATATATACATATGTAATACATATATTAGTACATGCGTATGATAAATATAATATGTGTATGGGAGGGATTAGACTGAGGAACATTCTACTTCTCTATTTTATTTTTCTCTTTTGAAACAGGGTCTTCCTAGGTTGATGAAAGTCTCACTAAGTTACTGAGGCTGGGCTTGAACCTGCAATCCTCCTGCCTCAGCCTCTCAAGTACTGGGATTACAGGTGTGCACTACCACCCCTGGCTTCATCTAACATTTGTAACCATGTACAATGAATCATCACAAGATGATTATGCATTATGCGTTAAGATTTCTTGAACTCCAAATAGGAATCATGTCTTTAAAAGTTCTTGGTCTTTATATGCTTTGGGTAACACATGGGAACTGAAGGGACAGTTCTCCAATCTTATTATGTCCAGGGTTCGTGGGTGGTTCTTTCCTAACCTACAGATCTGCCATTTCCCGCAGAGTGCCCCGTGGCCTGCAATGATCCTCTCAAGTCATTGTCTCTTTCCTTGCCTCTGCCTCCTCCCCAGGAGCCACCAGTGCATTGCTGTCTGTACCACCCCAGAGCCTTCCACAGGCGAGGTGCTCAGTAAATATCTGTCCAATGAATGACTAGGTTTCAAAACTGGCTGTGAGAAGATTCACTAATATGAGACTGTGATTGGAAAATAATTACTATCATATATCCTGTCACAGCCACAGTGGCCAAACTGAACTGTGAGCTTTTACCCAAACATGGAAATTAGATTGCTGAAAAGTATTAGGAAGCAAGGTTGCGCTTGCCTTCCAGAAAATCATGATATATCCAGAGATCGTGATATAACACAATAGTGCCCTGCTTCATGTGAATTTTAGCTCCTCTACAGATAGCGGTGGCATCAAATCAATAAAGAATTCTAGTCTCTTCCAGTTACTTGGAAAGGATTTAGATACTAATGAGAACAAAGATCAAAGTTGCAAGGAATACATAAAATAATATTGCCAAGAGAGGCTCACACTGAAGAACATTAGCTGTATCTTTAAGAAAGCTGCTTAAATATTTATGTAGTTTCTTGTTTCTAATGGAGGCAAAAGAATTCACAACAAACAAAACTGTTTTCCTTATTTCATGTGAATAAACTTGGGCTATTCTAATATCCCATATTAGGATAACATAAAATCCTCTTATAAATATTTAATTCATGCAAGCCTTGTGTTTCTTCATATTTTCCTGGCTTGTAGATATCATTTGTGTACGTGTGTATGGGTTTAGAATAGTTTGTTTTGAAGAATGTCATGAGTTCTAATCATCAGAATATGGAGCACAGAGAAAGGTTTTTCCTAGGTCAGTCTTTGAATGCACAAACAGGTGATTGCCTGTGTTGTCCAAAGTCGGTGTCCCAGGGTATTATTCCACCAGAAAAGGACTTTCTTTAGACTGGCACAGTTCTCAGTTAACTGCCCTACGACACGCAACATCACGAGAAAATAAATCAATGTACACACTGGCAGTTCAACCGTGTTGCAGGAATGAACAGGAGGCAAAAGCAAGAGGTGGGTTGGAGCAATATTTTGAATAATTTCACAAGTTACACTCTCGAATATTCATACCGCATCACACAAATATTTCTGAACTAGTGGAAATATTGGAGCATTTCGTTTTGCACAACAAATATTTTTTTCTTGTGACATGGAGAATGGACAAAACCACAGGGTCCATCCTGGAAAGGGGAGGTTCCAGAGAAGGCCTGAGGAGGCACTAGGTCCAGGCAGGCAGAGTAAACACAAGTGGGAGTCACCAGCTGGAGACAGGTGGGAATCAACAGGCCTGTGTTAGGGTGGGGAGCTGCGGAGCCTCTGCACTTCCTACAGTGACTGAGCCGGTGACTGTGCCATAAATGGAGATGGGTAAGAGGACAGAGTGTGTAGGAAAAGGGGCTGCTAGGGTCAGAAGTTCCTGTGGTACTCGTATGGGAAAAACCCTGCTGCTTTTTATGTTAATAATTTAATCTGTGTTTGAACAATGTCAGCAGCTTTGTTGAGGTCTGACTGACACCCACAGACACTGCGTAGAGCTATGAAAATATCACCACAATGCCGGGCATGGTGGCGCACGCTTGTAATCCCCGCGCTTGGGAGGCGGAGACAGGAGGATCGCGCAGGTTCAAAGCCAGCCGCGCTGGCGTAAGAGACCCTGTTTCAAAAATATAAAATATTCTCTGGTAAGAAAGAAAGCAAAAAGAAATATTGAAATGTTATCTTTAAGTCATCAAAAGCTTGGTATCGGACAAATGGAACTGTCATGTGAGATTATCATTGTTAATTTTGGATAAATTGCTATAATACTAGATGTCAACCACTAAGCCAAGCATGGGAAGGAGGGATGGGGAGGGAACGGGGTGGGGATCGAGTAGGGGCTAACTGGGCGATGTGTGCATGTATGTCTACAAAAGTATTTTTTTTTTATCCCATTATGATGTATGAATACAGTGCACCAATAAAAAGAAATAAAAAAAAATAGATCCGGGAGTGTAGCCCAGAGATAGAAGGGCTTCCAGGAACCCCAGTACCACCAAGAAAAAAAAAAAAAAAAGAAAATATCACCACAAGCCAGACTGTGAGAAGTTTCACCTCCCCCAGCCTCTCAGGATGCTTTAGAATCTTTCTCTCCCACCTCTTGCCTGATCCCACCTGCAGCAGGCGACCTCTGTCATTACGTGTTACTTTTCATGTTTCTAGAATTTCATATAAATGGCACCACGGGGTGTGCACTCTTTTTGCCCAGATTTCTTTGCGTCATCATTTCGAGTTCCATTCATGCTTTTGTAGTAATAATACATTTATTTTGATTGCTGTGTGGTCTTCCACTGTATAGAGAGGTCACAGTTTGCTTCTCCATTCAGTGGTTCATAACCTCGGGGTGTTTTCAGGTTTTTGTTATTACAAATGAAGCTGCTGTGAGTATTCTTGCACAAGTCTTTGCACTAACAAATGCTAATGCTTATTTTGGGTAAATGCCTACCCATGGTGAAATGACTGGGTCATCTAGTAGGTGTAAATGTAATATTTTTATTTTAAAAAGTATTTATTCCATTTTATATACCCATGATCAATGCTCAAGAGATCCGGTGACTCTGCATCCCTACCACTCATCCCAGACAGGTCTTTTCACTTTAAGAATTCTAATGCATTCATAGTGATAACGCCTCATGATTTTATTTTGATAACCTCATGATATTAATTCTCTAATGAATAAGGATAATAAACATCTTTTGGGTGCTCACTCCCTGAGTAACTTTCTACTGAATTGTTTCTACAAATTCTTAGTAAGTTTTTATCAAGTCGGTTCTTTTCTTTATTATGAGATACATACTAGGTTGAAGTTCTCTATCCGATACATGAGTTGCAAATATTTTCCCTGTATTTTATCTTTTCATTTTCTTAAGACTGTCTTGAACAGCAGAAGTTAATAAATTTTAACTTTAATAAAATACCACGCACTGATTTTTTCTTAAAGTCTCATGTTTCTGGTATTATATCTGCTATATTTTTGCCACAAAGATTTTCTTCTAATAATTTATTTTAGAAATTTGTAAGTTTAACAACTGTCTTTATGACCTACTTCTAGTTAGAATTTTTCAAATGCTTTGAGCTGTGAATGAAAGTTTTTGTGTTTGTTCTTGAGTTTTGTTTTTTTCTAGTTTTTCTGCATAATGTATATTCAATTGTTCCAGTACAATTTGTTGAAAATATTTGTCCACTGATTATATTACCTATAGAATTGACCTTGTACTTTCATCAAAGCAAATTTACAAAGTATTTGCACATCTATTTCTGGACACTTAATTTTTTTCCACTGGACTAATCATCTATATTAAGGTCAGCCTCATACTCACTTGATTATCATGGCCTTGCAATAAGTTTTGGAGTCATTAGTAGATGTAAGTAAACTTAATATTTGCTTTCATAATTATTCAACAAAATTACATAATCAGCTTGTCTATAGAAGAAGACAGCTGAGATTTTGATTGGGATCATATGGAATCTATAAATCAGTTTTGGAGAACTCAGCATCTTAACAGTTTGAAAAAGTCCAGATCCAGGATCCAGAGTTCATTCTAGCTTTCCATTAGCTTAGGGTTTACTTTCTCTCAGCATTGACTCATACTCTTCTTTGGGTGAGTGCATTAGTGTCCAAGGAGTGACTTGGTGGGGTACCACAGACGGAGTCTGAACAATCATCCTGGAAGCTACAGATCAGAGAAGGAGGTGTCCTTGGGCTGGTGCCTGCAGCACAGCACAGTGGGTTCCAGGCTCTTCCTTGGCTTCTGGTGTTTTCTGGCAACCTTTGGTGTTCTGAGTTTATAGAGAAATCACTTCAACCTCTGCCTTAAACCTCACATAGCATTCTTCCCCTGTGAGTGTCTTTCTCTGTGGCCAGATTTCCCTTAATTATAAAGATGCCAGTCACACTAGACCGCAGTACACTCTAATGACCTCACTTTAGCCTGCGTGCCTCTCCAAGACCCTATTTCTGGGTAAGGTCACATTCTGTAGCACTAGGTTTGGGGTTTCAACATATATTTTTTTTTACAGGAAGCAATCCAAATTACACAGCAGATGGTATGTGTTTCTTTTTTAATTTATCTGAAAGATTTCCAAAAACACATTTATATATTTGTATACTGTTATAAATGTTTCTACTTTTTGGATGCCATTTTCTAATAATTTACTACTAATCATCAGAACTATTGTTTTTGTAGGATTACTTTGTCTTCATCAACCTTAATAAACTTAGTTATTAGTGCTATTAGGTACTCTGTCAATTATACAGGATTTTCTCTGTAGAGATCATGTTATCTGTGAACTAAGACAACTTTTTTTCTTTCCACTCTGAATGTGTTTTACTTTTTTCTTGACCCTGTGCAATGCCTAAAACTTTTGTGGAGTGTTAGAAACAAATAGTAAGATACTTCATTCTCTAATTATTTCTGATCTTAGGAGAAATGCACTTAATCCACCATATTAATTGTTATGGCTTGGCTCTGGAATGTCCCCAAAAGCTCATCTGGAAAGGAAAGGCTTGGTTCTCAATACAGCAGTGTTCAGAAGGAGTAGGCAGTCTTGGGAAGTGATGGTATCATGAGGATTCTGATGGTATTATGGGAAAATAGGGTAAACCAGAAGGTGGGGCCTAGTTGTAATAAGCGTATCTTCTGGCCTATGATCTGAAAGGATATCTCGTGTCCCTAGCCCCTTCACTTTCTCTCTCCTTCTTCTTTGTATCTTCCATGAGCTATGCAGCTTTCCTCTGCCACATACTTTCACCACGAAGCTTTTGCCCTGGAGCTACCCAGCTATGAACTGGACCTCTGAACCCATGAGCCGAACTAAATCTTTTCTCCTCTGAGCTGTTATCTGGTGTTTGTCATAACAAAAAGCTAACATATTCACCATATCTGTTAAATAAAATACTGAGTGGCTTATACACCACATAAATGTATTTCTTAAGGTTTTGGGGGTATATTTCTCAAAGTAACAGAGAACAAAATCAAATATGTCAAGATGATAGGGATCTGGTATGATCCTCCTTCCAGATTGCAGACTTCCGGCTTTTCCTTGTATGGTTTCTTCCCTCATCTATGAGGGATACATTTCAGGACCCCCAGTGATGACTGAAACCCCAGATAACACTGAGCCCGATATATATAATGTTTTTTTCCTATACATACCTACCAATGATATAGTTTGTTGGAAATAGTAAAGGAATAACAACAACTAATAATAAAATAGGACAATTGTAAATACATAAAATAAGTTATGTGAATGTGAGCTCTCTCTAAACTTTTTATTTTACTATAGATTTAGCAACTTCAGCATACAATTTTTCTCTGTCTTCATTAAGTAGAGAAATTTCACACTTACATTTAAAGAAAGCACTTTATGGATTCTCTTTGGCATATACATCAGCCACTAGATAGTACATGACTAATGGGTGGGTGGTGTATACAGCATGGAAATCCTGGACAAACTGGTGATTCTCATTCTGAGTGGGACAAAGCTGGACATCGTGACCTTGCATCAAGGTTCTCAGATCAGTGTGAGACTTAACACTCGTGAACTGTTTGTTTTGGGAATTTTTCAGTTAACACTTTCTGACAATAATTGATCATGGGTAAATGAAACTGCAGAAAGTGAAATCATAGATAAGGGAGAACTACTGTATCCTTGTACCATAGGAAAAGAGCTGACTGTCTGCTTGCGGTCTTTATATATAAGGACACTTAGCCCCATGCAGGAGCGCTCCCCTCTCATGATTTCATTACCTCCCAGGGGCCTCACTCCTAACTCCATTATATCAGGGTTCAAGATTCTACAATTAAAGTGACCTATCTGAGGGGATGGGAGGGGGTAAGAAGGAAATTTTTTAAAGCAAATGATGTACCTAAACAAACATATCAAAGTTAATCAGGAAACCAAGCATGGGAAGGGGGGGAGGGTTGGGGTTAGGGACTGGGTAAGGGCTGATTGGGTGATGTGTGCATTTATATCTCAAGTTTTTTTAATCCTATTAAGAAGTATGACTACAATGCACCAATAAAAATTTATTTAAAAATGATATTGTTATTCAGACCATAAATATCAGATATTTTTGCATGTGTTTACAGCTTTCATTTCCTTCAACAGTATATTGTAACTCCCAGTTAACAAATTTTGCATACTTTTTTCTTAAATTAATTTCTAAGCATTTAATACTTTTTGAAGCTTGTAAATGGAATTGTTTCTTATTTCATTTTTATTATTCATTATCGGTATATAGAAATACAATTTTTTATGTGTGATCTCAAAAAAGAAAAAAGATTCTACCAAATGAATTTTGAAGGGATATTCAGTTCATACAAATGCAACTAAGTGTATAGTTTCATACATGCTGATAACAGCTTGAGGAAGTTCTCTTCCATTCCGAGTTCATTGTAATTCCTTCTTTAAGCTATTGTTTCCTGGGTTAAAGTCACTTGGTCAAGTATGGCCCTTTGCATACAGCCTTGGGTTTGCTCTGCTAAAATCCAGTGAGAAGCTTTGCTCTGTGCTTATAAGGTTTGTCGACCAGCAGTTTTATCAATGACTTTGATTTCAGTATCTGAAATCAAGTATTTGTGTTTGTATAAAATTGGTGTTATATCTTCCTTAAAGGTTTTAAAATGTATTTTTCCAGCTGTCTGTGTCTAAGGATTTTCTGTTTTAGAGGGTTTTTTAAAATGACAAGTTGAGTTTCTTTAATAGATTTAGAGCTATTCAGAGCATATATTCTATGTAAGTGAATTTTGACAGAAATTCATCAAATTTATTCGTAATATACCTTTATTATCTTTTAATGGTTACAGAATCTATTGATATGTCTATTTTACTCCTGACATTGGCAATTTGCATCTTCTATTTTTCCCTATTTAGTCCAGGTAGAGAGATTTATCAATTTTATAGATCTTCCCAAACAATCAGCTTTGGATTTTATTGATTTTTTATTTTTATATTAACTATTTTATTGATTTTCACTCTGAATTATTATTCCTTTTCCTCTGTTTACTTTGTATTTTCTTTGCTTAATTTATTTTAATAACTAATGCTACTGAATTGAAACTATTTTATTTTAGCATATGTGTTTATCACTAGATTTTTTTCTGAATACAGCTTCCACTGTAACTCTAAACTTATGATTTATTGTGGAAGCACAATTAAGTTTAAACTTTTCCTAATGTGCCTTTTGATTCCTCCTTTGACTCATTTGTTATTTAAGAGTGTGTTGTTGAAACATATTGGTGAAATTCCCCAAAGTTCATGTCTTATTAATTTCTAATTTAATTTTGTGGGCAAAGAAAATACTTGCATGATTTGAATACTTTTATCATTATTGAGGGCTATAGTATAAACCATAATAAGATCTTAATAAATGTTCCATGTGCACTAGAAAATGTCTGTTTTTCTATATGTCTATTCTGTGTTAATTAGGTCAACTTGTTTAATAATAACAGAGTTAAGATCTTATATTATACTTATATTAAGGATGTGGTTATATGTGTTAGCCAGCTCTCCATCACTGATGGAATACCTGAGATTATCATCTCATAAGGACGAAAGTTTTACTTTGGCTCATGGTTTCAGGTTTCAGTCCACAGTCACGTGGCTCCATCACTTTGGGCCTGTGGTGGACCAGAAAATCACAGGGGAAGTGTGTGGTGGAAAATTGCTGCTGACAACATGGTGGCTGGGAAGAAAAGAGTAGGGGCTTGGGCCCCAATAAGCCCTTCAAGGGCACTGATGACCTGAAATCCTCCCGCTAGGCCCAGCACTTCCTGTAGCACCTCAGTCCAGCCTTAACATATAGGCCTTCGAGGGACAGTCCAGGTCCAAACCATCGCACTCTATTTTCTTTCTATTACGTACAGATGGTTATTTCTATCTTCTTAAACAGTATTTGTAGATAAGGCTTTTTATCCTTCTTCATACTAGCTATTGCTTCATGTGTTTTGAAGTTATATTATTATTTATAAAAATGTTTAGAATTCTTAATTCCTCTGGATGCCTCTTTATCAATATGAAATGACACACTTCATACCCTGGTAATATTCTTTGATCTTAATCTATTTTGTCTACTATAATATAGACACTGCTGTTTTCTTTTGATTTTACTAGATTTGAACTGTGGTATATTTTCCATCTTTTTATTTTTAGTCAACATTTTATCTTCATATTTAAGTGGATTTACAAATAACAAGTAGCTGAGCTTTGCTGTTTAAATCCAATCTGATAATCTCTGACTTATAATTGGGTTATTTAGAACATTTACATTTAACGAGATGACTTATGTGGTTGAACTTAAATATATGATCTAACTATGCATTTTGTATTTTTACCACTTGTTCTTTGTTTTATTTCCCTATTTGTCTTCTTCTGGGTTAAGTATATTCGGGAATTCCACTTAATCTCCTTGGTTGTTCTAATGTAGTAGTTACTGTAAGATTTATAGTTTATATTGGTAGCACATGACAATCTATTTTTAACTGGTAGTATGGTACTCCACGTATAGCATATTAATAATGGCATCTTTCTGTTTTTCTCTTTCCATCCATGTTGCCATTCTTAATTTTCTCCATAAAAATATGGAATGCTTCAAAAGTCTGCATGACATCCTGTTCAGGGGCCATGTTAGTCTTCTCTGTTTCATTTCAGCTCTTGTATATATGCTGCCAAAGTGAGTACTTGCCATTTTTGTCATGTATATTACCTCTCCTAGTATGTAATCAGTCCGCAAATACATGTTACTTTTGCTTCAAGCAGCAATTATTCTAAAGGGCTCTACAAACTAACAATAGATTACGCTATATTTTTTTCATAGGCCAAAATAAAATTTTGCTCTTTTTTTCATTAGTAATTTTTAAAAATTTTATTTATATGTGGAACATATTGAAAATGGCATACATTTAGACTGTGCTTGGTGCCCTCTTTCCTCTCCCTGTTCCTCTTCCCCCATCCCAACAATGAGTGTCCAGGTAACCATGAGAGAAGGGACATGTTTTCTCTAATGTGCCCAAACTAGGGAGCATTGGGGATACCGGAGGGACTCCAGATGATGGAGGGTAAATCTCAGTAAAGCTAGACTGGCAGGATAGGAGAGGAAGAAGGCTGAGGTCGATTAAGTAAGGAGCTACATCTGAAAAATATGAACATAGCATGCTATATTTTATACAGCTTTCACACCTGATATTCTTCAGTCCTTCCATCCTTGCAGCCCAGTCCAGTTCCATCAGGGATAAATTGTTTCAGGTACTGTGCATTGGAAAACCTTTATTTCACTGTTCATTTTGAAATACATTTTCATCAGGTATAGAATCTTAGGTTAACTTTTTTATAAATGTTTATAAATGTTTTCTCTACCTGGCTGGTATCGTTCAGGGCTAGAAATCTTCATCTGTACCTTTGTTCTGTACAGAATGTGACTTATTTCCTCTCCATACTTTTAGAACTTTCTCTTGAGAGAGGATTTAAAATGTCACAATAATGAGGTCACGGCATTCTCCACCCTGTGGGGAACACGAGGCCTCTGATAACGTCACCTGGGTCACTGTGACCCAGCTCAGCAGGTACTGCTAACTCCCGGATGCTGGGAAGACAACCAGTAACCTCTGCAAAAGCCATCCTTACCTGGACTGCGTGCATACGTGACTGGCCACCAATCGCCATCCTATACTGGGTCTGTCCACCAATGCCATTCTAACAGCCGGCGCTACCCTTCCCCCTTGGTGTTTGTTTGCTTGTTGTTGTATAGAAGCCCAGGCCCCTCAGACAATCATTCTGCACAGCCAGCAATGGCCACCCTTGTTTGGGCTTGAACTCTGCCCCACATGGGTGTGCCTCCACTTGCCTCCCACCTGAGCATTCTTGTTCTTGTCTTAAGCAAATGGCTGCGAGTACCTTGGTGCAGTATTTTTTGGCTTTTTATGCTTGGAGTTTTATAGGTTTTCAAATTAAATGGTGACAATCTTCAACTATAACTCATTTATTTCAGAATTTCTTGTTGTCCCTGAGAGGTTGGGTCCCTCCCCGCAGGGGCGGGACCTTAGAAAAGGAGGAGACTCTGCTGGGCGATATCCCAAGACAGGCCATATGGCAAGAGGGGCAGAGTTTCCACACGTAGCCCCACCTACAAGACATAAGCTTTAAAAGGAAGGGCATTTCCTTTCTAGCAGTGGAGGAGCTTGCAGGTCTTCAGGAGCGGTCCAGCTCCTATCCCGAAAGAAGACCGTATTAAAATTCTTTTGGCACACAGGTCTCTCTGGCCTTTTTTTTTGTGTGTGTGTCTAAAAAACTTAACAGTTCCCTTTGTTCCTTCAGAAATTCAATCACTTGTGTGTTAGGCTGACTGAAGTGATGCGACCCTTCTTTGATCGTCTATTCAGTTATTTTCTGTCTCTTCCTCTCTGGGTCTCACTTCCAGTGGCTCACATTGCTGTCTTCCAATTCACTCACCTTCTCTTCTGCCTTGTGTGATCTGCCATCAGCCCTCTCTAGTGTATATTTCATGCCAGGTTTTGTTATCTTTACCATTAGAAGTTTAATTTATTCTTTCACATGTCTTTCAAGTATCTTCCTAAGAGGTCCAATTTCTTTTTCTCTAATTTCTTGGATATGGACACAGTTACAATGACCACTCAGTGCCCTTGCCTGTCAATTCTATGTCACATTTCTGGATTCTCTTCTACTTTTAAAAATTTAAACCTGCCTCTGGGGTGCAACTCATGGGTGTAGCACTTACATAGCATGTGTGAGACTCTGGGTTCAATCTCTAGCACTACAGCAGCAGCAGCAGCAGGAGGAGGAGGAGGAAGAGGAGGAGGAGAAGGAGGTGGAGGAGGAGGAGGAGGAGGAGGAGGAGGAGGAGGAGGGGGATGAAAGGGAGTGAGGGAGTGTGAGGGAAGAGGAGGAGGAGAAACACGACCCCTCACTGGCATTGCTGACAATGAATTTACTAGGCCCCTGGCCTCTTATATTTCCATTAAAATTACATTTCCAGACGAGAAATGAGAGCTGATGTTCCTGAGATTCCCTGAGAGAAAGGTGAGCACACGGTGTGTAATGAAGTCACTGCATGGTCTTCACCTGCTCTCTCCTAAAGCTTGCCCGCCTAAGACCTTCTGCATTCTCTGAGTTCTTTTCCAACTTCCATTCACAGTTGCTTCTATGATTTGTTACAAGTGAGGCATACATCTTCCTCCTTCTGAATCTTACCCTTGTGCATTACCTGGGGACGTGAAAACATCCTGGGGCAGGAATGAAGCCATTCAAGAACCCCTTGTTCAGGAGCCAGAGTTCCCAGAGGAAGAGGCAGATTGTCAGGAAGGAGAATCCAGGGGGCTACATCTTCTTGAATTTGGTCCAGAGACTTTGTACCCATCTTAGAGTTGTAAGTGATGGGAAGTGACTTTGATAGTAACTTGGATTGTCACACTTATCCATTTTAAAGCAGTCAGGCTTTTTCTGACAATACATAAATCTGATACGACTTGTCAGGATAACAATGAAAATTGACCTTACCATTAAGTTACATGGAGGATATTATGTAGAAGTCGAATGAGTTAAATCTGCAACTCCCACATTTGAATATCTACAATATTTGTATGTAATATTAAATGAGCTTATGCAGCTAAATTTATGATAAGAAACTTGAGATATCAAATTTAAAAGTATATGGTTTAATGCCAATCTTAATAATATGTATGGGGAGAAGGAGGGAGCTGGGTGGGATCTAGAGAGAAATAAACAAGGTGTGACGTGCGTGCATAATTCTACCGCTCTCAACCGCATTAGGATGTCTAAATGTAATGCATCGATAAAAGTATATTTTTTAAAAGCTCAGGAGAAATGTACATTGTTTTGTCTCAGTCAGCATACTCAGTGCTGTATCCCAGTAAGCTTCATCACGCAACTTAGAGGAAGGGAAATTTGTTTGCTCATGGTTTCCTTGGAGACTTCTGGGTTCAGTCCATGTAAGGGTGGGGACCATGGAGCTCGGGGCACAGTGGTGGGAAGCGAAGAGAAGGAAGGTACAAGGCTTTGCTCTCACATCTGGGAGGCCTGAAGCAGAGAAAGAGAGCAGGGGTAGGGTGGGGGGGCCTTATGTAATTCCCAAGGCCACACCCACAGGGAGCCTCCCTAGCAATCAAGCACCACCTCCAGCATTGCTGCCTTATTTCCATGAGGCCTAGGAGGGAATTTTAAATCCAAACTTGTGCAGTTTCCATCATGAAATACTGTTCATCCACAAAAAAAGAATGACATCCTGTTATTCACAAAATAATGGTTGATATGGGCTGATATCATGACTAGTATCAGTTTAATGCACTGTGGTTAGACAAATATATCAGGCACAGAAAGTAGCATGTAATCTCACTCAAAAATATAATATAGAAATTTGACTTCATAGAAGTTAAGAGTAGAATGGTACTGGGCGTGGTGGCACATGCAGGTAATTCCACTACTTGGGAGGCTAAGACAGCAGAATCACAGTTTGAGACCTGCCTCTGCTACTTAGCAAAGTCCTCAATATCTTAGCAAGACTCCATTTCAAAATAAAAAAAAAGTATAATAGGGCTGGGGGTATAGATTGGAGGTAGAATGCCCCTTAGTAAAAAAAAAAAAAGTAGCAGGAAGGGAGAAGGAAGGATGGAAAGAGGGTGATTGATGAGTGAGATGTCATAGTTAGACAGGAGTAAAAAGTTCTGGTGTACTGTTGCAATAGATAACAATAATATACTGTATGCTTTAAAAGCTAGAAAAGAGTTTGAATGATTTTATCATAAATAAATGATATATGCTTGAGGAGATAGATATGGCTAACTTGATTTAAACATTACACAATGTGTACATGTATTGAAATATCAAATGGTACCTCATAAATATGTCTAATTTTTATGTTTTTATGTATCAATTTAATGCATTTACAATGTATTTAAGGTTTTTAAGGGTATGGATGCCAAGATTATTATTCAGCTAGAAGTTTCTAAGAACCTTGATTTTAATTGCCCATGGTAAGCATGAATTTTTATCAGAACATCTTTTAAAATACATGCATTAGTTGACATCCAATTAAAATACATACAGAAGATGTTATATAGTATTTAGGGATAAAAGGGGAGAACTCACAGGGGATACTGAAATTTCTGACTGGCAAGGGAACCCGCGCTGTCCACGCAGGACTGTCCTTGGGGCTGTTAGGATGTTCTTCAGAGAGAAGAGCACCAAGGAAAAGTTTCTTTCTGACACAGGCACCTCATGGACAGAGTCCTGTGTAACTACACCTCGGCTCTGAGGAGTCCTCTGTTCTTAGATTAGCCACAAGAGTTGCATGCAAAGAAGGAACAAGGTCTTCCAGAGCCCCTTTTCCAGCTCTGGAGGAACCCCAACACCCTAGGCTATAGGAGAGTCAAATTGTGGAACCAAACCAGGTGTCACTCAACAGATAAATAGATAAAGAAAACAGGTGCATATTCACACAAAGGAACTACTTTACTCAGTCATAAAGAAAACAAATTATGTTATTTGCAGGAAAATGGATGGGACTCTGGAGTAGTATGCTAAGTGAGATCAGCCAGGCTTAGAAAGTTAAGGGTGGCATGTTATCTCTCATTTGTGGAAACTAGACAGAAAATAGGAAACAAAAGAGACTTTAGATTATGCAAAATAGATCTGGAGAGCTGATGAAGGGGGTTAGGGGTGAGATTTAGAGAGGGGCAGAGGAAGGATTGGGGAAGGAAAGAGTTCAAATAATACTACAGCTCTGTGTGAAGGTATCATTACCAATCTACTTGTGTGGGGAGGTAGGAGGAGAGATGGGTGATTCAAAATGAAATATGCAAAGAGATGTTGCATGTACATTTTGAACACACTGACCCTCACTATGATAACCGCAATGCACTGATAAAAATTTAAAATGTCACATACAAACACAAAATGGTGTACAATTTTCTTTATATGGTTTTGAATACAAATAGTAATGATAAGAATTTTTCATCTATGTTCATCAAGGATATTAGTCTGTAATTTTCATTTCTTGAGGTATCTCTATTTGGTTTAGATAATAAGGTGATAATGGATTTGTGGAATGAGGTTGGAAGTATTCCATCCATCTCTTTCTATTTTATGAGATAATTTAAGGAGCACTGGGCTTAGTTGTTCTTTAAAGATCTTTATAATTTATCTGCATTTTTTCAAAAGATAAAGAAGATTGATAAACCCTTAGCCAACACAACTCAGTAAAATAAAATTGACCCAAATGATTAAAATTAGAGATGAAAAGGGAGATATCACTACACAGTGAGGAAATCGAAAAGATCATCAGAAACCACTTTGAAAACTTGTTCTCTAAAAAACTAAAAAACACTTCCAGGAAGATGGCGACTGAGAAAAGCGGGGCTTAAGAGCCCCGCTAACAACCAATCTCCATTACCACAAAATCAGCGCCTTTCATAGCCAGAAAACACCATCACCAGAGAAACAAAAAAATCACCAGGCTCCAGAGAGAAAGCGGACTGAGAACAGAGCTCAGAGCCACAGAGGAGATAACCGGCCTCACGCCCGAGGACGCGGCAGCAGCGCCATACTGCCGGTGGCAGCGGCAAATTCACTGGACGGCTACAGCAAGCCGAGGTGAGCCGCTGCGGGACAGCCAGGCTGGATTTCTCGCCGCAGGTAAAATCTAAAGCTCCCAGTGGCTGAGCTCAGCATACGCCGCAGGGATTCAGAGTGGAAATCAAAACCAAGAAAAAATACGCCAGCCTCACGGCCGAGGGTGTAACAGCGGCGCCATATTGCCACCGGCAGCAGCAGCAGAGAATTCACCAAATCCAGTACAGCTACATCTGCGTACTCAAGAACAGTGAGTCAAATTGCGGGCCACAGAGGAGAAATCCCAGTACTGTACTCCCTGGGACTTGACCCAGTGGGGGAGGGGTGGTGGCAGAGATATCACACCATAGGAGAACGTGCAACCTGGCACCCCCCACAGTCTAAAGCAGCCTCTATCGATTCTCTGGGTCAGAGACTCTGTGATACAACCCAGTAAAGGAGTAGTGGGGTCTGAGATACTACTGACTCGAGATCCAGAACACCTTAAGTGAAGTCATAGTGACCCAAGGGAAGAACCCAGAGAAGGCACAAACTTCCGAAATCATGGGAAAGAGGAATAATACTGGAGCAATGAATGCCCACAACCCCACAACATCAGAACCTGATAAAACAGAAAATCAGAGATTTCTAGAAGATCAAATCAGGAAAATAACTGTAGAAATAATAGAGGTGCTTCGAAAAGAACTCAGAGAGAGCCAAAAAGAGATAAAGGATGCAATTAATGAAGTAAAGGCCTCAATTCAAAGCACAAACAACCGCTTAGATCACATGGAGAACAGAATCTCGCTCTTAGAAGATGATCATTCCAAAAATGAACGCATAGTTTCTAATCTAGGAAAAAATATCCGACAGCAGGAATCTGATATTGAAGAAATATGGGTCCATTTTAAGAGAGCTAACCTAATAATAATTGGAATAGAGGAGGGAAAAGAAAGTTTTGAAACAAAAGGGATCAACAATCTCTTCAAGGAAGTAATAGCAGAAAATTTTCCAAACATAGAGCAAGAGGTTGATACACAGGTCCAGGGAACTTATAGAACTCCCTTTAGACAGGATCGGAGAAGAGGATCCTCACGCCACATAATTGTCAAAATGACCAATGTGGAAGCCAAGCAGCGAATCTTAAAGGCAACAAAAACAAAGGGCCAAGTGACATTCAGAGGCAAGCCAATTAGAATCACTCCAGACTTCCCAAACCAAGTCATGAGAGCCAGAAGGGCTTGGAGTAACATATTCCAAATTCTGAAAGAAAACAACTTCCAGCCCAAAATTTTCTACCCAGCAAAACTTTCTATCAAATTAGATGGAGAAATAAGAAGCTTCCATGACAAACAGAAACTGAAGGAATTTTTGTCTTCAAAACCAGCACTAGAGAAAGTACTCAAAGACTCTAACTACAAAGAAGAAATAGGTAACACACACCAGAACCAGAGAAACAAGATTTTCCATCCAACAGTCAACTAAGATTGGTTATCTGTGGAGATTCATTACTTATGTTAGTCTTTTACCTATCTCTAAATGGTACTGTTTGCCTTTATTGTTGTTAATTTTTAGGATTTCTAGTTGGAATATTAATATACCTTCAGATATAGCATTTGGAAATATTTTATCCCATTCTATTAGTAACTGTTAACTCTGTTTACATTGTCTTTGGATATACAATATTTTTTTTATTTTTTAGGGAGTTTGTATACTCTTCTGTTGCCTGTGCCATTGAAATCATATCCAAGAAATCACTGCCAATTTCAGTGTTGTGAGGTTTTATGACCCAGATATTCTCCTAAAAGTTTATAGTCTTAAGATTTATATTTAGGTCTTTTATCTATTTTGAGTTAATATTTGTATATGGGATTAGGTAAGGGTCCAACTTTATTCTTTTCCATGTAATTATTATGTTTAAACAATATTTAGTTAAAAGATTATTATTTCTACCACCAAATGTTCGTGGAAACCTTGTCAAAAATAACTTGACAATATAGGGAAGAATTTAGCTCTAGGCTTTTATTTAACTCCAATGGTTTATATATCTGCCTTTAGAATAGTACTACACTGTTTCAATTATTGTAGCTTTATATGGTTTGAAATCAGAAAATATATATCTTCTAGCTTTGTTCTATTTCAAGATCATTGTGGGTATCTAGAGTCCATATTCCATATTAGGATAGAGTTTTTTTTCTGAAAAATAAATATATAATATATGATAGTTTCACCTAAAAAATAGAAAAAATATTCTTTGGTAAGAAAGAAAGTAAAAAGAAATATTGAAATGTTATCTTTAAGTCATCAAAAGCTTGGTATCAGACAAATGAAACTGTTATGTGAGATTATCATTTTTAATTTTGGATAAATTGCTATAATACTAGATGTCAACCACTAAGCCAAGCATGGGAGGGAGGGATGGGGAGAGAATGGGGTGGGGATCGGGTGGGGGCTGACTGGGCAAAGTGTGCATGTATGTCTACAAAAGTTTGTATCCCACTATGATGTATGAATACAGTGCACCAATAAAAAAAAACCTAAAAAACTTAGAAGAAACTAGAAAATTTCAAAGAAACTGGAAAATTTCTAGACACACACACACAACTTACCTAAATTGAACTTAGACCGATAGCAAACAGAGATTGAAACAATAAAGAACCTTCCAACAAAGAAATGTCTGGGCTAGATTGATTCCTAGCTGGATTCTACAAGCTAAATCAGATCAGTGAAGAAAAGACCACAGGAGGAATAAGGAGTGTCTTGAAGGATGGAGGCTGGCCAGGGCAGATGGACCACATCAGTCCTGCCAGCTTCTGGAGAGCAGGAGGGCAGAGGACCCTGTGTTTCACTTTCCAAATGGTGCCTCTATGCAGCTGACCACTATGTAGCTACTGTAAATAAGTCAGTTTTTTAAAAAAAATGTTAAAATCTTACAATCTAAGTGGCAAAATATAACCTATATCCACCAGAGAACATTTTAATTTTCTTGAGTTTTTATGTGTTTATTTATATTTCACGTTTACCCATTGTGTTTTCAAATAAATATGAGCTTTGGTATGATAGGTTCAATACAAGTTCTAAAACAGAAAGAAGGGTCATGAGCAGAAGTAGCTGGAAAAGCCTCATCAGACGGCAGATACCATCCACAGAACCTGAGGCCACCGTGAGGGTGCACAGAGACCCAGTGGGAAGGCAGCATAGCTTGGGAAGCTGCTCCTGCCCCAGCCAATGGAAGGGTTGACCCAAGAGAGGAGAGCAGGATTTGGCCCACCCACTGGTTAAGCCAATGCTGGATGGACACAGAGTGAGCAAGCCCTTAAAGTCTCCTTTACTCCTGCCACGCCCTGCTCTCAGGGACAGGACAAAGCGGTCGCATCTGAACTTCTGGCACCAGAGAGGCAGCTCAGAGCCACAGTTTGTCTTTCAGCATCTTCTCTCTGTGTTTTCTTTTGAATAGTCTGATGTGTGTGAATACATGTTGTACTTTCTGCTTTGGATATGTCAAAACAAAACAAGTTTCCTTTCATCTGACTTGCTTGTCTCCAATGCAAAATTATTCTAATCTAATATAGAAAAGAAAAAATATTGGACTTAGTAGCAATCAGGTTCTATTATCTGCACTCTTCTGTGTGGTAGATGCTCACCCCCCCACACACACACACACATATAGAGTGATATTTTTCAGCTAACATCTCAGCGAAAAACAACCATTAGCTTTCCTTTGTGACTTTCTGAAAATGACTGTTTCCCGAGACTGTGAAGGCTTTTGAATAAAGGGACCCCTGACTGACCCCTAGTTGCTCTGTACTTGAGCATCTTCGCGGGTGTCAGGACACTTTGAGGCTGGCCATTGGGAGAGGAGGGGGGTTTGCTCCAAGGTTACTGGGAGCTCTGGAGACAAAGCTCCTACCTCAGGGTCTGTCTGGTGTCAGGCAAATCTTCCAGTATTCTTGGGGGAGCAATTATACAGGGCTGATTTTGGCACAAAGAAGAGAAATGTATTCTCACAAAGACTTCTGTCAGGTGTTCTAGGAGCATCACAATGTCTAAACAAACATCAGAGTGCGTCAAGGATGTGTCGGCGGATCTATCCCCATGACTGATCAAATAACCATCTGACATTCTACAGTCTCTACACTGCAAAGAAGGAAGGAAGGAAGGAAGGAAAGAAAGATGGGGCAGAGAGAATTTGAAGTGTTTTCAAACTTTTAAATACACCAACATTTCAACATTTTCTTTGGGACTTATTATAATACAGACTCCTGGGCCCTACCCTTGAAGTTTCTGATTAGCCTTCAGTATGGTTCAAGAAATCATAGAGCCATGGTGATGTATGCCTGTAATTCCAGTACTTGGGACACCAAAACTGGAGGATTGGAGATTCAAGACCAGTCTTAGGAAACTAGCAAGGACCTCGATAACATATAAAGACTCTATTTTCAAAATTAAAAGTAACATAGGGCTGAGAGTATGGCTCTGAGGTAGCATGCCCCTGGGTTCAGCCCCAGTAACTCACACACACATGCAGACACTCACAGAAGTTACGTTCCTAACAAGTTTCCAAGTGAGTCTAGCACTACTGATCTGGCACACTCCAAGAACCCAATCCATTGGGTTTTAAACAGAAAAGTCTGGCTTGGATCACTGGGAACTCCAGACTGAGGGCCAGTATAAGGTGCAACCTTGTGGATTTGAAGCCACGTCGCCTGGACCTGCAAGTCCCATGTGTCATTCCCATTTTCCTCCCCCTTTTGGGAGCTCCAGCTCTCGCATCTTCTTGGCTTCACAAGAGAGAAACTTTCTCTCTCCCAACATTAAACTAATGTTCACTGCTTTAAACTGGAAAATGCACCAATTTTTATGTAAAAACCATCACCACCTAAGGAAGATGCGGATTAGCACTATCAGAACTGATCTCTAGTGCTGACGGAAGGCCAGCCTTATTTCATCTCAGGGACCAGAACTGAGAAGGGCAGCCCTTGTGGAAACTTCAGCACAGCACTTTTCCAGGAGAATGTTGTAGGGATGGCAGGACTGCTGGGTTGCTGTGACAATGGCAACTTTCCCCCAATTGGTTAGTTCCATGTCAGTAGAAGAGTAGGTAAGCCAGCGTCAGAGTCAGAAACGTGAGAGGTCTGCAAGAGACAGAATGGAAAGACAGTTCTCTTCCCCATGGCATTGGCTCTGCCAAGGTGGTGCTCAGATAGACTGGGGACCCTGGGAATTATGAGGCCTAAAGGACTCATGTCAGTTATAGACCCTCTCATGTCCCTTAAAGAGCTCATGTATTAATGTTCAGAGTTGATATATCAGGATGAAGAAGCAGAATCTTGCTCCCTCTCTTTCTGTTTCCTGCCATCATGCCCTGAGCTCCACAGACCTAGCCTGGTATGAACTGATACTCTGAAATCTCTAAACCTGAGCAGCAGATCTTCTTTCCTCTAAGTTATGTGGTCAGTTGTTTGAATTATAGCAGTGAGAATTCTGGCCAATATAGCCCTTCAGCAAGAGAAACACAGGCCACACCTTAGAATCTTGGTCCCAAAAGAGCAGGCTGAACATTCCCCTACATACAGAAAGAAGAGAAGCTTGGAGATTCTCCAGATGCCATGAAACAGAAATTCGCAATTAATATTAGGCTAATGTGTAAGTCCACACCCTTCCACGCACAATAGGAGGTCTGTGGCTCTCAAAGGACAGAACCTTTAGATATTAATAGAATCTCTGACTCCAGAGAACAAACACAAACTCTTCCTGGGGTAGAGGTGAGGAAGCGCGGGCATTTGCTGTCTGCATTGGTATCGTCCTGCCTTTGCTGGTTGCTTCTCCAGCACTCACTGTCCATATCACTCTCTGTCCTTCAAATACCCTCTGCCAGGTTCTCTCTCTCTTGCATGTGCATAGCCAAGAGCAAGAGGATTGTATGTGACCTCCTTAATCATAGAAATGACCATAACACACCACATACACATCACATATGCACCACAGACACACAACACTCAACACACACATACTGCCCACAGCTTTTTGGCCATAGTACTCAAAACTTTTTGTCTCCAGAAAAATTAAGCCTAAATTCAAAGAGGGCCTCCAATGAGCACAGAGGGCCAGGTTCCTAATGGCAGCCAGCTGCGTTGATGCAGTGTGCTCATCCCAGGAAACCAGCACTGTTTGTCTCCAATCCTCACAGCTGTCTTTCATAGACATAGTGGCTCAGTTAACAGAAGCCAGACCAGTGTCAGGAAGTGTCAGATAAAGATGTCCCATCACAGCACAGCCAGTTACTGCTCTAGTCCACAGCTCACAGTCGGCACCCGATGTCCCCTCCTACCAAGAATGCTTGGATGGGCAAACTGTCTGGGCAAACCCACAGGGGAGAATGTAAAAGTGGGGTTCCCTGCCCACTTTCTCCAGGGAGCTTTAGTTCTTCCCTTCCTTCATTCCTTTGTGTCCAATCTCCTCTGGAATGCTGATCCCTGTTGTCAAGGACCGGTGTGGAAGGATACAGGCATTGTTGATGCTGAGCATGGATGAGAACCCTGGGATACAGATGGATAGGGATTCAGGGAGGAGGGCGATGGGGCAGGCAGAGCAGATGGCAGGTCTGAGTGGCCAGCGTGGACGGGGAAGTAGATTAGCTGGCTCTCTGGAGTGAGGCTGCACGACTTTTCTGTGTCTTCATGTGGATATTTTTTCTTCATCTGAAAAATACATCTACCCACTGTGTCAATTTTACAGCTATTAGATTTGAGCCAGAAATTCCTGCCTTGCAGAGATGGTACAGAAGTGGGTTCATGAAGTGAAATTGAAGGAGTGGGAGGCTCAGGCACTACATACAGCCTAGAATTTTGCAAAGAGCTCAGACACTTCAATCTTTAGTGAAGTAAGTTTCCATTGTCAAAGCAGTATAGGCTAACTGCAGATATCTTAGAAAAAGTCAGAAAAAGAGAGAAGAAAAACATAAAAATTCCATCACCAAGTAACAAGTATGTATGTATGTATGTATGTACATACGTAAGAATGTATGTATGTATGTATGTATGTATGTATGTATGTATTGCAGTCCAGAAACAGAGCCTCTTGCAGGCTAAGTAAGTACTCTGACACTGAGCTATACTCCAGCTCTTGACAATTATTATTATAACATTTTGTTATAGTTTCCCTTAAAGTCCCTATATATGCTATGACAAAGATTTTTTATTTATTTATTTTTGTTGTTGTTACTTTTCTTTGTGTTGAGATCACATTTTTTTGAGGATCAAAAGAGCAGGATAAAAAATTCCAATTTAAGCCGGGCGTGGTGGCACATGCTTGTAATCCCCGTGCTTGGGAGGCGGAGACAGGAGGATCGCGCTGGTTTGAAGCCAGCCTCGCTGGCTTAAGAGATCCTGTTTCCAAATAAAAAATATAATATAGGTCTGGCAGTATAGCCCAGAGGTAGAAGGGTTTCCAGGAACCCCAGTACCACAAAATATTAAATAATTTTTTTTAAACTTCCAATTTAATTGATCACAAATGCTATGATTATTTCAGAGGGTGGAAAATGTATTCCCTTAACTCTGAACTTTAAGACACCTTCCAGGGCCGCTGTATTGTGAATTGTCCCAGGAAGAAAATACTGCAGGCACTTCACATTCAAGAAAAGCCTGTGTTCTCAGTTATTTAGTGTCTAAATTAGAAAAATATTCACAAATTTAAGCAATTGTTTTCTCTTTTATTTTTGTATTTTGCTACTGGTGGTAGAATCCTGACAATTCTACCTCCAAGCTATACTCCCAGCCCTATTTTATTTTGAAATAGGGTCTCATCTCACTAAGGTGCTGAGAGCCTCGCTAAATTCCTGGGGCTGGCTTCAAACCTGTGATTCTCCTGTCTCAGCTTCCCAAGTACGGAGATTATAGGCATATCCCATCACACCCAGCTGTAAATGTTCTTTAAAGCGTATTTTAGTTTAAGATAATTACTTTTTAAGCGTTCCATTTTGAATTTTCCAAGTCTGGGAACAAAATAAAAGGAAAATTAAAACGTAGGTTCCTGCTATAGTGAGCTTTATGGTGGTAAAGATTCCTGAAAACATCTGCACAGTATCCCTGCAGAGATTTCTATAATAACCTTCACAGGAATGATCCCCCACTGCTCCCAAATCCCTTCCTTATAATATCCTTCAAAGCACATCTCACCAACTGGTGTGATGTCACCTGCAGCCATGTGACCTATTCAGTAGCAGACCACCTGGCTCTTCTATGAGAGGGTGTCAGGTCTGCAGCCCAGATGATCCAGGATGGTGAGGTGGGCTCTTGGTTGGGTTTGACCATAGACATCACTGGCAGGAGATAGGAAGCCAAGGGACACTGCTTCCCTGCTTTCTCTCACTGCTTCCCTGCCTTTCCACGCTGGTTCTTCCAGCAGTGGCTGGACCAGTCTTCACCTTCACCTCTGTGTGGGAAGCTCCTCCTCTTCCAAGGCTCCCACCCCTGCAGCTCATGACCTCTTTGGGCCTCCTGGCAGCCCAAGATGACTCACCAACTTCTGCTGGATTTTTTAAAGAGCTACATGATTAGATTCTGTTTAAGTTCTGACTTTATTACACCTCTGATTGCAACTGGAGTCTGCATGGTGCAAGGAGCCCACATGTCCTCAGGGCAGATAAAAAAGATATGCCCTTGGCCCATGCTAGCTCTGAGTGCAACCAATGTCTGGACGGTGCCAGCTCTGAGCATAACTCAGGGCTGGGAACCCTGTGAAGGTGTTAGCTCTGAGTGTAACCTGGGGCTGGGGCCCCTACAAAGTGCTTCCCACAGTGCTGGTTCCCTCCATTGTAGCCTGTGGCTGGTGACACTTCTGGTCCCATTTTCTCAACACACACAAACATGGTGTTTTTTGCCACCTACTCGACTCAGGAAGTTCTTAGCCCTATTGCCGCATCATGGCTCTCTTCTCTGGGTTCACATCCAGCAGTCCAGCCCTCTTGAAGGTTAATAAAAATTTCTGGGTCATCCCATTCCACACGGAGTCAAATAAATTCCAAGTGCACTAACTCCGTGTTTGTTCTGACTTGCTTTCATTTGCTCCTCCCCAATTCCCAGAGTCTGTCTCCAACCAGATTCCAAAGTGGTAGGGCTGAAAAAAGGGTTCTTAATGCTTTCAAATATGTTTCAAACTATTCATCTTGGAAAGCCTGGAGAGGCTGATGGAAGTCATCACGAGCAGATCATTCTCTGGAAGAATCCCATCTTTTGCCAAAATGGGCCCACCCTCTATCTATGTCAGCAATTTTATGGGGGCTGTGAGAGACGGGGCTTCTGTTCTCAGGGATGGATGGACAGGGGCAATAGCTGTGCTGCTGGTCAGGGATACCTTTTTAGGGCTGTCTCACTTTCCCTTTGAGAGCACTTACTGAATGAGGATGCAATTGGATCCAAGTGCCTTCTACACCTATGTCTTTTCCCAACTTCCCAATGCCTTAAGAGTGGATCTCTACATAAGAGAAGATAAACACTGAGCTAAACTAAACCATGCTGACCACTTCAGAAATATCAAAAGGCTTTTCTTTTACATTGGGAATATTTTTTAAGTTAAAAGAAGAAAAATCACCTTCAAAGAGATGTTCTTACCTGTGTGTATGAGGAATTTCCAGATGTGAAACAAGATCAAAGGGAAAAATAGAAAATGCCAGATTGTTGGGTATTTTCTTACTGGTTAAATTATCCTATTAAAGTATGTAATGGGGTGACTATTTTCTTACTTGTGGTGATAGGTGCTATCTAAATTTACAAGTGAAATAAAAAGGAGTTTCTTGTTACTAAGGGTGGAATGTCAGATATATGAATAATGTTTGACTGTGATTTTTTGTAATTATGTAATAGTTAAAAAGAAATTACACCAAGATAATGAGAAAAAAGTGAATTTGTCAGAAGATGATGGATTTGGTTTGTTTAAATAATAAGTACCTATTTATATAGAACTCAAAGAGATCTACATGGTTTTTGATAGGCAATTATGTAATGGATTCTGGGCTGCATACATTTATTTGTTTTTACTTTCTGGAACATTTTTAAATGTTATGAAATAATCTAAGATATTATTATAGTAATATCTCTGAGGAGCATTAGAAATCAGAACATAAAACCTGGAGAAAACATTTGGTGCATGTATACGCTGCCAATTCCACAGAAATGTACTTCCCCAGCATCTTGTGGGACTGATTTGACTTTTATTTCCTGACCACTTCTGAGGGAGGAGATGTGTTTGTTTGAGACATAGGAAGGTCCTCAGGAACTGTGGAAGGCCAGACTACTTTGTTATATCCCAACATTGTGTGTGTGTGTGTGTGTGTGTGATGGCAGTGACAGGCAGATGCAGGAAAGTCTGGGCTCCATGGCCTTGTCAAAAACTCCTTCGTTCTTTTATGTAGACAGTTGACATGTTTCTGCTTTTAAGTGAAATTCCAGAAGTATCAATACCTCTAAACTCTGGGTCATGCTAGGTTACTTTGAAGAGATCTATTGATCTGTGTGTCCTTGAGAACATATCATAGACAGGAGTTCAATAGAACATGGACAATAGTTCAATGGTATTACCACTGAACTCCATTTTCTAATCTTCAGGTCTGTGATGCTTTGTCTGCATTTTCAAGTTGGCTAGATCATGAAAAACTTTGGGTGTATTGATGTGATGATTGGTTTATGTGATGGCAGACTGAAGGGGATGTCTGAATATGGGCAGCACAGTTCTGGTGGAAGGACCTAAATAAAAGGAGGAAGCCACATGGATGTATGTGTGGTTCTTCCTGAAGAAAGCAAATCTGCTCTCGTGTGAGATGTCAGCCTTCAGCTCTTTGAACTTGACCTTCACTATCTTTTCTCCAGAGAGTTTCTTGGCCTTTTAATCTTGCACTGGGACTGAATTAGTAGTTTCTCAAATTCTGAGACTCCGGCTCTTAGACTGCTCGACTAGCTGCTGCTACCTCTGGCTCTCTGTGAGCAGTCAGAAACTTGGGACTACAAGTTGTTTTGGACTATAAGCTGATTTGATATATTCCCTTTTACCATATATGTGTTCTGTGAGTTCTGTTGCTCTAGTGAACCCTGACCAATACAAGGTTCTTGAAATCAATAACTCAGCCATGCTGAGATATTGAAAGCTAGACTATATTGTTGTAGGGACTTGGTAATTTCATTGTCACGGAGAAGGCGACACCACATTGTTGTTGTTTTACATCAACAACAACCAAAACAATGACAAGAGAAAAAATATATTCAGCACACATCATTCAAGAAGTGGGCCTCACATTTTGCTTATCTAGGTTTTCTATTCCATTGGGAAAAGTCTTCTAGAGTTACCTATGAGCATATAGCTGAAGCAGCAAAGATTACCTTACTACACTTGGACACACCCTCTCCCTCATGTGGGCGAAAATGTGATTCTCACATAAAATTTAAAGAGAAAGGCCACCAAACTGCATCCACTGTGTAATTAAGTCAATATTACTATGAAGTGGAAAATATTTATTATGCAGTTTACATGACCTTCATTACAATGACTGAACTATGTTTCACTTAATAGAGTTGTCATTACAGCTTGGTTTAGTTAGAGGAAAACAGAAAGGATTTTTAAGTGGTTTAGCCATCTTAGCTTTTTTGTTGCTGCAACCAAAATATCTGGCAAGCACAACTCAGAAGAAGAAACGTTTATTTGTCTCATGGTTTTAGAGACTTTGGTTCATGGTTAGCAGCTCCAAGGCAGAAGTGGCTCTGTACCTGGACCTCAGGGCATGGTGGAGGAGAAAAGGCCACTCCTTATCTCATGGTGAACAGGAAACAGAGAGAGCAAGAGAGAAGAAGAGGCCAGGAAGGCACAAAGTCCCCAAGCTACATCCTCCATAACACACCTCTTCCCGCCATGGCCCACCTGCATAAGTTACTACCCAGTAAAAGCATTCAAATTATTAAGTTATCAATGCATTATCCACTGATATGATTATAGCCCTAATTCAATTATTTCAGCTCTGAACATTTTTGGATTGCCAATACACATTTTTCCCCCAGGGGACAGTCTATATCTAAATGGTAACATCAGCCGACATTGTCAATTTCCTAAATTAATACAGATCATATTACACTTGTGCCACATGTTGAGCATGTCTGTAGTTATGCCATGTGTCCACACATGTATACCTATTGATTTTTATCAGTATTAAAGTGAGCAGAGATTTAATGCTAACATTTCAAAAGAATTTGATTTCCCTATTTTTCCATATTAAATCCTGCCTTTAATTTTCTATTCCTTTACAATTATTACTACTCTTCTGAAAAAAAAAATACTTGTGAATTACATTTATCCGTGACTTCAAGTCCAATCTGTTTTCAATTTTTTAAATTATTTTTGTCTCCTTCCCTCATTCAATGTTCTCCCATAGCTTCCAAGATCCACTTGGCTTCAGCTTTCTCCTGGTTGATTGAACATAATAGTAACCTCTATGCTACTTCTCCCAGTAACATTGTGCATGTCAGAAAACTGTTATCTGACAACTACTGAGCCCCTACTGTTGTATAAGACTTCACTTCTCTGGAAAATACAGAAAAGAGCAAACACATAGGACCTAGGTAGTGTACTCTCTTTGCCTATTGAACAGTTGGTTTCATGGGATCCTCACTGTCTCCTGAGGTCCAGAACCAAGGCATGACAAGAATAAAGGAGCCTAGGTTCATGGCTCGCCAATTTGAATGGAAGAGTGAAGGAGGATTGTTTGACTGGACATAGCCACATTGGAATTTGCAAAAGTGAGAAATATGATTTTGCTAAGCATCAGAGATTTGGGGTCAAGGGTTAGAGCAGTTGTCCTACCCTGACCAATACAGAAATTAGAACCGGGAGTGGAAGTTGGAAAAAGGAAAAGAAGAGATGGGCGAGAGAATGAAGGACAGAATACCTAAAAATGAGATGATACCTTCATCATTGGGCCGCTTGATGGAAAAGCTGATATAAAAGGTGTTATACAGAGAGAAACATCTACTAAAACGCTTGTTTTCCATAGATTGGGAGGCAGACCGTGTGTCTACTGAGTCAGCAGTCTCAGAATAAACAATGGGCAGCAGTAGAGCTCTGGGGTGAGAGTTATATACTGAATGCATTTATCAAAGCAGAACCAGAATGAGTGTAGTTCAAGAAACAATAAGAGGGCCAAGAGTCCTAAACACTGAGGCCTGAAATACTGTACTGTTCCTGAACCCAAAGAGTAAGAAATGGGATGGAGAAAGTCTCTGAGTGACATCAACAGTCAAGTTCAGCCTTCCAGCAAAGGCCAGAACCCCGTTTCCATCTTTCCCTGGTTACTAAACTTGCTTGAGGTCTTTTTATGCCCAGTGAAGACTGTCTTCATTTCTTCTCCTTTTCCCTAGTTTCCCAGATGAAGAAGAACTCCTGTATGTGAAATTTGTCAGTGCTGGTCCTGAATTCTAGGTCTCTGTGTTAAGAGGTATGTTTGCTCATGAGGCCTTCAACATATATGTGGGATGTCATGTTCAAGGTAAAACACTACTCTGTCTCACCTTCCCTTTCTCCCATAATAGCCACTAGAATGCCCAAAGAGAGCATTATTTAATCCTAATAAGGAATTGGGTAATTTCCACTCCTTTAAAGTCTGTGTTAAGAAAGTTAGATTTTTGCATTCTCACATTTAATACCAGACATCCCAGACTGTTCTTTAGAGCAGAAATGTCGATGTTATATCCAAATAAGAACACTGGATTTTGGCAAGTGTCTGTGTTGAGTGGTGAAGACTTCCCTACAGAAGCAAATTGCTGGGTCAAAGGCCTGGCATATGAGTTACACAAATTGTTTGAACAATTAAAGGAGAGTTAATAAAAGGGGTGTCAAAAAGAAGGAAAGAGCTAGGGATCAAGTCTTGGCATCCCTAGAAATACTTTTTCAATACAACCTAAAACTCTTCTACTCCTTGGCCACTCTCCCATCTCCTAATGGAGGGAGCCTGGTCTCTGATCCCGCCCATGTTTCCTCTGCTTGGTAGTGTATGGCTGTGGGTGTGATATTATCTAGGAAGTCTGGAGATGATATGTTTCCATGCTAATTTATTAAAATATTTCAACATAAATGTGAGTGTGTAAGTGTACAAGTTAGTCCTAGTTTGTACCTGGAAGAGGTTCCCTGGCACTTGAAGTTCTTATTAGGAATTAGCTCTCCAGGAGGATGCCCCACCAGTGGCTGATACTGGGTTAGACTAGGTTCATCCCTGCTCCATACCCTTGGCCTAGAGATACCAGGCAGAGGCCCCTGGTTTGCAGAAAGCAGAGCTTTGTAATTTTGAGTTATCTTCTTTCTCTATCTATAAAAGTTGGCTTTTAAAACTCTTTCTTTTCTATAGATTAAGCATGTCAGTTTTGAGGCTAAAATCCCATTCTGTGTGTCAAAATCTGAAAACCAGAAATTAATTATATATATATATATATATATATATATATATATATATATATATATATCTTGTCTTTGTATGTGGTATAAAAAAATCCTAAAACTACTTGAGGCAACTGGATTCTTCTAGCCAAATGGGAAAGATTATAAACAAGGAAATGCAAAATGGAAAGCCCTCAAATTATTTCAAGAAATGTCATTCTTATTTCTTTTCTAGTAAGGTAAAATAGAGGTAATTTTCTCTTGTTAAAAACATTGAAAATGATAAGCCATTTGAAAGGGCTTTTCACAAATGGAATAGTTAGGAATTCAATAAAGATAGTAGTTTATCATTAAGAAGGTTACAAAAGAAAGGACCACATCTTAGGAGCTGAAATTTTGAACTGATTTTCTCTGGATTCAAGGAAGACTCCTTCTCCCTCCTGACCCTAAGGACAAGACTGAACAAAAGATGTGGAGAAAAACACCCCCTCCAACCCTGTATCCTAATTTGTCCTTTTATTTGCATTCTTGGTATCAACGTCTATGGCCGAGTCAGGTCTTGGGAGTGAAAGATACCTGGGTCATCCTGACACCTTGCTCAGTACCCCATCCCAAATACTGGTGTGGGAAGAGTTGCAGTTTTACCTTCAAATGTGAGTTTTGGGTTTTCAGCCCACACATGCACCTCTTCTCCACAGCATACCTCACTTGCCTTCTTCTCCCTTTCTCTTCCCCTTCCCCTCCTGCAGCACAGTGCCCACACTGTACCACAGCACAAGAAGCAAGTCCCCCCAATTATTGCTGAGAATATTGCGTGTCAGGTATATGGCATTTCAAGAATTGTGGTGGAATCCAATGCCCAGGAAGCCAAGAAGCCACACTGGGTAGGACTGCCAAATATATCATCAGCAGGAAAATGGAAGGAACAGGAAATATGCTAAGCAAGGCCATCCAGTCTCAGGAAGTCAAGAGTAAAATGTTTTCTCTCATCTGCAGAAACTAGAGAAAAAATAGGAAACAAAGGGGATTTGGGGATTGAGAAGCAATGCCAGTGGAATAGAAGGACGTCAATGAGGGGAAAGAGGAAAACTGATTAAGGAAACAGTTCAAATAATGCTATGTCCACCCACGAAGGTCTTTCTACCAGTGTCACTGCTGTGTATGGGGAGGGTGTGGAGTGGGGTAGGACCCGAGGAAGCACAACAAGGCCTGTGCGCATGTTGGTTCGTATCACTCAAACCTCACTATGATGGATCACGATGCGCTAATGAAGGTATTCAAACGCTGAAAAACAAACAAGGGAAAATACATACCCAGAGAACTGTCTTTTTATGAAAACAAACAAACAAAAGCAAATTTAATGTTGTCTTCTTTCAAGGCATTGCCTGAGCTCCTGGGCACTTATTCTATAAGCACCCCTGCCTGTATCCCACTCAGATAAATATCAAATTAATGTACAGCCATGCAGGGAAACCTTGTCAAAGAGGAAGAACCAATGTTAAAGAACTCAGCAATACCCCTTTTCTTTTTCTAATTTTCAATGAGACCATCACATGGAAGGGAGAGGATCCAGAGCTGATGGTGAGTCTGTATCTCACTTTCCCTTATGTTTAAACACCACCTTATCAGCATCTGTGTGTTCTTGAATGTTGAGAGAAAAAAAGAGAGGAAGAGAAGAAGGAAAGAGAGAAGGAAGGAAGGAGATAAAGAATGAAGGAATAAAGGAAGGAAGAGTGGGAGGGAGAAAGAAACAAATGAAGACTGGAAGGAGGGGGAGGAACAGGAAAAAAAGAAAGAGAAAAAGTTTTCTGAAGAAGCTATCCCTTTCATGTTTTAATGAACTTAAAGTTAATAGAGATAAACAAGATAAAATATTCCCATTTCCTGTAAAATTGCCAGGGTCATAAATAAAAGAAAATAAAAATCCAGATCAAAGTATCAAGAATATATTGAAGTCAACTCAAATGTTGTTTGAAATGTAATATTTTCATCTGTGAACTAAAAATGTCTTCCTAAAAAGTAGAATTCTGTCAAGCAATGGTTTGGTAGCAGATGTCTGCCAGAGATGAGGATGAGCCTCTCAAGTATACCATTGCTGTCACCACCGTCCCTTGGCGCACTGAGGAGGCACAGCAGACACAGTGGAGAGAAAACAATGTCTTTCTTAGGGACCAGGGCCAAGTTATACAGTTCTTCCCCGCCAATCAGTTCTAGAATGTTTGACACTGCCCCCCCCCACATCAGTTCTAGAATCCACTTGCCTCATAGGATGGAGGCTGTGCTTCATACCTTCATATGGCTCATCAGTGACCCAGGCCACTCCCACCCTGCGAAGCCTCCATCTTCAATGTTTCCCCACATGAATGGCTCTCTCACAGCTCCACGCCTCAAACCGGAACACAAAGGACAGAGGATAACACAGGGGAGATGATGTGCCGTGGGCTGCTAAAGTGGAGTGCATGGTCTCAGCCCACAGTACATCAGCCAGAATCACCAAACTCTAACCTAAACACAGAGGCTGAGAGATGAACCCGGCTGTGCCCAGGAAGTGGAGCAGAAGCACAGGTGTCTATGGTGCCCTTCACACCACGGGCGCATAGTTCCTGTTGACCATTCCCTCCGTCTTGCAATGCCCTGACCCTGCCTCTTCTTAGCCTCTTTTTCTACATTCTTACCCCACTGTGGCCCATTGTCCGTTGTCCTTCATTCTTCTTTCTCCTTGGCAGCCACACTGACTACGTGGCCTCAGTTGACATTTACGTATGGTGCCTGCAGAATGGGTCCCCAGCTCCAATCTCTTCCTAAAAGTCCAGTCCTATGTGCTTAATTGCATACCGAGCTTCTCTACTTCTATACTCAGAAACCCACTGTCCTGCCATCCCCCATCTATCTCTGTAATCCGCAAAGCAGTGAATTCTAGAGCATCATGTTAAGTGAGAAAAGGAAGGACACAGAAGCGTGTATAGTGTGCTAGTGTCTAAGAAGGGTGGGAGAGAATATGAACTCATGTGTGTATTTTATTATTTGAGTCATGCATAGGCAAGCCACAAGAGTAAATGGTTACTTAGAGGAGAAAGGAAGGGACTCGACAGGAAAAGGGGACTTAGGGATAAAGGAAGACTTCTTCAAATATACCTGTAAAGATGACTTTGAACCAGGATAAGAGTTTACAAAATTATAAGGTACAAAAATTGAGACTGGAAAAGTAATACTTACAAATTAATAGTAAAAAGCCACAAAGGAATTTAAGCATACACACACCTTATAGCAAAACCTCACAGAGAGGCACTCTGCCAAGCAGCTTTATTTATTTTTTATTATTTTTTTGTGGTTCTGGGGATGGAACCCAGGAACATTCTACCTCCAAACAACACTCCCAGCCCTATTATTTATTCTTTATTTTGAAACAGGGTCTCACTGAGCTGCAAAGGCCCTAAGTAGCTGAAGCTGTCCGTGAACCACAGTCCTCTGGTTTCAGCCTCCCAAGTACTGGGATTACAAGTGTGCACCACTGCACACAGCATGCTAAGCAGCTTTAGATCACAGAAATACCCAAGGACCAGAAGAAGAACTCTTCTGGTCAACAAGCTGTTGTTGGCAGGTAGTAGTACTCACTGGTATTCCAGACAGGATATACATGCTGTGGTATAAAGCAAAGGATTCTTTAGTTGGAGTCATCTAGATTTAGAATTTTCCAGCATGGAAGAAAAGAGAACTACCTGTAGCCCTGAGTACACATCAGCAAGACTAATATAAAATCGTGATGTATTTTATCTTTAAACAATTTCTTATTTCTATCTGCAGAAAATTCCAGCTACAATGGTGAATCCTGGAGCAAAGAGCTACCTTCCAACAGCTTCCCACTATAAGGAACCAAGTGTATGAAGAAAAGCAGATTCCAGGTTGGGGGGCAGAAAACATACAAGCCAAGCCAGAAACAACCTGAAACACCAGAAAGCAAAGAAGATGACCGAGACCACAGGTCATGGCCCAGGACTCAGAACATCCCAAAGAGACTCCCGCGGGCCAGAGTGGACAGCTTGAGCATCGGTCAGATCATAACCAAGATGGACTGGAGGACATCAAATACATTCAATTGTACAGATTTATCCAACGATGCTCTCGATAAAGAAACATAATCAGTCTCTTGGGGAGGATCCAAGGGGGCGATTCAGATTTCAGAAAGCCAGTACAGGAAAGGCAAGAGTCCAGCAGCTCCTGACATTCCCGCCCAGTCCACAGAGGGATGTCTCCTTACAGCAATGTTCTAGTTGTCAGGGAGGAAGGACTGGCAGCCAAGAATGTCTCCATTATAATCTCATGACATGAAACACTCATGAAGATGTTCAGACATTCTGTGCCACACAGGAGGTCATCTTCCCAGGAATAAGCAGCCCACACCTGAGTCCCATTGAGCCTCTAAGTGTAACTGCCCCTCAAAGCACCTAGTAACAGAAGCCATGCAAGATGCTGGCGAGCTCTGGATGGCAGGGTCTCTCTGGGACACACGGATTGGTTTCATTATCAATACCCTCCAAGGGAAAGGGGAAGAAAGAAAGGTGGAAAGGGGTGTTGGGGGACATTACTAACCACAGCATGTCATGCTTATTTAGATTTGAAATAAAGAAGCAAACAATTTGTAGAAAAATATGGGAGAAGAGTGGATGCTATCTGGACAACTTGTGGTAAGAGGAAATTATTGCTATTGTGTTTAAATGCAATAAGGTAATTTTTATTTATTTATTTATTTTGCTGGTCTGGGGATGGAACCCAGAGACATTTCACCTCCGAGCTACACCCCCTGCCCTATTTTTTATTCTTTATTTTGAAACCGGGTCTCACTGAGTTGCAGAGGTCTCACTAAGTAGCTGAGGCTGTCCACGAACCGCCATCCTCCGGTCTCAGCCTCCCGAATGCTGGGATTACAAGTGTGCGCCACCACACTGGGCTATGATAAGGTAATTTTAATAGTGTATTTTTTTAAAAGAATTGTTTCTGCCTACAATCCCAGCTACCCCAGAGGCTCAGGCAAGAGGACTGTAAATTGTAGCCCAGCTGAGGCAACTTTAATGAGACCCTGTCCCAAAATATAAAAAAATGAAAAGGGCTAGGGGTGTAGCTAATGGTGGAGCGCTCCTGGGTTCAATTCCACTGCTACAAAAATAAAAGCAAAATCTGTGGTAACAGAGCCAAAGTTAGTAAATATCTAAGCTGGTGAACCAGAGACTGTGATGTCGATATGTTATACCGAAATATGCATTTTTGTAGCATAATTATTCTTATTTTGAATAGCAAAAATTATATTGTTTGACTCTTAAATCACATAGCTGCTGTCTGGCAATAAGACTGTGAGGAAGTAGTTTTCCAAAGGTTTGACTCTGTGTAGACTCTTCTTCGGCAATCGTCTTTATTTGCCTGTAAATTAACATGATTTCAAGATTTAAACTTCTTGGTTTCCAAGAATGTGTAAGTGTTAAGATATGTGTACTTATGCAAACATTTAAATGCTATTTTCTGCACTGTTTTTTAATTTCTTTTAAATATTTTATTTTAAAATTTTTATTAAAGTTATTTCTTTTGTTCAAAAATAGAATTGTTTCATTAACTTCAAGCTTCCTTCATATATATATATATATATATATATATATATATTCATTTTTATGGGTAATAAAAGACATGTTTGAGATTTCCTTCAAAATAAGGGAAGCCAATTACAAAAAGTAAAAAATAAGATATTCTTCCTAATACACAGAAGCTAGAAAGAAAAAAAGTTATGGGAGGAACTCTATGCAAAGAAGGAGAAACCATAGTTGAGTAAATAAGATGGTGTAACTGAGGGGGATAGGAAGGGGGAAGAACTCCCTAACATGTGTGATGTGCATTCACAAGCATACCAAAGTCAATCACTAAGTCTAACATGAGAAGGAGGGAGGGGGGAGGGAATGGGTTGGGAACTGGTGAAAGTCTGTAATAAATTATAAACTGAAAAATAATAAATTAAAAAATAGGGGAAGTCAGGCAAGGCAGTACCTGGCTGTAATCCCAATGATTCTGGAGGCCAAGGCAGGATGATCCCAAGTTTGAGGCCAGCCTGGACAACTTAGTAAGACCCTGTCTCAAAATTTAAAAAGGAAGGGTTGGGAATACAGCTCAGTGGTAGAGTTCCCCGTGTTCAATCCCCAGTATAAAAAACAAGTAAAGTAGTTGGGGACAGGGGTAGTAAAGTTGAAATAAAATTGACCTTTGTAACAAAAAATAGAAAAACCTTCTGAAGGCAACTCCAACTTTCCCGTCCCCTTCCTGTCCTTCAGTGCCTGGTGTCAGTGACTTTCCCAAGTCAGTATTTATGTTTCTATCCCAGTTTTTATCCTTAATTTCATTCAACCTACCAAGGTATTCCCAGTGTCTCTCAGGACGCCAGGGCTCTCCCCACTGCAATTCAACAGGGCAGCACTGAGAGGTCTCCAGTGAGTAGTGATCGTGAGCCTTGTTTTGCAGGGAAGAAAACCAAGACTCAGGGAGGAGGCGGGTGACTTATGTATTTGACAGTGATCCCAGCCAGGACTGGAGCCAAAGATCTGGGCATCTTGTCTGGGCTTCCCTTCTCTTCCCCTTTGCTGTTGATTTCTTTTAAGTCCTGATGGTTGATTATTTTACCTTAAAATTGTTCTAATCAATTTTTTAGCATCCCACTGCTCTCAAGATTCTAGTACAGGATCTATCACCATATATTGTGTAGTCTTATTACGCCAGGGACTTTAAAGAAAATACTTCTATTGAGGTGATGTAATTATACATCCTAGTGAGATTCAAAGCAATGCAGACAAACATCACACATCACTCTATTTCTCTCCCTGCACCCCACCCCACCTTCTCTTCCTCTCCTCTCATACATGTTACTGACACTGGTACTGCAGCTCTCTTGTATAGCACAGCATCACGTGAACGGTCCCTTTTCTCCCCATCTTTCTCCTCCAATCCCCTCCACTCCTCTACTGGTCTCTCTCCTCAGTTAACTAAAGTCCCTTTGCTTCCTGTTTCTGTTCTAGCTATTATATCAGCTCTCTCCTGGGGCGCTCTGCCCTGGTCCTCTCCGGCTCAGGTTGGATGCCTCCAACCTGCTGCCCATGTCTCTCTAAGTTCACCTCTGTGTGAGATCTCTTGCCATGCCTATTCATGGGAGAGAACGAGACCGGGCACTTGTGCCCAGTGGGGTCTGCTTCCTGCTGAACATTTTCTCTGCCTGATTCTTATTCCTGTTTCAGGAAACTGTGCTTGATCACCTAGGACTGGGTCGTGTGCCCAGCCTAGGCATATACTGTAATCACTAAGAATACTGTCTTATAGGCCCAAGGGTGTAGAAGGTACATTGTGGTACTCAGTAACAAACCACAGGAAAGAAGGGAGGAAGGAGGGAGGGAAGGAAAAAAGGAAGAAAGAAAAGATTGGTTCATGTATTTAATAATCTGAAACAAACTCTGGTCTAGTAAATCCTGATTATACTAAAAATCAACATAATCCTGAACTACAAATCCTCCAGTAAGTAAATTTGCAAATAAATTATGTGTAATTAGCATTAAAGAACTTTGCTGTATAATCATGGGAACATTCTTAAAGTGTATCTAAGCTCTAAATTCATTATTTCTGGATTATCTTTAAATGAAGAGGCCCTCAGAAACCCAGGAACAAAACCCTGTAATAATAGCTGCACCAAATCAGTATTTAATTCCCCACTGACGCTGTTTTCCTAACCCTTGGTTATCTATCACATTTGTTTTCTTCCAGAAGATATTCCTTCTCATAGTGGTGGCTACAGTAAGCAAATGTTATTATAGTTTTTTAATCCTAAGAAACAATCTACACTAAAAACAAAAACGTAAAGGAACATTTTCTTTTCTCCTTAACTGCACTCTGTGAGTTTTCATCTGAACTTACTTGGTTTGTTATGTCTGCACTACTTGAGAAAGGCTAAGGATATAGGTCACAAAACCATCTCCAAATTCATCAGCACTGGAAATAAACAACTTCCAGGCCACTGAATGATATTCCCTGGCATGGCCATTGGGGAAATGAGCATTTTTTCCTTTCCGGTGAGAAGTGGTGAACTATATCACCGCTGTTATTGCCCGCGATCCTCACCACCAGGTGGGCAGCAGTGAAGCCTAGCCAAGGAGCCGCCGGTGTTCAGCGTTGGGAGAGAACGCTACTCCAGGATGCAGACCAGGCTCATGGTGTAAAGCTGGGGACAAGCAGGGAGGAGGCGCCTGGAGACAGGCAGGGTGAATGCATGGCCCAGGGTCATGGTGCGAAGGTGACTGAGGAGCAGTGTGTGGGGAGATGTGAGAGAGAGAGAGACTCTTTTCCTCAGGACTCTCCATTTTAACCGAGTTTTCAAGGTGGTGTGATATTATTATTGCTCCACATGTCGACGGCTCCTGACGCCTTCATTTATATTTTACTGCAGTGATGTCTGTGAGGCCCTATTAGGCGGCCGCTGAAAGACATTTTTCTTACTGTTTCTTCCTTCCGTTCATCTAATTGATATATTGTGTTTTGTTCTGTATTATCTTTTGGTGTTTATGGCAAAAATGTCCACATTTCTCATTCAGCTACCCCAAGGTGTTACTTGTGAGCAAAAGACAAAGATTATTCTTTTTATGGGAAGAGAAACAACTTCTTCAAATTCTGTTCTCATTTCAATAGCCCAGATTGCTTGACAGAAGACACTTCAAAGTGGATTGTGAGGATGATTTAAAAAACTAAGTAAGAACTCGAGAGAAATGGGAACAGATCTATTCTATGATGTTAGTACTGGTTTTTACCTGGTAGAAATATATAAATAGACTATTTTCACATATAACTCAGCAGGTATAATGAAGTTTAAGAAATAGCTATAGAACTAAATTATTTCAGAATTGATTTTAAAATTCAACCTCTTGAAATGCAGATTCTTCATCATAAGACTCTGAATTTTCAAGGCACAAGAACACAAGAGATATGATCTAATTCATCTGGTGTCTCCCTGAATCCCACAGTGAATCAATCAACCACAGTCTTTCCCTGTGGATGATCTAAGTAAAGCAATAATGAACTCTCCTTGCAACTCAGACCCAAGACTAAAGCTTAGGAAGTCAGGAGGGGTGACAGTAGCATGATGTACGCATGTCCTTGAAATGCAGGTTCCACAAAGGAAATCTGAGCCAGAGCGCTGCCTAGAAGAGATAGGCTTTGACAATGGCTTTGGAATTTGTATAACATTTGGAAATGTAGAAAAAAAAAAGGTTGGGAGGATCTGAGGCTTCAGAGCCAATCTGGGTGAGCCAGCACAGTTCATAGCCAGGGAAAGATGTCAAGTGGTCGTGTGAGGGATGAAGTTCAATCTTGTCTTCAAGTTATCTTTTGCATGAACATATTAAACCTCAGGTAGTTGAAGACTGGCCAAAGTCTAAATCCTAAGGAGGAAAACCAACTCTACAATGGCTTATAACATTTGGGGGTCACCCCCTGTGGCTTTGGGCCGCCCCACAGTTAGAAGAGCTGGGTTTTCTCTGGCTCCTTTGTTTTCTCCTGACTGTTAAAACTCCACATCCCGAGCGCATCCCTTAGCACGTTGCTTATTTAGGACCATCTGAGAGATGTGAGAACCTCCCGATGTCCAACGACTCCCAAGAGTAGCTGGAATTGGGTTTGGGATGGGGCCTTAGAGGTTCAGGTCAGAACACGTGGGCACAGGAGACTGCCTTCTCAACGCCTGCTGTGCGCACAGACCAGCGAGCCCTGGGAGGACAGAAACAAGGACTTCCCGCCTGCATCTCAATTCCAAACAGGGAAGAATGGATGCTTCTTTCTTAACTGCTGTCGTGCTCTTCTTATATTTCATCCTCATGATGGCCTTGCATGGCTTTGGCATATGTGTCTGGCTAAGAACCCACATGTGAGCCTCATGTCTTTCTCTACCCATTACCAGAAGACCTCAGTGTAATGGTGCATTTCTTCCTTAATTCTCTTACAAATTGTTGTACCTGTACATGGTTATGTGTTCTATGTTTTGAAGTTACAGACTTAGGTGATTAGATTTTATATTGCTGTATCTGCTTTGCAAGGTCAGTCATCAACATGTAATTCATGTTTTAAAAAATACTTCCCTCCTTTTAGTTTCCCCAGGGTGGCGATGCTCCTTTCTCATTTCTGATTTTAAAAATTTGAGTGGATTCTCTCTTTCTTTTGGTTAGGTTGGCCAGGGGTTGGTCAATCTTACTAATCTTTTCAAAGAACCAGGTTTTTGTTTTGTTGATTCTTTGCATTGTTTTTTATTCTCTATTTCATTTATTTCTGCTCTGATTTTAATTATTTCTTGCCTTCTGCTGGCTGCATACCCATGTTCATAGCAGCACAATTTGTAATAGCCAAAATATGGAACTAACCTAGGTTATGGATTATAAAATTATGGGAAATATACACAATGGAATTCTACTCAGCAATAAAGAAGAAAAAATCATGTCATTTGCAGGAAGATGGAAAGACCTAGAGAACATTATGTTAAGTGAGATCAGCCAAGCACAGAAGGAGAAGGGACTTATGTTTTCTCTAATGTACCTAAACTAGGGAATATTAGGGATACCAGAGGGACTCCAGATAATGAAGGGGAAACCTCAACACAGCTAGAAAGGAAGGATAGGGGAGGAAGAGGCTGAGGTTGAGTAATGGAGGAGCTGCCTCTGAATATGTGTATAGATGTGAATGTAGCATGGTAAACCTGAACACTCACTGTTGGGAGGGGGAAGGGGAAGGGGGGGCACCAAGCACTGTGTGAATGTGTGCCATTGTCAACATGATCCACATAAAAATAAAATAATAAAATAAAATAAACAAAAATACTTTCCCTCTTATATTTTTCTGATGTTTAGTGCAGCTTATAGCTTCAAGAGTTAAACAGATTACTTTTTTTTTGGCAGTACTAGGGATTGAACCCAAGGGTATTTTACCTCCGAGCTATACTCTCAGGCCTGTTTTATTATTTATTTTGAAACAGGGTCTCACTAAGTTGTTACTAAGTAGCTGAGGTGAACCACAAACCTGTGATCCTACTGTCTCAGCCTCACAAGTTCAAGTGTGCGCCACCACGCCCAGTTTACATATTAGTATTTTAACAGAATTTAATACAAAAATGAATCAGTATTTGAAATATCTTTAAAATTTTATATACTTTTATTTGTGCATTATAATATCTTATAATGTAAATCATAGTGATGGTGATATTTATGCACATGTTTTCTAGTTTTATTGAGGTATAATTGAAAAAAACTTATTTACATTCACAGTGTACAATAAGGTGTTTTCCCAGCCTTTAATTTTTAAGTTTTCTATGTTCTTCTGTTTTATGCATTTCAACTGGGGGATTTTAGCCAATCTTGTGATTATTGCTATGTTTGAATTCATTTTTTATACCTTCTTTTTTATTTTTTGTCCCAATTTTCCAGCATTTATTTATTTTGACCCTGTTTTTCCTAATTTGTAGTGATTGAGGTTTTTTTGTTTATATTTTTCATTCTATATTTTCCCCTACTAGTTTAGAGATTGTTCTATATCTTCTGGTATCCCTAAGTATTTTTATATTTACTTCAAAAAGTTTAAAGGATAACTGACAAGGTTTACAACTTAAGTGCTCACTAAACTTTCCTGACTACCACACTATTGTTTCTAACTTCAGAGCTTAATCTTTAAAAAGTACATCTATTGCTACTTTTAGTTTTATTTCTTTGTGGTATTCCCTCACTATTATTCTTACATCTCAAGTTTCCTGATTTGTTTTCTTGTGCTCGGAACACTGACATTCAGTGTGTGTTCTGAAGATTAACATCGGTGCGCAAATTGTTGGTTACTGTTCATGATCTGGTAAGGAGTTTGATCTGAAAAGCAAATCAACCACCTCATTAAGAACTCTGCTTATTGCAGCTGAGACATTTTTCACAGCAAGATATTCTTAATGAAAGAAACCATCTGCTGGTTTACCTTCTGGAGCAAGCTTATTATCTTGTTCTGGACTTACCTGTAATTTACAGTGCATTGAATTATATTGGTGCCAAATTCCCTCAGATTTTTTAAAGGAAATATTTATACTTTATCTGTACTCTGGAAAAATAGTTTAGTTCATAAATAGTTACCAGTTGAATATTTTCTCTTTCTCTTTGCTAGTTACACTGTTGAGAAGTAGCTCTGAGTCTAGTCACCACTCCTTTGCAGATATGTCTTTTTTCTTTCTGAAAGATGGATTTTCAGTCTATGTGTTCACTGTCATCTACCTAGGGAACGATTCCTTTGGGTTTTTCCTGCATGGGACTTACTCGGTTTCTTGCATCTAAAGGTTGGCTTTTCACTCACTGCAGAGAATTTCTTTCCATTTTCTCCTCAGTGTCTCTTTTCTATGTTTGTTCTTGTTTCTTTCAGATGCCAGTTGTAGATCTTCTTGAGTAATCTCTTCTGTCCCTTATTGTCATGCATTTTGGGGCAGCTCATCATGTGGCCATTTAGAACTTCTCTAGATCCAGCTCCCAAGTCAGTAATTCTCTTTGAGCCTCATCTAGCATGAGGAATAGTGTAAAGTTCATATATAAACAGATAGATGACATATGGACAAATGATAAATGATTAGATAGATAAATTATATATAAATATATAATATATTTATACACAGAGATGCTAGGTAGATATAGAGCTGATATATAAATAGATGATAGTCAACTTGCCATCACCATAACAAATACTTGGGATATTCAACTTACAAAGAGAAAACATTGGTTTATTTCAAAGTATTAGAGGTTTCAGCCTATGATGGGTTGGTACCATTGCTCTGGACATGTGGCAACACATCAGGGTGGGAGTGTGTGGTAGAGCCAAACTGCTTGCTTCATGGATGGGAAGCAAAAGAGAAGTAAGGGCTGATGTCCCATAATCCTCTTTGAGGGCATGACCCAAATGACCTAATGACCTTTCACTACATCCCACCTCTTAAAAGTTTTACCACGTCCCAAAAATATAGGCTGGAAACCAAATCTCTAACACATAGACCATTGGGGGACACTCAAGAATCAAACCACAGCAGAGAGATATAGATATAATAGATAGATATAACTGATTGATTGACACATAGAACATAAATAGACTGATAGTCCAATACCTGGCTGGATATTTATAAGAATATATTAAAATCATGAACTGTTACATGTAGAAGAAAGCACAGATAATAGCTATGCCACATTCTGTAGAATTGTTCTGTTCCATGTTCTTTTCATTTTGGTGTTAAGGACTAATATCAATTGGGATATTCATTACTACCTTCTAATACATCTCATAGACCAGTACAAGTTTATGGGAGAAAGGAAAACTGAGTATTTGCCAGCAAGAAAGAAAGGGGAGGAATGGCCATGGGTAAGTCAATTCTGAGTTTATAAATTTATTAGTAATTTTTCTCTCCCAGAAATGGCCCATTTCTCTTAGACAAGGAAAAATAGCATGTCTAACTGACAGGGCAGCAACTTTAGCTGGCTTATCCAAATGGCTCTGATTTGCATATTTTCATAACCTGTTAGCATATGCTTATTAAAAATTCTGAGCTTGAGCCTTGAATCGCAAGCTCTGACTTTTTACTGCAGAGGTGGAAAGGCACTAAATGGCAATTTGTCACTTTAATTTCCCTGTGCAAACAAAGTCAAAGAACAGAGAGGCATAGTGACTGTGAAATATCATTATTATTCTATCAACAACAATAATACAATATTCCATTAGTACAACTTTCTAGCAATAAGTGCACATAAAAGAAAGATAGCCAGGCAAAGCAAAGACAAATCCCAGGCTGCCTCACGAGTTATTTTGCACATAGCCAACAATAGCCTATCTCTGCCTAAGAGATTTGTTGCAAAGTTTACAATTTCACATCTAACTTGCCAGCTTTCTGACTGTGCAGAAACTTAAATTGATAAGCTAATTATATGCATAAGGAGAGCCTAGTACAACTGCACCAGGATTCCAGGAGCTACTCCTTCTCTATATGACATCAGAAGAAACTTCTGGAACAGGTTAGAGAGTACACAGGTAAATTTAATGCTTAACATAGCAGTAGCACTGGGCGTGGTGGCGCACGCTTGTAATCCCCGCCCTTGGGAGGCAGAGACAGGAAGATCGCGCAGGTTCGAAGTCAGCTGTGCTGGCTTAAGAGACCCTGTTTCCAAATATAAAAGTATAAAAATCGGTCTGGGAGTGTAGCCTGGAGGTAGAAGGGCTTCCAGGAACCCCAGTACCACACACACACACACACACACACACACACACACACACACAATAGCAGTAGCAGAGGGTCTGTGAAAGAATAATTGCATATTTCTTTTGTTTAATCACCAAAATCTATCATCTACTTTAATTATGAATCTAGAAAACAGTTACACTAGCAAAACCCATGACTCTATTACCATCAGAAGTCACAAAATTTGACAGAATTTGTATTGCAGTACAGTTCTGAATATCTCAAAATGTTTATTCTCAGAATTACTTTGCAGTTTTAATTGTTATATCCACCATACTTAATAAAGAATCACAAAGATACTAAAATTTTGTTTAAAGACATTTTAATTATGCAATTCAATATAATTAATTGCTTTCATTATCTTGTGGGTTTTTTTTGTTGTTGTTGTTTACTCTGAAAAACTTTTTTTTTTTTTTGGTACTGTGGTTCCTGAAAACCCTTCTACCTCTGGGCTACACTCCCAGACTACTACATTTTATATTTTTATTTGGAAACAGTGTCTCTTAAGCCAGTGTGGCTGGCTTCAAACCTGCACGATCCTCCTGTTTCCACCACCCAAGTGCGGGGATTACAAGCGTGCACCACACGCCTGGCTGGAAAACTTTATTTTGAGGAGCATCTACAGGATTCACTAGACTACCAAGGGTTCCTCTCCCAAAAGAGGTAAATGACCACTTCTTAAAGTCTAAGGAGGAAGGAGAAGTCAGGGTTTTGCTAACAGAGGTCTCCGACTTCAAAATTTGCCCTTGTCAAAAATAAAGCAATGCTCCCATATGAATACACTAATGGACAACTTAAAAATCAATTTCAGGGTAATGACAGTGAGCACAACTTCCAAACAGACTCCCTTCCCGGGATGATCTGCCAAATGATCATTCAGACCCCGAAACTGAGCAAGAAATAAGACTTCCATCTCCCAGGAAAATTCACCTCTGACACAGCAAGAAAAGAACTCATTTGCTAAGGTGGGATAATATTTAGGTTGCTATTAATTGAAGCTTACAAGAACATACACAAATTAAGTAGGCAACCAGGCAACCAAAGGGCCCAGCAACTAAGCCCCCCCCTTTTTTTTATCATTTCCCTTTCTTCTACCAAAAATAAGTACAAAGGTAAAGAAACCACTCTTTTCTTTTTACTTTCAATCTTAACAAATCACTCACAATCCAAATGGATACATCTTGTACTCTCTGAATTCTTAGGGATTTGATTCTCTGACATGGCCATACTTGATTTTAATCAAATCAGATATGAAATCTGCCGTGTTTGAATGCTAACCCTGTGCTAGAAATGCTCTTAAATAAATAATTGCATATTTATGAAGTATATTCTATATGCCAGGTTCTCTTTTATACCAAGGGTTTTCTGTAAAGAGTCAGATAGTTATTATCTTGGATTCTTCAAGCTAGATGACAGTCTTTATCACAGCTGTGTATGGTGTGAAAGCAGCCATAAACAATATAGCGCAAATAGGGATGATTGGGCCAGTAACTCCTTATTTATAAGAAAGGAACTAGGTCATTTTTAACCCATAGGCTATGGCTTGCCAACATTACAGTGGTGAACAAAAGATATTCCTATTTATTGGAGCTTACGTTCTAGCTGAGAGAGGTGCATGGGGAGCAAAGTAATTTCTCAGTCTACTGTGAGTGGAGCACATCATGGGAGGAGCTCAGGGGACTCGACGGGGATGAGGGACAGGGCTGGGGGTCGGAGGGGGGTCACAGCATGAGCTAAAGGACAGGGAACACCCTTTAAAAGTTTTTTGAGGAAAAGTTCAAAGGAAATGGGGGATCAAGACATGGGCAAAAGTATCCCAGCATCTCAGATTACTACAATGACCAAGCAGTGTTAAAAATAGCAGTTTTTCTTTTCTGGCTGAGGGAAATTGAGATTCTCAAAATCCTGATAGATAAGGCCATTCAGACTGTGAAAATGAGATAGCACCAAAAAATGAAAGAAATGTGCAGAAAGTAGACACAAAGGAGGAACAGAAAATGCATCTTTCATATGGAATCTCGTGGCAAAATTCTCCAGCACCTTTACCCTCAACCAGGCCACGAGTTCCAAGTTTCTGAGGAATTGACAAGTCGTTATTAATTACCCTGAACACCGCTGACTGTCCTTAAAGAATTAACTGTTGATCAGACAACAGAGACCACACAAAAGCCTCAGGAAGGTAGCCAAACACCTTATTGGAAATTCACTCACTTAAGAAAAATACAAAACCTGAATTGTTAATTATCCAACTAGGAAGAAACAGAAGAGATGTCAGAAGACAGATCCCACAAAGAGTGATCTCCTTGGGTACTGTGAGCTGACCCTAAATATTCTAAACAAAAGAGATGCCTATCAGCAAACAGCAAAGGCCCCATTAGGACCCTCCAGATGAATAGAACACACAGAATCATCTTGTGGCGACGTGACTGATGTCATCCTCCCATACCGCCTTCTGCCCAACCCTCAGGAAAGTCTCCTACAAAAGAAGAGCCATGTGTCTCTTACTCTGGAGATAGCCCACAGTTTCCCTTAAATGGTCATTTCTTGCCTTCCTAAATCTTAGCCTATGTCTCTGACTGGCAGGTGCTGGGATTCTGTTCCATCACATAAGCCAAGGACCTGACCCATCCTGAATACCATGTCCCTCTGTCCAGCCACTGAGAACAGTTACAGACCCTTCACAGAATCCTACTTTCATAACATTCAGACTGAAAAATCAGTGAAAGGATTTGCTATTTTTAAAACCCTATATGTGATTGTAACAGGTAGTCATTGTTGACAATATGTTCAGGCAATACTGACCTTTAACTCATCTAACTTATAAAGAAAGCAACCTAACATCAACATTAATATTTTTATGCAAAACGTGAGTGGTATTAAACATTACATGGTTTCTGAGATACTTGTGTTGGTCAAGATACTCAGATCAGCAGACACCAAGGAAGGATTAAGGATGCAAGAAATGTTTTAGGGGCATTCCTGTGGAGAGAAATGGGGTAGGGTTTGGGGAAGGCTGAGTGGACATGAAGAGAGGAAGTTAACACAGCTCACAGGTAAAGGTCCTTGCTCATACCAACCGACTAGAAACCACTTCTGATCATATTGGCTGATTGTAACGGAAAATAACATGCTTGCCAGATCAGTGACAGCATACAATGCATCTGCTCTAGCAACCAGTTCGCCATTCCTAGTTGCAAACATGGCTATTCATTGGTCTTTGGAAACCAGCAGTCTTTTTCCAGGATCTGTCCAGTTTTTTCAGGGGTCAAACCAGTAAATTAGGCAGAGCACAGTAGAGATCATTTTTCTGGTGTTCTATGGTATTTGATGTTGGAACAAGTCTTTGCCATCTTTTGTTGGATGTGATAGAGATTTTCATTACTGTTTTGTTGGGGGGAGGTATACAGAGGAGTATCCAGAGGTTTCTATTTGGTCATTCCCATTGTGATAGCTCCTATCTGGTATCTCAGAAACTTTGCAAGTCCAGAGTGTTTAGGGGCATTTAAAATCAACATCCATGTACCATGTTCCATGTGCTCAGTTCTTCTAGCATTTGAACAGCGACCTGAGTCATGAGCCAAGCATGCATTCACATGTACCTGGACCTCTCAACCCAGTAATAAGGTCTTCTACGCTTCTCCCCTTGGCAGCCACCTCCCACTCTAGGGGATATAAACCTTCTTCTAAGCTACCAGAGATTCTCTGTTCCCCACTTTTAGCTACTAATCAACAACAGCCCCCAAACTTTCCTAATATTTCTTCAGGGTGTTAATATAACATCACATAACCCATTGACAACTTTTTTTCCATACATTCCTTTTGTATAAGTGAGAAGTAATAAACCCATGATGGTTGTTGTTTGTAGAAACCACTTAAATTTCTATTTCAAACAGGTTATATACTTTTTAAATATTTTTCCTACTTAAATAAGCTTTGCAGTAGTCCAGGATATACATTTTTAGATTATCTACAACATTCTTGATCAGTAAGTGAACTTCACACTTATATACTCATGTACACTTATGCCCTAGGTGGAAAAGTGGAGCAGGCGGGGTCTTCTTGGGGTAAATTCTACTAGAGATTACAGAATAATCCTGCTGTTGGTGCATAATCATCTAGTAACTGAAAATTTGAAACTTACCCCTATTTGCCAAATCAAACAATTGGGACAAGCTATTGAGAAGAAGGAAAAAGAAATGTTATTGACTTGCCAGAAAACAAAATAGTGGATATATGTTCAAGGAAAAAATACTTATTCTTCCTTGACCAAAAAGAACTTTTAAGAATTTGCTTTTCAGGGTCACAAGGTGTGGTTATCAGAAAGACCATTAACATCCACATGGTCCTTGCGGTGAGTTCCTCAGACTCATGGACAACAGTTCTTCACTTCTTCAGTCAGTAGACTGATAATAGCATGCTAGTTCTTAACAAGAGGAGAAGGAAAGGGGGGAGAGGAGAAGAGGGAGAAGGGAAAATGTCACCTTTGAAAAAGGACATCTGTCTGCAGCCAGAGGCAGACACACTGAGAGTTGTCACTATTTTAACATCATAGCACTACTCTGGAAGAAAAGTAGGTAGGTGACCCAAGGCTGGGAATCCATAGTCAACTGATAGGTGAGTGGACTGAGTCCTGAAATACCCAAAAGTCCCCAAGAAGGTCTATATTTAAGGAAGAACTATGAAAGCTTATTATTGCTCAGGCCAAAGACCAATGCCATAAAAAAATGGTATCATTCAGATGTGATCGAGCAGCTGCCTGATGCTTTAAGGGGCTGATGTGCTGATGCTGCTACATAAGCCTACAAAATAATGCCAAAGCAAGAAATGGCCCGACAAAAGTCTGAGAGGATTTATAATTGCCCCAGGAAGCATATTCACCTTAACAAGGAGCATTGTGCTCCCATTAAACACACAATCTACAGAAAATTAGTATTGTGTGTGTGTGTGTGTGTGTGTGTGCGCACACACTATGAGTTTGAAGTCATTTAACTCAATTTTTTAAATGATGGAGTGAATCCCCCAATTTAGACACTGTATATCCTGTTATTATAACTTTCTTTTTGGAGTATGCTATGTACAATTTGGCTTAAAGTATTCTTATTTAGATGCTGCATGAGTCAACTTATCATAGTTGTAGGACAACTTTCAAGATTGATACCATACCCCAAGAAGATGAGATATATGGTAGAATAAGTCTATGCTCTCTAGGAAATAGTTTCCAATCAAAAGAATCCTAAGGCTTCACTTCTTAACAGATTCTGGAATTCATTGCCATGTATCTATCTTTCTAATTGTATACAGGATCAAGGTTTCAGTGTCGACATTGACTAGAGATGTCCTACTAGTCTTGTAAGCTGTTCCTTAGCATGTGGCTTTCATCATTATGGGTGTCTCTAAGGAGAGCTAAGCCCTTCCTCCCTCCCATACATATCAACCCACATGCATTCTCAAGCTTAGGTGTGATGGGAAGAAACAGCTCTTCATCAACACCACTGGCTCTCTCTCTAACTTAGCTTTAATATATCCTACATAAATGTTCCAATAGGGAATAATAAGTAGGGCATATTCACAAGTATGTTGAAATTACTTTTCATGTTTTCAAGCTCAGACTTCTATGGACTCCACTAACTCTTGAGTTTGTAGACAAAGATACCAAAAGCTTGGAGCAAAACCTATGCCAGCCACTCTTGCAATGGCAAGTCAAGGTACATTACACTGTCAATTCCATCTGGCAGAGGCACGCTTCATTACATCTGCAGAGTTAGTGGGACTACATGGCATATTGTTTTAATTATTATTAATGACCAATACTAATTGGCAGCTTGCCTCTAAAAGGGATCAACGTATCCTTTAGAAAACAGCATGATCTACAGGTAAAAATGATCTCTTTATTACAACCCCAAATTATTAATTCCACATCTGGATAATATGGTTGGTATTAGTAGCTCCCAGCTACTCAGAACTATGAAGATCCTGTGAGAGTTTTTAAACTATAATATCAAGCCATAAAGGACCCAAGATGTAGCCTGTACAGTTACCACAAAAAGAAAAGAGAACTCAGCTGATAGCAAGACCTGCTAACAATCAGATTTAAGGTGTGAATGAAGTTAGAGAAGGCCCGGGCCTAGGGTTGTGCATGGACCTCAGGAAAAATACTGAGAAATAGTGGACAAAAAACAAAAAAAAAACCCAAAACTGCAGGTCAGTCTTGGCAGAGACTGCAAATTTATGCAGACATAGAAAAGCAACTTTAAATTCAAAAACTCAAATATCTATAATTTTCTTTGTCCTTGAAAAAATAGGCAATATTATCAATTTCAGGACCAGTCCCAAGACAATATCCAACATGTCATGATTTTTCTGCAAAGCCTCTGCTACCATCTTTACACAGCATGGCCATTTATTTATTTTTATTTTGTGCTGGGGATTGAATCCAGGAGTGTTCTGTCTCTGAGATACATTCCCAGCCCTACTTTAATTTTTATTTTGAAACAGGATCTCAAATGGTTGCTCAGGCTGGTCTCTAACCTACAATCCTCCTGTCTCGACTCCCAAGTACAGAACATAGAGGCAGGAGCCTCCATGCATACCTCCCAGGGCCATTTACACATAGGCTGTCTCCTGCCCTTCTTCAGAAACCTGAGTCAGGCAAGTGACTTCCTGCAAGAGGAATCATTTTGTACAATCAGTCCCTTCACCCACGACACCCAAAGCATTGCTAAGAAGGGCTCACTCCCCCAGGACATTCAGATTTTCCATTTTCTCACTCTCTGCTCCTCAACAAATATCACCACATTGTGACAGCTGCCCGGGCCGGATATCACACATGTGATATTGATAAAAATGACAGCATGCAGTCATTATTATACCTCAACGCAACGTGAAACCAAATTAAACCCACGGTACATCTTCCCTCAGCATTTTCTTTTTAAAATGCCATGCAGTGTTCATAGTAGCTCAAACATAAATATATCTCAAATTAAATATTAGCTTTGAAGATTTCAGCTATTGTTTCACACAAAGCATTTATTTTTTAACTTTTTAAAATTTTTATTGGTGCATTGTAGTCATACATCTTAATGGGGTACAAAACGGTAGAGGCACACATGCACACATCGCTTATTTAGCCCTTCCCCAGTTCTCACCCCATTCCCTCCCCTGTCCCTCCTCATGTTTGGCTTGCTGATTGACTTTGACATATTTGTAAATGTATGTCATGTACATTAGTGAGTTTCCCTCTTCTCTCTCCCCTTCCCCCTCAATTTTTAAATCACAATAAATAGTTACAAAACAAGCAATAACTTAGCAGTCTTTGCCTATTAGCTTTAAATTGGATGCTATTATGCTAAAATATCCCATAGTCCATGAGTCCACTTTCTCCTTACTGACTTTCCCTAATGTTTGTGGTACCCCAGCATTGCACATTCTTCTGAGATGAACTATCCTTGCTCTGCATCTATCCAAATGCTGACTGTCTCAGCCTCTACATCCTCCACAGAGCCTTTTTGTTTGACATGATGGTCTTCAGAGAGGGTCAGGCTAATAGACACTGAGAACGGGTATTATTTCTATTACAGTGTTATATTCCTTAGATTTTTGTTTAAAATGTATGCTGCATCAAATATCATTTTTGTGGTCCTGGGGTTCCTGGAATCCCTTCTACTTCCGGGCTATACTCCTAGCCCTAGTTTTATATTTTTATTTGAAAACAGGGTCTCTTAAGCCAGCGAGGCTGGCTTCAAACCTGCGCGATCCTTCTGTCTCCGTCTCCCAAGTGTGGGGATTACAAGTGTGCGCCACCACGCCCAGCAAAATATCACTTTTGAGAGCTAGAGTAACTAATGCTTGATAGGTAAGTGTTCTCCAAATAACTTAAGAAAAGGCTGATGAAGTGTAGCAGCTTTAGAAATTTATGTTGAACCAGGCGCAGTGGTGCACACCTACAATTCCAGCACTCAGGACTGACACAAAAGGATCAAGGCCAGTGCACAGTAACTTAGTGAGACTCTATTTTAAAGTAAGAAACCATAGATGAGCAAATAAGGTGACCTAACTGAGGGGGATAGAAGAGGAAAGAGTAAAATTCCCTAATGTACATGATGAACATTCACAAACATATTGAAGTCAACCAGTAAGCCAAACATGAAAAAGAGAGGGAGGAGGGAATGAGGCGGGAATTGGGGAAGGGCTAAATGAGTGATGTGTGCGTGTGCCTCCACCATCTGTACCCCGTTAAGATGTTTGACTATAATTCCCAATATAATTTTTATTTTTTTGTGGTACTGGGGTTCCTGGAAGCCCTTCTACCTCCGGGATACACTCTCAGACCTATTTTTACATTTTTATTTGGAAACAGGGTCTCCTAAGCCAGCGCGCGCAGCTGGCTTCGAACCTGCACGAACCTCCTGTCTCTGCCTCCCAAGTGCGGGGATTACAAGCATGCGCCATGCCCAGCCCAATATAATTTTTTAAATAAATAAAAAATAAAGGTCTGGGGGTGTATCTCAGAGACAGAATGCCCCTGGGTTCAATCTTAGGTGCCACAAAAAAAGAAAGAAAAACAAAGAAAGGAAAAATATGTGTTGATCAGTGGTAATTTGTGATAATGAGCATATTTACTTCTTTCATTGTAAACACAGTGATTAAACTTTTAAGCTAAATCAAAATGTGAACTTAAAATACTCAAGAGATACTTTGAGCTGGGCATGGTGACACACAACAGTAATTCCAGTGCTTGGGAGGTTGAGACAGGAGGATTGCTGGTTCCAGGCCACCAGCCCCAGCAACTTAGTTAGATTCTTGTTTCAAAATAAAAAATAAAGTAATGCTTAGAGTACAGCTCAGAGGTCTGTAACACACACACACACACACACACACACACACACACACACACACACATCAAGAGCTATTGTCAATCCTCATTATTGATGGTAGTCAGCCTATGAAGTCTCTGGGAATGAGCAAATCGTGGACCATTTTTCATACAGAAGTACGGGGTTAGGTTTCTGTGAAACTCTCGTCACACTTTTTTGTCAATTATTTATTTGTACCTAGATTATTGATTCATTGATACTGAGCCTCTGGCCACAGCACTATTGCTCCTATTGCTCGGCCTGAACGAAGCCCAGCAAGCGCAGGTGTTTTCTCTAGAAGGCACATCATGGCCTCTCTGCACCTAGAAACATTAGGCAGCACTTCAGTACCACAAAAAATTCACTAACAAAAAACGCAACAGTGAAAAATGCAGCACTAGGTAGATGAGGAATAGGGTGCTTGTTCCTGGTGTGAGCTGAGACAAGAAGGCATTGCGCAGCTTGCCGCCCTCAGCTGGGAACCTGCAGGGGTCTGGCTCAATTTTTCACCACTGGTCTGTCTGAATATGGCTATGAGCACATCTTCATCCTGAATATTGTTTTGGTGTTACACATAGATTTCACAGATTCCTAAAAGTGAAAATATTACCCCTCGAGGGGATGCTGGAACGATAGGGGTAGTAACCTTAGGTGTAAATGGGGGGAGCACTGAATAAAAATAAAAATCTGGTGGAGATGTCAAGGGGAGTGTTGCATATTCTTTTTTTTTCTGAAAAGGGTGTGGAAAGCCAGTAAGTTTGGGAATCTATGTTAATAAGTAGGTAGATACACAAATATAGAATCCCTGAGTATTGAGGCTTGACTCTTGGTGATTCTCCTTGGATGCCACCATCCCAAATTGCTGCAGGTGGAGTGAGAAGGCTAAGATGGGTATTCCTTTTGCACCATTTTCCTTATCATGTTTCTAGTCCTCTAAAGGACAATGCAGGAAAAGCAATGACTCTCAGACAGCAAACTTGTGCTCCGGCCAACGGTGCGATTGGGAGCTGTGTGCATATGAACCACCATATTTTATCTACTTCATAAAGTAGACTTGGGCAGGGTTCTGTCTAATTTAATTCTAGGGCATATCTGGCTCCCAATATTTTGCTCTTCAATGCTATTAGATCCAAATAGCTCTTTAAATATGTGTTTCAAACTAAATAGTAACTCTGAAGATTTCAGATAATGTTTGATATAAAGCTCTTAAATCACAATAAAATTGTATGAAACAGCAGCAGCTTAGTCTTTTTCCGTTTGTATTTATGTTAAATGAGATATATGCTTCTAATACAAATTAATTTGGGCTTAAAAGAGTATGGACCCTTCATAAAACTAGGCTGTTGGTTAATGGTAAGGCTCACACAGTGTGAATTAATTGTAAAAGTTGAGACATATTTCCATGAATAATCTCCAGGGATCCGCTGGAAGAGTACTTACTACCTTCTGCTGGTGGCTAGTTGGACCCTGTCATCCTATCCAGCCCCGTTCCAAGGCAGATGATGAGCTGGGAATTATTCACTGACCATGTGCAGCATACCAGACTTCTGCCAGGTGGTTGCCCTTCAAGTTTTCAAATGAATACCTAGCACCTGTGCTTTTCAGTTTGGAAAGCTGGTCTAAAATGCCTAACAAGTCACTGTAAGCAAGAGAGTCATCCTGGGGCTGATAGTTTGGGGTTTCAACATTCACTTCCTTTCTTTCAGCAAGTTTATCTCTTCTTATGAACACCCCTTTCCGCCCAGTGTTAAGAAACGGGGAACTCAAGTATTTTCCTGATCCTTAATTTACATGTATGTTTTTTATTTAAGAAAAGAAATCAACATAGTGGGCTGTGTATATGTCATGATGTAATGTCCTTTCAAGAAATTTTTGCTTTGGATTTTGTCACATTTTAGATTGAAAAGGAATAAATCTGAACTTGAAAAGCAAGCAAGAAAAAAAAAGTTACAAAGACCAGAGCAGAAATAAATATAACACAGCAAAAAATAAACAGAATAAATGAAATAAAAGAGGGTATTTTGAAGAGATAAACAAAATCAACACATCTTTATCTGGACTAACCAAGAAAAAAAGAGAAGATTCAAATAAGTCAGACATGAAAAAGGAGAAATTACAATTAATACTACAGAAACACAAAAATAATTAGGGTCTATTATGAACAATTATATGCTATGAAATTTGAAAAGCTAGAAGAAATGGATAAAATTTCTGAACATATATAACCTGCCAAATTTGAACTATGAAGATACAGAAAATCCGAACAGTCCAATAAGTAATAAGGAGATTGAACAGTAATAAAATAAATCTCTAGACAAATAAAGTCTCAGAAATGGATGATTTCACTGCTAAATTTTGCTGAAATTTTAAAGTACTAACATGCCGGGCATGGTGGCGCACGCTTGTAATCGCCGCGCTTGGGAGGCAGAGACAGGAGGATCGCGCAGGTTCGAAGCCAGCCACGCGCGCTGGCTTAGGAGACCCTGTTTCCAAATAAAAATGTAAAAAGAGGTCTGGGAGTGTAGCCCGGAGGTAGAAGGGCTTCCAGGAACCCCAGTACCACCAAAAAAAAAATAAAAAATAAATAAAGTACTAACACCAATTCTTTTTTTTTTTTTTCCTTACCAGAGAATATTTTTTCTTTTTTTTTTTTTTAGGTGAAACTATCATACATTTATTTATTTATTTTTCAGAAAAAATCTATCCTGATATGGAATATGGACTCTAGATACCCAAAACAGTCTCAAAGGAGAACAAAGCTAGAAGATGTATGTTTTCTGATTTCAAACCATATAAAGCTACAATAATTGAAACAATGTAGTACTGTTCTAAAGGCAGATATATAAACCATTGGAGCTAAATAAAAGCCTAGAGATAAATTCTTCCATACATTGTCAAGTTATTTTTGACAAGGTTTCCATGAACTTTTGGTGGAGGAAATACTAGTCTTTTAACTAAATATTGTTGAAAAATAATAATAAATGAAAAATAATAAAATTGGACCCTTACCTAACACATATACAAATATTAACTCAAAATAGATAAAGGACCTAAATATAAATCTTAATACTATCAGCTTTTAGAAGAAAATCTGGGTCATAAAACCTCACAACATTGAAATTGGAAGTGATTTCTTGGATATGATTTCAATGGCACAGGCAACAAAAGAGTAAATAAACTCCCTAAAAAATAAAAAAAAATATTGTATATCCAAAGACAATGTAAACAGAGTTAAAAGTTACTGATCCTCTTCCAAGAGTTCCTCCTATGACCCATTTCTCCCTAACTCTCACATATTAGGGAAAGCATCTGATTTCTTATTTTTTGTGCCTGACTAATCTCACTTAGCATAATGTCCTCCAGTTCCATCCATTTCCCTGAAAATGATGTAATTGAGTTTTTTTTGATGGCTGAGTAAAATTCCATTGTGTACATATCCCACAGTTTTGTAATCCATTCATCTGTTGATGGACATCTTGGCTGGTTCCATAGTTTGGCTATGGTGAATTGTGCAGCTATGAACATAGATACACATGCATTAGTTTGGTAGTTTGGTTTCTTTTCTTTTGGGTAGATACCCAACAGTGGTATTGCTGGATCAAATGGAAGATTTGTTCCCATTCTTCTGAGGATTCTCCATACTGTTTTCCAAAGTGGTTGCACTAATTTGCAATCCCACCAACAATGTCTTAGAGTTCCCACTTCTCCACATCCTCGCCAGCATCTGTTGTTGTTTGTGTTTTGAATGATGGCCATTCTAGTTGGAGTTAGGTGATATCTCAGGGTGGTTTTGATTTGCATCTCTCTGATTGCCAGTGATGTTGAGCATTTTTTCATGCATTTATTGGCCATTTGAATTTCTTCTTTTGTGAAGTGTCTATTTAGTTCATTTGCCCATTTTGTTATTGGATGCTTTGTTTTCTTAGTGTTGAGTTTCTTGAGTTCTCTGTATATTCTAGATATTAGTCCTCTATCAGTGGTGTAGGTGGCAAAAATCTTCTCCCATTCTGTTGGCTCTCGATTGAGGTTCTTGATAGTTTCCTTTGCTGAACAGAAGCTCTTCAGTTTCATGCAATCCCATGTATTGATTCTCCTTTTAATTTGTTGTGCCTTTGGGGTCTTGTTGAGGAAATGTTTTTCTGTGCCTATGTGTTGTAGTGTTGGACCTATGCCCTCTTCAAGGAGCTTCAAGGTCTCTGGTTTAATTTCCAAGTCTTTGATCCATCGTGAGTTGACTTTTGTACAGGGTGAAAAAGTGGGATTAACATCCAATTTTCTGCATATGGTTAACCAGTTTTGCCAACACCATTTGTTGAAGAGGCTATCTTTTTTCCAGTGTATGTTTTTGGCCCCTTTGTCAAAAATCAATTGGCTGAAAGTGTGTGGACTTGTTTCTGGGTCTTCTATTCTGCTCCATTGGTCTATATATCTGTTCTTTTGCCAGTACCATGCTGTTTTTATTACAATGGCTTTGTAGTATAGTTTAAAGTCAGGTATTGTGATTCCTCCTGCGTGGTTTTTGTTGCTGAGAACTACCTTGGCTATTCTGGGCTTTTTGTTATTCCAGATAAATTTAAGGACTGATTTTTCTATGTCTGTGAGGAATGATCTTGGTAGTTTAATGGGCATTGCATTAAATCTGTAGATCACTTTTGGGAGGATGGCCATTTTAATGATATTAATTCTGCCAATCCATGAACATGGAAGGTCTTTCCATCTTCTAAGATCTTCTTCGATTTCTTTTTTCAGTGTTTTATAATTTTCTTTGTAGAGATCTTTTACTTCCTTGGTCAGGTTTATTCCTAGGTATTTTATTTTTTTGTGGGAGATCCTGAGTGGAAGTGTTTTCTGAATTTCTTTTTCATTGGATTTATGGTTGGTGTACAGGAAAGCTTCTGACTTTTTAAGATTGATTTTGTATCCAGATACCTTGCTAAATTTGTTGATCAGTTCTATAAGCCTTTTGGTTGAGTTTGTTGGGTTTTCTAAATATAGTATCATGTCATCTGCAAATAGTGAAAGCTTAAGTTCTTCTTTTCCTATTTGTACTCCTTTGATTTCCTTTTCTTGCCTTATTGCTCTGGCTAGAGTCTCTAGTACTATATTGAAGAGAAGTGGTGATAGTGGACATCCTTGTCTCGTTCCAGTTTTTAGGGGAAATTCTTGAAGTTTTTCCCCATTTAATATGATGTTGGCAGTGGGCTTATTGTAGATTGCCTTAATAATGTTGAGATATGTTCCTTCTATTCCAATTCTCTGCAGTGTTTTTATCATAAATGGATGTTGAATTTTATCAAATGCTTTTTCAGCATCTATTGAGATGATCATGTGGTTTTTGTCTTTGATTCTGTTTATATGATGAATTACATGGATTGTTTTTCGTATATTGAACCAGCCTTGCATCCCTGGGATGAACCCTACCTGGTCATGGTGAATGACTTTCTTGATGTGGTTTTGAATGCGTGTTGCTAGTATTTTGTTTAATAGTTTTGCATCCAAGTTCATCAGAGATATAGGCCTGTAGTTTTCCTTCCTTGAACTGTCTTTATTCGGTTTGGGTATTAGTGTGATGTTGGCTTCATAGAATGTATTTGGGAGAGTCCCGGTTTTTTCTATTTCCCAAAATAGTTTGAGTAGTATTGGGATTAGTTCTCCTATAAAGGTTTTATAGAATTCACTTGGGAAACCATCTGGTCCTGGGCTTTTCTTTGATGGTAAGCTCTTTATTGCTATTTCAATCTCTTTGATTGTTATTGGTTGGTTTAAGTGTTCTATATCTTCTTGACTCAGTTTAGGAAGGTTGTATTTATCTAGGAAGTTGTCGATTTCCTCCAGATTTTCCATTTTGTTGGAGTATAGTTTTTCAAAGTAGTTTCTGATAATCCTCTGGATTTCTACGCTGTCAGTAGTAATGTCTCCTTTTTCATCCCTTATCTTCATAATTTGGGTTGATTCTCTCTTTTTTTTACTTAGGTTGGCTAGTGGTTTATCAATCTTGTTAATTTTTTCAAGAAACCAGCTTTTGGTTTTGTTGATTTTCTGTATTGTTTTTTTATTCTCTATTTCATTAATTTCTGCTCTAATTTTAATAATTTCCCGTCTTCTGCTGGCTTTGGGGTTCAATTGTTCCTGCTTTTCAAGGGCTTTGAGGTGTGTCATAAGGCTATTTATTTGAAGATTTTCTCTTTTTCTTATGTGAGCACTCAGTGCTATAAATTTTCCTCTTAATACTGCCTTCAAAGTGTCCCTGAGGTTTTGATATGTTGTTTCTTTATTTTCATTTGTTTCTAGAAATTTCTTGATTTCACCTCTTACATCTTCTATGACCCATTCTTCATTCAGAAGTGTGGTGTTCAGTCTCCACATGTTTATGTTGTTTCTCTGGGTCTTCTTAGAGTTGATTTCTAGTTTCATTCCATTATGGTCTGAAATGACACAGGGAAGTATGTAACATTTTTTAAATTTGCTAGTGCTCATTTTGTGTCCCAGGATGTGATCTATTTTGGAGAAGGTTCCATGAGCAGCTGAGAAAAATGTAAACTCTGCTGTAGTTGGGTGAAATATTCTATATGTGTCCAAGAGGTCCATTTGGTTAATGGTGTTCTTTAGTTCTGAGACATCTTTACTGACCCTTTGTCTGGAAGATCGGTCTAGTATTGTGAGTGATGTGTTGAAGTCTCCCAGTATTATTGTGTTGGGATTTATGTGTGGCTTCATGTCACAAAGAGTTTGATTTATGAAAGTAGCTGCCCCTATGTTTGGGGCATAGATGTTGATTATTGTTATTTCCTCTTGCTGGATTATTCCTTTTACCAGTAAAATGTGACCTTCTTTGTCTCTTCTAATAAGTTTGGGTTTGAAGTCTAACTTGTCTGATATCATAGTTGCTACTCCTGCTTGTCTTCGAGTACCATTAGCATGGATTACCTTGCTCCAGCCCTTTACCTTGAGTTTGTTCCTATCTTTACTTGTGAGGTGTGTTTCTTGTAAGCAGCAGATGGATGGATTCTGGCTTTTAATCCATTTTGCCACTTTATGTCTTTTTATTGGGGAGTTGAGGCCGTTTACATTCAGTGTGATTATAGAGAGATAATTTTTAATTCCCAACATGTTAAGATCTTATTTCTGTTTGAGATACTGTTTATTCTTCTTTGCTTAGTTGTCTGCTGGATGGGAATTCTTGTTTCTTTGGTTCTGGCGTGAATTACCCATTTCCTCTTTGCAGTTAATCTCCTTGAGTATTTTCTCTAGCGCTGGTTTTGAAGACATAAATTCCTTCAGTTGCTGTTTGTCATGGAAGCTTCTTATTTCCCCATCTAATTTGATGGATAGTTTTGCTGGGTAGGAAATTTTTGGCTGGAAGTTGTTTTCTTTCAGAGTTTGGAATATGTTACTCCAAGCCCTTCTGGCTTTCATAACTTGGTTTGGGAAATCTGGAGTGATTCTAATTGGTTTGCCTCTGTATGTCACATGGCCTTTTGTTTTTGTTGCCTTTAAGATTCTCTCCTTGGCTTCCACATTAGTCATTTTGACAATTATGTGGCGTGGGGATCCTCTTCTCTGATCCTGTCTAAAGGGAGTTCTATAAGTTTCCTGGACCTGTGTATCGACCTCTTGCTCTATGTTTGGAAAATTTTCTGCTATTACTTCCCTGAAGAGATTGTTGATCCCTTTGGTTTCACCTTCTTTTCCCTCCTCTATTCCAATTATTCTTAGGTTAGCTCTCTTGAAGTGGGCCCATATTTCTTCAATGTCAGATTCCTGCTGTCGGGTTTTTTTTTCTAAATTAGAAACTATGCGTTCATTTTTAGAATGATCATCTTCAAGAAGCGAGATTCTATTCTCCATGTGGTCTAATCTGTTGTTTATACTTTGAATTGAGGCCTTTACTTCATTAATTGCATCCTTTATCTCTTTTTGACTCTCTCTAAATTCTTTTCGAAAGTCCTCTATTATTTCTAAAGTTATTTTCCTAATTTGATCTTCTAGAGATCTTTGGGTTTCTGTGTTATCAGATTCTGATGTTGTGGTGTTGTTGGCATTCACTGCTCCATTGTTATTTCTCTTTCCCATGATTTTGGAAGTTTGTGCCTTCTCTGGGTTCTTCCCTGAGTCACTACAAGTTCACTTAAGATGCTCTGGATCTCTAGTCTATGGTATCTCAGTCACCACTACTCCTTTACTGTGTTGTATCACAAAATCTCAGTCCCAGGGAGTCAATCAAGGCTGCTTAGACCGTGGGGGGTGCCAAGTTGGGCGTTCTCCAGTGGGGAGTTGTGACTATGGTATGATATCTCTGCCACTGCCACTCCCCCACTGGGCTGCACTGCTAAAATCTCCGACCCAGGGAGACTATCTGCGCAAGTCCCTGGGAGTGCAGTACTGGGATTTCTCCCCTACGGGCCGCAATTTGACTCACGGTTGTTGAGTGCGCTGATGGAGCTGTAGTGAACTCGGTGGATTCGCTGCTGCCGCCACTGGCAATATGGCACCACTGCCACACCCTCGGCCGTGATGCGGCGTATTTCTTCTCTGGTTTTGATCTCTGCTCTGAGTCCTTGCCAGTTGTGCTGCGCCCAGCCCTTGGGAGCTTTAGATGTTCCCTGCACCAACAAAACTGCTGACTGCCGCCCGGCTGTTCAGCACCTGCTCACCTCGGCTCGCTGTCCACCCCTCCTCTCAGGCGACTGGTGGCTGGTTGAGTGGGTTGGTCTAGGGCTGTCCGGTGAACTCGCCGCTGCCGCCAGCAGTAAGACGCTGCTTCTGCATCCTAGGCCGCGAGGCCAGAGTACCTCCTCTCTGGATTTGAGCTCTGTTTTGAGTCTCCCTCCTCTCTGGAGCCTGGTGTTGCTAGGGGAGATGTAGGCCGCGCCGCTCCGGCCGCTCTGCGCCGCGGCTCTGGCTGCTCCGCACCACGGTTCTGGCCGCTCCGGCTGCTCCGGCCGCTCTGCACCGCGGCTCTGGCTGCTCTGCACCATGGGTCTGGCCACTCCGGCCGCTCCGGCCGTTCCGCGACGCGGCTCTGGCTGCTCCGGCTGTTCTGGCCGCTCTGCTCCGGCTGCTCTGGCAGCTCCGCTCAGCTCACCAATTCTTGTATCATTCCAATAAAGTAAAATAGAGGGACAAAACTCATTCTATGAGGCCAAAGGCCAGAATGATAGAAAATACAAAGTCATACACAGAGAGACAGAGAGACAGAGAGACAGAGAGAGAGAGAGAGAGAGAGAGAGAAGGAAGAAAAAGAAGGAGGAGGAGGAGGAGGAGGAGGAAGACGAGGAGGAGGAGGACCAATATATCTGATAGTCACAGATGCAAAAGTTATTAACAGAATTCAAGCAATTGAACAGCATATAAAAATATTATATAACATGATCTAGTAGGTTTTATCTCAGAGATGTAAGGATGGTTTATATATATATAATTTAATAAATATAACACATCAAATTGATAGAATCATGTACCAAAACCATATGATTATATCAATAGTACAGAAAAAATCAATAAAATTCAACAACCTCATGATATAATTCTTTAAAAAATTAAATATAAAGGGAACACACCTCAACACAGTACAGGCTATATATAAAAAGTCTTCACCCAATATACCAAAGGGAGAAAAGCTAACATAATTCTTATAACATGAGGAATAAGACAAGGATTTCCACATTCACCACTTATTTAGTACAGTCCTGGAAGTCATATAAAGAAGAAGTAGGCAAGAGGATGAAAGGGAACTCAAATAGAAAAGAAGAAAATAAAAGCATCCCTGTTTTCAGATGACATGGTTTTATACCTAAAGACTCTACCAAAAAAAAAGATTTAGAATTGATAAAAAAATTCAGTTAGATTTCAGGGTAAAAAAATTATCATATAAAAATCAGTAGCATTTTATATACCAATAATGAACTTCCAGAGAACAAAATCAAGAGAGTAATCCCATTTACAAAAGATATAAACACAAGTACTAGGAATGAATTAACTCTCATGGAAAACTTCAGAGCAGGGGTGAGATTTACAGCTTTCTACCTTCACATAAGGCTTCTGGGACTGTCTAAAGTCACCAGGCCCATTCTACTTCACTCAGGCCACAGGCTACGTCCCTCTTCCTACAGTGTCCAATTTCATGGCTCGCTGGACACATTTCCACAACAAAGCTTTCCGTGTTGGCATCTTCAGATAGGGAGGAAAACAATTTACGTGTCTACAGTATTCATGGAGATATCTGCATTCTCCAAGGCACAAGGAAGAGTACAGAAGGGCTGTTTGGGAGAAAAAATCCTATCTTTATGGGAAAATATTTGGAAAATTTAAGAACCCAAGGTCACAGAATGTAAAGGAGTAGGTGAGTGAGAGGGATGATTCTTATTTCTATGGAGAAGAGCCAGAATGGAGATGGTAGGGAGAAAAGCACAAATGGCTCTTATATATTAGTAATATTGAGTATACCTAGTAACTCACCCTATATGGGGAAAAACGTATTCTTCTAAGTTAGCATTAATAAAAAGGTTCATTTTGAAATAATATAATTCTAAATCCAATTGAATCTATATTCAAGAAACTGCACATTTTATTATGAATATATTTCCTAAACCTATTTTATTTTTATTATAAAATTTATCTGACAGACATAAACCATTATGAATCTTCACTTTTTAGGCTTTTAACATCAAGTACAGCATTTAATCCCTAATGATGTAGCAAAAATCTATAATAACCAGATTTGAAAGGGTTGAATATTGTTATAATTCAATAAAATGGGTGAAAAGCATTTTTATTAAATTGAAAAGTTCTTCCTCTCTTTTTAAATTTTATTAATCAATAAATTATTCTATGTCTTCATTTTCTCTTAAAACAGGAGGAAAGCAGAGTTAATTTTTGTTTTAAAAGCATCATAAATTAAAGAGAAACTTAACAAAAATAACCAAACTGCAATTTAATAAAGGAATTAGGAATAAAATGTAAAAGTACTTTGGTGTTTATCATGAGTAAGTTAATGAGAATTAAATTTGGCAGAAGAGTTAGGGAAATAAAAAAGACCGGATAGAAATGAGAACATTCACATTGCTGCTTTCAACGGAACATTGACAAGATCACACAGGCGAACAGGTCACAACAGTCGCTCATTCTACATCAAGTCAGTATTACTGAGTGCCTACTATGTGCTACCCAGGGATGAAGAATAGGGGTATACCAATGCAAAGCAGGGACAATACCCCCAACTCCAGTGTGTCGACACGACAGCCATTTCTTCCAGATGTGCAGTTTTGTGGGGATTGTGAATAAGGCTTAAGTTTACACCCTTGGTAATTGCCTTCAATCTCATCATTTAAAACCTATCCACGAGTGTAGAGTCTTTTGAGCTCTTTGTATACTCTGGATATTAGCCCCCTATCAGAATGGTGACTGGTAAAGATCCTTTCCCATTCTGTAGGCTTCCTCTTTAGGTTATTGATAGTTTCCTTTGATGAGAAGAAACTTTTTAGTTTGATGTTATCCCACTTGTTTATTCTTGCTTTAATTTCCTGAGCTTTGGAGGTTTTGTTGAGAAAGTTACTGCCTGTGCCATTATGTTGTAGTGTTGAGCCTATGCTCTCCTCTACTAACTTCACAGTCTCAGGTCTAATTTCTAAATCTTTGATCCATCTTGAGTTGATTCCTGTGTTTGGTGAGATATAGGGGTTCAGATTCATCTTTTTACAAATGGTTAGCCAGTTCTCCCAGCACCACTTGTTGAAAAGGCTGTCTTTTCTGCAGCGTATGTGTTTGGCCCCTTTGTCAAAGATTAATTGACTAAAGATGTGTGGGTTTGTTTCTGTATCTTCTATTCTAATCCACTGGTCAATATATCTGTTTTTGTGCTAGTACCATGCTGTTTTTACTACTATTGCTCTATAGTAAACAAACAACCCAATCAAGAAATGGGCAAATGAACTGAATAGACACTTCACAAAAGAAGAGATACAAAGAGCCAATAGATACATGAAAAGATGTTCTTCATCACTGGCCATCAGGGAGATGCAAATCAAAACTACACTGAGATTCCATCTAACCCCAGTCAGAGTGGCAAGCATAAAGAAATCAAACAACAACAAATGTTGGCGAGGATGTGGGGAAAGAGGAACTTTTTTACACTGTTGGTGGGAATGCAAACTAGTTCAACCACTATGGAGATCTGTGTGAAGATTCCTAAGAAAGGTGGGAATAGATCCACCATATGATCCAGCTCTACCACTCCTGGGTATCTTTCCAAAGGGGTTGAATTCAGAGAAATACAGCAACATATGCATACCTATGTTCATAGCAGCACAATTTGTAATAGCCAAAATATGGAACCAACCCAGACCACCATCAACAGATGAATGGATAGCAAAACTGTGGGAAATACACACAATGGAATTCTATTCAGCCATAAAGAAGAACAAAATTATATCATTTGCAAGAAGATGGAAAGCCCTGGAGAGCATCATGTTAAGTGAGATCAGCCAAGCACAGAAGGAGAAGATACACATGTTTCCTCTAATATGCCCAAACTAGGAAACACAAAGGATACCAGTGGGACTCCAGATAATGGAGGGGAAATACTAGCTAAGTTTGAATGGAAAGATAGGAGAGGAGGAAGGCTGATCTTGAATAATGAGGGTCTACACCTGAATATGTGTAAAATTATGAATAAGACATGGTTAACCTGGACAACCATTGGTGGGAGGGGGGAAGGGAAAATGGGGGTGGGGGGGAGAGGGCACCAAATATACTTTAAATGTATACTATTTATGTTCAATAAAAAAATTGTTAAAAAAATAAATAAATAAAACCTATCCACGGAGCTGGGCATGGTGGCGCACGCTTGTAATCCCAGAGCTTGGGAGGCTGAGACAGGAGGATTGAGCAGGTTCGAAGCCAACCTCAGCTACTTAGTGAGTCTCTCAGCAACTTAGTGAGACCCTGTTTCCAAGCAAAGTATAAAATAGGTCTGGGAGTATAGCCCGGAGATAGAAAAGCCCCTGGGTTCTACCTCCAGTACCATAAATAAATAAATAAATAAATAAATAAATAAATAAAACCTATCCACAAAGTCTGGCATGGTGGTACATGCTTGTGATCCCAGCACTTGGGAGGCTGTGACAGGAGGATCACAGATTTGTGGCCAACCTCAGCGACTTAGAGAGACCCTGTTTCAAAATAAAAAGATAAAATAGGGCTGGAGTATAGCTCAGAAGTAGAATCTCCTAGGTTCAACCCCCAGCATCAAATAAATAAATAAATAAATACCTATCCACATGCTACTTTTAGATTTTTAGCTCCAGGTCTGTAGCTCTCTCCTGAGATCCAGATTTATGCATATAACTTCAAGCGTGATGAATAGAAACCTCCGATCTAACCAGTTTCATGACTATACCCCAACCTGCTCCTCTTACTGGCTTCCGAATATCCAGATTTAGATCCTGTGGCCAAACAGCTAGAAGTACTCCTGAATTCCTCTTTCCACCACCAGGATTCCTGGTGGAAAAATCTGTGGTCTCTGTCTTTAAAATTCTGTGCGTGGGACCCACTGTTTTCTCCCACTACTTCCTTCTCTACTCCAGCAGCTTCTCTTGGGTTCCTGAAGTGGCCTCCCAATTGACTATAATGTGCCTGCCCTTACCTCCCAGCACCAAAGTCTCAACACTGATTTTGCTAAAATGCACGTCACACTGTGCCTGACACTGCCTGCTTTGTGACTCAACAACTTGGCGTGCCATTCAGAGAGGTATTCAATCACTGTGCAGTGGCCTCAACTACCTTCTCTGCTATATTCTGACCCATCTCTGGCCACTCTCCCCATCTGTCCTGCCCCACCCCCACTGATACCTTGCTTTTTTCAGACCTGCCATGCAATACATGATGAGCTCAATGGCAATGCATCAACAACACGTTAAATAACTTGTTTTAAACGGAAACGACCATAAAAGTAGGTTGTGAAGTGATTGGCTGATGGAAATATTGTAACTAGAGGCTCTCAGCAACCTAACCCTGCACTTCCCTTAGGAGTGATGCTTTATTATTATACAATTCTGAATTACAGGATCTTATAGAATATACTCCCATGAGTGACAAGAATCAGCTTAGAAGATCTTGCCTTGTATATAAGTGGGAGGAGTGATATGTAGCCAGCAAGGAACAAGTGCAGGAGGGCAGAAGGAGGAACAGACTTAAGTGCACTGATCTTTTCATTACTGTGCCATTTTTGCATAATGCTCAACCATCTGGATGGTTAGATTAGGGAAAATTAGATTCAATTTTTAGTGAGTAGATGAAACCAAGTTCCCATAATGTGCTCTATCTTGGTGGTGCATTTTAAGCTGGAATCTGAATATCTCCAGCAACCAAGTTGATGAAAGGGACAAAAAGTGAAATTAGGAGCTTCACCGGTACCTAACTAAAGCAGAGCTCTCCACAAGACTGACATAGAGAAATCCGAGTACCACTACCATTTTGAACAGGGTGTGATTCGAGTTTACATTTTTCTGTTCAGTTGCTTAAAAATATAATTTATGAACACAGACTATCATCTGTCAGGGTTTGGGATATGCTACTCCTAAATGTTGATGTGTTGCATTTGAGAACGCAGCACAAACGGGAAGTGTACTCTCCTCTTATCCTGGCTTCCCTGAAGCATGTCCTAAGAACCTCCCCTAAGAGATGCCCTCCTTGCACAGAGGGAGGAAAAGGGGCATCCTTATTTCTGCAAATGAGGCCACAGAGAAGAATCTGAACAAACAGGCCTGGGCCTGGCCAAGACCCTTCTCCAGCTGATTACCACTCAATCATACTTTTTCATACAATTATATTTTTCTCACACTTCTCCCCAACTATCCGCTTCTCTATCAACCTAGCATTACCAATATAGAAATGTTTCTATTTTTTTTAGAACATTATTTCTGAAGGTTCTGTGTCAGGTAAAATTCATATGAAATAAATCCATGTGTTTTTTCTTGTTAACGTGTCTTCTCTAAGGGGTCATCAGCCATGAAACTAGCTATGGATAAAGAAAAGATAAATATTTTTATCATCTACATTACTGAAATAGTATGATTCTTAAATGCCCACTAAAGGCTCATATGCTAAAAACTTGGTCACCAGCCTGGGGCACTATTGGGAGGATGTGGCCCTTAGGAAGTGATGCCTGGTGGGAGGAAGTGAGGTCATTGGGGACACGCCCTTGCAGCACTATTTGAACCCTGACCCCTTTCCCTTTGTCTCTCTGCTTCCCAGCCACTGTGAGGGTAAGAGCCTTTCTTCGCCAAGCACTCCTGCCACCATGACATACTTTGCCAACACAAGCTCAAAACAACAGGGTCAAGTGACTATGAGCTGAAACCTCTGGAACGATGAGCCAAAATAAACCTTTCCTGCTTTAAAGCTGACTTTCTCAGGTATGTTGTCATAGTGACAGAAAGCTGACTTACACAATTATTATATCTAGAACCATATTACTTGTTGCTTCAACTGCCCTTAAATTATATCACATAAATACACACAATCATTATCTGTTTACTAAAAATATAAACTAACAAAATAGTCCCAAATTCCTAATGCTGTTTTATAAGACTGTGAATGCCTTAATAATTGCTTTATGTTGAAACATTTCTATGTAGTTACAAGTTATTTCAGACAAGAAGAGGAATCAGGGTGGTAATAAGTATCCTATGAGATTTCTGTTTTATTGCTTCAATTTCTTTTTAGGAAGTATAGACCACAGAGAATGGACCCCCATACTCTCCACTTGTTCTCCCCTCCCTCATAAGCTGGAATGTGGCTTTCCTATCTTTGCTTTACACACTATTCCTGAACAGAGTCATGAGACACAGAATGTGGTTTTGACTTTTCAGTTTGTGCATGCAAAATATTATTCTTTACATATCCTCCTGTACTTTTCATGGAAAACATTGTCCATCCACTCTGCCAATCTCTTCCCTTTATTCAGTTAATTTAGGCCATTTACATGTAAGATAATCATTGATGGCTTCAGATTCTATTCTGCCATCTTATCATGTGTTTTCTGTTTGCTGCTTCCTATCTCTCTTTTTAATCTTTTCTTATCATCCTATGTGTTATATGAACATTTTTATTTCAGCTTGAATATATATATATATATATATATATATATATATATATATATATATATATATATATATATATATTATTACTGGGGATGGAACCCAGGGACTGTCTACCTCCGGTCTATACTCCCAGACCTATTTTATATATTTTTTGGAAACAGGGTCTCACTAAGTTATTGAGAGCCTCATTAAGTAGCTGAGGCTGACTTAACCTGTGCCATCCTCCTGTCTTAGCCTCCCAAGCACAGGGATTACAAGCATGCGCCACCATGCCTGGCCAGCTTGAATTTTTTAATAGTATATTTGTTATTCATATTGACATCACTGTGAAAAAAATACTAGACAAGAACAACTTAGATGAGGAAAGACTTACATTGGCTTATGGTTGCAGAGGATTCAGTTCATGATCAGCTGGCTCCAAGACAGGCCTGGTGGAAGAAAGTCTCATGGCTCCTGGCACCTGGGAAGCAGAGAGAGAGATAGAGGCATGGGGCTAGGGGAAGGAGGAGCCCCTCCAGGTTCACTTCCTCTAACGAGGTCTCATCTCCCAGTAGTCCAACCAGTAGTCCATGCAGAAATCAATGGATTGATTCACTGATGTGGTCAGAGCCCACTTGATCATTGCCTAAAGCCCCCATCCCACCAAACCTCGCTGCACTGGGGATCCTGCTTACAATATATAAACTTGGGGGAGGCATTCCAGATCCAAACCATATTTTGAGTATATTTTGCCATGTTGTTTTTGTAGTGGATTCTGGGTATTAGACTATACAAACTTAAGTTATCAGTCACTAATGTTACCACCTTACCTTGAGCAAAGCACAGGACTCTTCCTTCTGTAAGGTTTGTTTGCTGTCCTCATGTTTTAAATACAATTATCCTGTCTTTCCCCACATGCATTGATCATCACATCAGATGAAACATTTTCTTTGACTATCAAATGTAATTTTTAAAGACTCATGAGGAGTATTTTACCCAGGCCTAAGTTTATTCTCTCTTAAGTCAGAAGTTTTCTTCTTTTATTATTTCCTTCCCATTTAGAAACTTTAGTCGTCCATTCTGTATGAGTAGACACGCTCACAACAAATGCCTCTCCTTTCTTTTTTCTGGCAATGCCTTTGTTTCCCTTTCACTGTTGAAGGATGGCATCCATGGGTGTGGAATTTGCAGCTGCCTGGTCTTTCCCTTCAGCACTTCCCCTGGCCTCCATGGTTTGAGACGAGGAGCCTGCTGCCCTCTGAATTGGTGTTCTCCTCTACTCAACGTGTCATTTCTCTGACTGCTTTAAAGAGTTTCCTTTCTTTCTTGGATGCCGAGGATACAAATGTCAGCTCTTTTGTTAGCAGGTCCCTGCTGCTCTGTCATCTTTATTTCTCTTGCTCAGACAGGGTAAATTCTATTGATCTGACCTCAGTGTGCTGATTCTGCCCTCTCATCTCTATTTTACTAGTGAGCCCATCCAGAGAGCTTTTTACTTGGGACATTTTATTTTTCAGTTCTGCCATTTCTGTTTGGTTTTTATTCTAACTTCTACTTCTTTTCTTGAGATTTTCTACATTTTCATTTGTTTTAAGAGAATTCATAACTGCTTATTAAGCACTTTTGTACTTAAAAAATTTTTTATTGGTATGTTATAGTCAAACATCTTAATGGGGTACAAGATGACTGAGGCACACATGCACACATCACTCACTTAGCCCTTACTCACTTCCTACCCAATGCACGTGTGCACATTAGAACATTTCCCTCTTCTCCATCCCTCTCTCTCAGTTAGGTCACCTTACTTATTTGTTTAACTATGGTTTCTCCTTTTTTCTGGAGTTTAATGATCAATATTTAAAATTTCTTGTTATGTAGTTTCAATGTGGTCTATCTGTATGTTGAATTCTATCAATTGTCTATTCTCATTCATATTATGATTTTCCTGGCACTTGGTAGGAGTGATTTTCTATTGTATTGTGAACATTACTAACAGTATATTATGAGTATACATCTGTATCCTCTGATGATATTTTTTTCTAAAGTGTACAGTCTTCCTGTTGAGCTGTAGCAGGAGGGCCAAGACAGTGTATATATTCAACTTCCTGATAGCCCAGGGCCACAGGGGAGGAGGAAGCAAGTGTTGACCACTCTGCCTCACACCCCTCAGTCTTTCTCATGAATGCCTTGTGGAGGTGGAGACTGTCATGGTACATCCTGCTGACATACTATAGGAGCAGAGCTCAGAGGGAAGGGTGCACTATCAGGTTCCTGCTATGTCCTCCTGAAACCACGGCAGGAATGGGCGCCATCGTCATTTGGCTGGAATAAGGTGAGTATTTTCAACAGTGTTTTCTGTTGGTAGGCCACCCTTTCCAAGTCTTTTGGCTAAGTGAACAGTGTTCTTGTAGATCTGCTTTGGGTTTCGATAGCATCCTGTCTGAGGTGCCTGGCATCAAAAACGACAAGCAGAACCCACTGTCCTGCCACCTCCGGGGTCCTGCCAGGTGCTAGGCAGTGCCTCCGTCTTCTCACTTTCAGTCTCCTACACTATTTGTTCTGCCATGGCCAGAACTTTTTATTTGTAAAGGTAGAGGAAAGGGAGTACTTCATCTTGATAGAACCATTCACAATATTTGTTTGAGATACATGCATCACATTGTCACATGCAAGCTTAGTTCTTCCAGTTACATGATCATTGGTGGTCAACTATATGAATATAATATGTCTTATTTATTTATTTATTTATTTATTCATAGATGTTTGCTTTTTTAACCATTTATTTGCCTTTATAAATCTTGATACAGGGTGTTACAAACACACCAAAATCTTCCCTAGAATAATCCAGGGAATGGAATTACTAATTTTTAATTTTTCCTTTTCTTTTTCCATCTCTTCTTCCTGAGTAGTTCTTTGATTGCCTCTGCTGAGTCTCCAAGACCCCTTAGCAGAGCAAGTTTGAGAGCCCTGACTCTTATTCTGTGGGCCTTCAGGGGCCTGGGGGACCCTATATATCCAGCTAAGGAGCCTGTCTGTAATTCCTCCCAGTTCCCTGCACATGTCAATGATCCATGATGACTTTTCTATCATCTACTGGCAAGAAGCTGCTAGCGCCTGGTGCTTGGTGATAGGTAGTGCATGTAGGAAGGCCTCACCTGCTAGGACACTCTGGTTTGGGTCCCCTCCCACCAACTGAGCGTCACGCTGGCTTTGTTTGCTCAGAGACCAGCAAGATGGTGCCATGACCCTGGCTATCGCTTTGTGTGTCCCTTTGTTTGTCTATAATCCAGAGATATGTATCTTGCTTAAAACTAGCTATGTCTCTTACACTTCCTCCACTTATGTTTTATCTGGTTTTTTAAATCTGTGTTAGACATAGAGTGTGGCTCAGGGAGAGGGGCCCCAAGTCAGAAGTGTCAGAGCCCCTCTCTGGACGCCCCACAGGACTCCCCCTGGACTGTGCTTCTTCCTCCACCCACAGGGCTTTCACACCAGCCTACCTGGTCAGCCTTTGACAGTGCCCAACTTTTCACACCCTTTGGTCCTCATACATGGGTATGTAGGGTCTCCACTTAAACAGTTATGCAGAGACCATCCTCAAATGCCAGCCCAAATTGGCTTCCCCATTATCGTCGATGGAGGTCATCGGTACTGTTGCTTCCTTCACGTTGCTTGTCAGAACCTGTCACTGCTGCATTTTGTCAGTCTGTTTGCTTGTTATTTGAATGTCTCATCCACTACTGTAGGAGCTGTAGGATTTCCGTGGTCATAGCTGCCTGGAGAAATTGTATCCAGAGAGTCTCACAGGTGTTACGGCACAGTAGGCGCACGCTTAAAAATACCACTGGCTGGCAATGAAGCGCCGGCTTCCACTGCAAGAAGTTGTTTTTAATGGTCATTACTAGGGATTGTGTTGAAATGTTCTCCACACACAACTTTAAGTCTGTGCATATGCAAAGCAAAGGAGAAAACACTCAAAATTAATGCCCCAAACCTGAATACCTGAAATTAGGAAGGTGGTAAGCTACGTAATCTGTTTTTTTCCCACTGCTTTGTATCAGGTTTTCAGATTCTGATGTTATCAATTTCCTCTTCCCCTCTACTCTCAAGACAAACTCACATTGGCTCTTCACAGGAAATGTGACCGAGACAATAAAGGTCCTCTCCCAGAGAGCCGGTGGCCTGGCTCCCCTGGAAGGGCACACTGCTTCTTTTACCACCTAGGGAACTAGGAAGGCCACGTTAAAATGTGCGCATTGTTGAGGCAACACACCGATACACCTGTGTAAGTTCTTTACATGTTGTGTGTGTTGTGACTCTCCCCCACATAAGCTGTTTTAGGAAAAGAGAGGGACAATTTAGGCAGAAAAAAAGGAGTATAGAGTTCACCAAAATAATAATTGTTTTAAGGTTTTCTGCTACCGCATATCATGCAGATCTTGAGAAAGCTCGATCAGGGGATCCGCAACGGCGTAGATCCCCCGTGAAGAATGTCTTGCATTGATTTCTTTCTTAAAATTATTTTAGGATTATTTGGATTAATATGTATAATTTAAATTTTATGTATAAACATTATAACTAAAACTGATGGGCAGCGGCTTGTGAGAGACTCAGACAGCAAGGATTTTTTCCCAAGGATAAAGTTATTGGGCCAAACATTAAATTCAAACTGACCTTAGTTAGAGCCACTGTATAAGATTAGGTTTGAGTCAGCCTTGTAAAGTGAGACAAAATACACTATGATTGTTTAAATGTCTAGCACCCTTGCCCTAAACTTTATAGAAAATAACTTTTTCCTGTCCTTGGCAATCCTGCCTGCATGACTATGCTCTTGCTTTTCTGCCAGAAAAAAAAGTATAAAAACTATAACAAATCCTGATGCGTGTGGTCATTCTTCTTTCATTTTCGACCTCGGCTTCCCCTCATCAACACACGAACCCCGACTCTGCTAGGGCTGGACCCCGGCAGTTTTCTTTGGATCTAAACAGGTGGCACTAAAACAAAATTGCTTCATTCAGAACTGAATGATAATCCTACTGGCTTATTAATGCCAGAGTAAGAGAGTAAAAATTGTACGATGATCTACTTCACTTAAGATACTTGAACTTGACCATCCATGACTTCCAGGAGATATTAGTTTTTATTCCCATGCCATACAATTATAATTATCAGTATTGTCTTCATCTACTTGTCTTTAAAAATCTATGCATATTGTTGAAAAGATGAAATTCTTGGAAAATACTGATTCAGTGAATTTTCAGCTTTATTTTACATATTGGCAGGGACAGTTGTTACTTGAGATGGTGGTCTACCTTGCAAAGTGATGGCTATGAGTCCCTTGTGAGCAGCTCTGATGGCGGGCGAGGCTGTGCCACTATTAGCAACACCATACCTCCTTACCAGAGTCTGCAGCACTATCACCACTGACAGCACAGTCATGTGCCTTTGGCATTCCCGTGTCCTCCATGGCCAAGGGCCTCATTTAATATTGTATTGCAGAATTCACTGGGTGGTTCCTATTAGAAAACCCAAGGCAGAAATACACAGCCAGCCATCTCACAAGTGCTTGCTTTTAAATTTTAAGAACACAAGGAAATGATGTTAAAGCTGAATCTGCAAATACAAATGGAGAGTGAAATTGGTCCTAGAGATTTCGAATAACCCTCTCTCCTTCCTGCTAAGAACTATCACTACTGAGCCAATTCCTGCCTATTAACCATGAGATAAAAGGTCTCAGATTCACAGCCAAGCATTCAAAGACCCAGCCTGATTTTTCTCATAGACATTTTGCTAGTGTAAGACTGTCCCCAAGAGAGACTGTGAAGATTCCCCTCCCATGGTCACTTAAAGGACAGGGACACCTGGGGATGACCGGAACCTTTCTCCTTACCTTTTGAAATCCCCCTCCATCCTGAAGCAGAAGCCCAAGGCTCCTCTTCTCCAGTCTTCTGAGCCCTCAGCATGCATTCATCTTGCTGTCTCCAGCACAGAGGTTCTGAAAGCTTGTGTCTAATATCACATACCTGGCAATAAAGATAAAAAGAACCATTATTGAGCAGAAAAGCCCTGCACTAAAATACAGCATTTCTATTGTGAGAGCTATCATGTGTCAGTGATGCTAAAGTCCTTCTGACTTCTTAACTTTTATTTTTAAGTTCTGTGTGGCGCTCTTTATTTCCTATCTTCTACAAATAAAAAAAAAGAATAGTATTACTTTTTTTTTTATCTTTTTGCCTTTCAATTCTTTTCTTAGTCCTAGCTAGGACATTGAGGACCATATCAACTAGAAATGATGATAGTCAAGCATATTTCGTCTTGTTTACCTGCTTAGTTCTTTGTGTAGGCACACTCTATATATTAGTCAAGGTTCTCTAGAGTAACAGAATTCACAAGTTATGTGTATACACATACACACATATTTATCAAATCAGCTAATACTCAGAAGTGGCGTAGTCCCAAGTTCCTGCCCAGACCCGGAGAGCCAGAGGAACTGGCTGCTGGTCCAGCAGTCTAAGACCTAGAGTCTCCGAATAGGAGTGACTGATGATGTAGTACTAGTCCAAGTTGGAAAGACAAGGAAGCTCCTTGGATCACTGTCAGAGTGCAGTTAGCAGATCAAAGGGGCTCAAGTCCTACATCCCTGGGTGAGAGCAGATGCACCCACTGCAGAGGAAATGAGCTGGCCTGCACGCAGCTCCCTCCTCCTTCCTTCAGATTGTGTAAGTATCTTACTTTTACTTCTTCCTTTGTTTTATCCAGGCCCTCAGCCTACTGGACAGTGCTACCCACATTCAGGGCAGGGCTTCTCCCCATCCGCCAATCATCTAACCATCAACATACTCACTGGAAATAAGGTAATCCTAACTCAGAGTCAGAATCAGAGTCAGTCAGTGTCTGTCTCTGTCTCTGTCTCTCTCTCTCCCCCACCCCCTGTGGTACTAGGGATTGAACAGAGGGACTATCTCTGAACTATACTCCCAGTCCTATTTTATTTTTTATTTGGAAACATGGTCTTACTAAGTTGCTGAGACTGGCTGTGAACCTGTGATCCACCTGTCTTAGCCTTCCAAGTACCTAGGTATCTCTTAATCTATTTAGTTGAAAATTCCAAAAACTATCACACCACATTACCATTCTTTCTTCTGTAGACAGCTATTTTAATATTCAAGACAAAGTTTCTTATTAAAAAAATATACATGGTTGTGTTGGTGCATGTATCCTTAATACAGTAAAATGTTTTCTTTCATATAGCTCATGCTTTTTCCTAATTTTCCTTCTAAGCTGAAAGTCGGCAAATTGTGACTCACTGGCTAACTCTAGCCTACCACTTGTTTTTGTACAGGCAATGAACTAAAAGTGGTCTTCACATTTATAGTTCATTTTAAAAACTCAAAAGAATATTGCATGATATACAAAAATATTATGAAGATCGAATTTCAAATCCTTCCAAATAAAGTTTATTGCAACACACAAGCTCTTATTAATTTATAGTGTCCATGGCTAATTTTACACTAAAACCAAAGAGCTGAAATCATGAGCTTATGAAACCTAATATATTGATAGCTGGACCTTTACCCCAAAGCTCGCAGGCCCTGTTCATCCTATTTTTTCTTTACCTGGGTTTATCTATAAAATATCAGTCATACACACTCACCACATTTTTCTTTCTTGTCTGTTCTAGTGAAGAACAATGAGGCTGTTTCCAACATTCCACCATCCCAACCAGCATATTTTCAGGAAAAACTGAGACTATTTCCAACCTCCCACCATTGTAAACACTGCTATAAATAAGATTTCTTGTAGGCTTTGAAATAAGCATCTTTACCATTAGAAAGATGGAGTTTGGTGAGATTAGTTAGTGGAGATATTTGCACAACACTGTCAGTGCGCTCTAATGCCACTGAATTCTACACTTTGAAGTGTCCAAACGAGTAAGTTTTATGTTTTGTGTATTTTACCATAATAATAAAGGCAATTGATAGGCTAAATTGCTTGAAAACCATTTTTATTGTAAGTAGTTGATTTTTATTGGGCATTATTGATTGTCTTAGCTAAATCCTTCCTCATAGAGAATACAAAAGCAAACCAGCCCAGATTTTTGCCAAATTAATACAGTTTTACCTAATGAGGCTTCAGAATAGAATTCAAAAGCAACTTGCATCAATGTCAACAAACTAAAAAATGGCCTCAATGGTCCCCCCAAGATAGTACATCCATTTAATTTTCCTAAAATGTATAAATAATATACTGCAACTTTTTATGTCTCTTTATTGAAATATTCCAGGTCTTCCAGTCGTTTTAGCGAAGCAGACTCTTAAACAAGAAATCTCATATTTAACTGAAGTGTGTGTATTGACTATCAATATCACCTTTTGATTTAAAATTCTGGGAAATTAGTGTATGGGAGCCAGCGGAACCACTCGTTTGAAAGTATGTGGTCTCATGGGGTAGCTGAGCATGCATCTCAGTTTTACAGAAGGAGATATAGAGGTTTTCAGAATGTATGAAGGGGTTTGTTCCTGATGGGAAAAGCAGCACGCCTGATTACAGAGTGTCCATGGGAGGGGAAGGGTGTGGGGCAGGAAGAACAGCACAGCAGTTGGCATATATTAGGGCACAGAAAGGTGAAGATGAATAAAAACCAGGAAGAATAAGCAGTGGCACTCTTTCATGTCACTTTGCTGAATTCAACCAGCATAATTTTATCATCTAATTAAAATAGCAATAGAACAGAGACTGAACTTTGCCATATGAACATTTCATAGATTTTTAGAATTCATTTGTCGATTAAACTAACTTGATCAACTCAAAAGCACCTATTGATTTTAAGGAGTGCCATATAATCTGGTCAATATAACTGAATGAAGATTGGGAATTTACTTAGTCAAGGAAAAGGTCGGCAGGGAGAAATCCACTTAGTGGCCATGGTATGGTGCACCCGAGGAAGGGGTGTGGGGGGGCAGGTCATCGTATTCTAAAAGTCCCAATAGAATACCACCTCTGTGAATGCAAAACAGTTCATATAATCCCGTGAAAGAGGCTGTGAACTAGTGGGCTGTGCTGACTGAGAAAACACATTCTGATTTAAAATGTATGTATGGTTTTGTTGATACAATACTTATTCCCTTAGCCATGTTATTCATAGCAGCTTCTAAAAATGTTTTATGTGGGTGAATAAACTGTCTGACCCATCACACTCTAGACTCTGGTGCCCATAATACAAGGAATCCACAGACTCGTAGCCCACGTACCCAGGGATTTATAATGCACTGGCTTAAAATACTGCTGCAAGAGAGCTAAACAAATTCTTTTTATTAATTGCTCAAAATATAGGCCACCAATTTATGATGCTTACACTCACAATTTTGATCTGAATGATCGCCTACATGGGCCTCAACTAAGAGGTGAGTGGATTTCTGAATGAGTCAGGGATGTGCTGTGCTATATCCCAGCAGTGGCTCCTTCTAATTAGCTCTAATGATGACATAATTTTATAGAATTATAAAACTACGTTGAGGCTATAGCAGTTCACGTGTGCCTCCTAGTGTGCCTTGGTTTGGGGTTCTCCCTAGAAAGAGGCTCTAAGTCAAGAATTGCCACCTACCACCGGGGAAATGGGAGATGCAGTCAGGACTCGGGTAGGGCATGGCAGAGGGATGCTTGTTCTGCTTCTTCAGGGGACAGATAACGCATGGGGTTAAACATGTAAGGTCCTGGGCAGGAAAATACCTGTCTGAGGGAAGAGAGGGAGTGCACTAGGAGTGTGACCAACTGTAGCGCCTTCCCAGACCGTGGACATCAGTGAAGGTGTGCAGGGAAAGGAACCTGGGGGTGGGGAAGTCCTTCAGGAATCTTTGAATCCTGGTTGGCTGCCAGCAAGGCCCCATCTCCCAGACCAGACCTGAATATTCCTTCCATAATTGGTGATTGGTGGTAGGAGGGATGGGACTTGCCGAACATAGGCAGAGGCAGACAGTTCTATGCTTAATAGCTGGGGCTCTGCCAGGGCTTTCTTGTGGCTACCACAAGAGGGACAGGAGGCCAATAGAGGGTGCATCAGGCAGGAGCTCAGAAAAAAGACTGGGACATAGGCCTCACGGACACCTTACCCCAGGGTTGGGGGCTACGTACTCACACCAAATCTCAAGAGTTGGCTATCTAGGGTTGCCAGTGGGCATGAATTCCATGGCCCTTCTTGCTGACCACACAGGTAGAGGAGAACCTGATAAAAGCCCTCAGCCACAGATCCAGGTGCCTGTGATGTACCAAGTCAGGCTGGCAAGCCCAGAAATAGCCCTTGTCAAGAGGACTTGGGCAGGGCACCAAGAGTTTCTGCTACAGAGTGCTAGCTAGACAGGTGATGGCAACAGAGAGGTCCACCTGGCCTCACCTGGCAGCCCTTTCTTCACCCTCCAGGCCATTTAGAAGGACCTTAGAAAGATAGAGCCCAGCCAGGCTTTGACACGTGTAACTGTGACTTCATCCATCCTTCCCTGGTGACCTTTTCAACAAGGTGCAGAAAGCCTGGGTGCTCTCCCATCTCTTCAGCCAAAGGGCTGCATTTATTCCTATTGCTGCCCACCTTGGATTCTCGCAGCCCTGTTTCTTTTGTTCTGAGATGCAAGGAGAACATGATCTAAAAGTCAGATAGTCAGGTCATCAACTGAGAAGAAAACAGAACTGAGAAGTCAGGAAACAGAGTGCAGGACAGTTAAGTTTCAAGGGAGCAGATCCAGCAGTGTAACAAGGGGCAGTGAGTTGCCTTCCAGGAACAGGTGGAGAGTATGACTGACTAAGCAGCCATCAGTGGGTGTGGAGTTCCCCTGGAAAAGAAGAGATGCTGGAGGGTAGGAGGCTAGAGAGGCTTCTGATTTGTGGGGACTGTTTGCCAAAGGCAATCTTGGATTACTTCATAGTTAGCCTGGAGCAATGTAATAAATTGGTCTTCAGTAGTGGCAGAAAATGCCAAAGCAATCAAAACTTCACTGCAGCTGAACTGACTTACAAGGGAAACATTTTTTTCATACCTGTAGATATATGCACATCAGTCTCAGGTCCTAAGAACATAGATAGAGCTTTTGCGCTATGTGTCCATAGTTACTGGTAATTTTCCCATGATATTATTGGGGTTAGAAGCTCTCCAGGATGCTCCTAAATGCCAAATGTGTGACAAATGTATGTTTTGTCTGAGTATTCTGCAAATCATTAGCTTCATAGAGTGGCAGTTGAATGCTTGGTAGGGGATCAGGAAATATTAATACATGCTGATGGTGTATTAATCATGAGGGTGGCAGGTGTTAATCACAAGAAAATCTTCATAACCAAAGGCATAATACTCTCTATACTGCTTTTAGATTGACGATAAAGAATGATTACAATAAATTCAGTTCACTCTTCTCTCAGATCCAGGGCTAAAGGTGAGCTATCCAGCATTTGAGTAACATAAAAATGTCTGTGGTTGTTACTTCTGCCGTCCTCTCCCTCTGCTGCAAAGGCGGGAGGCAAGTTTGCATTGCAAACGGCGTAACTACCACTATTGCCACTTTTCTGAAATAGAGTAAACAGAAAGTTTAAACAGTGAACATGTGATGTGAAACATGCAATTCATTTGTAGTTTTCTGAAGCCTGCTTAGCCTGCCATAGAGAGTGGACTATTAAAACAGAGTGGGAAACCAGGAAATCTTAGATTACTATCACATAAACATGGAATTGCCAGGCCAAAGAAAATGGATTTAAAACTTTGCAGCACTGACGGCGTATCAGTAATTTTACGGTTTATTCATTGGAGCGAGAACTATTCTCAGCCACTTTCTTTGGAGGAGACTATCAGCACGTGTATGCATGTTTACCTTCCTAGTTAAATATCTTTTTAAGTCAAAATATACAACTGTTAAGCAAGAAAATGGTAGCTAAATGAAGCCAAAAGGCCTGAAGGCATACTTTTTTTTTTTTTTTTTGGTGGTACTGGGGTTCCTGGAAGCCCTTCTACTTCTGGGCTACACTCCCAGACCTATTTTTACATTTTTATTTGGAAACAGGGTCTCCTAAGCCAGCGCGCGGGGCTGGCTTCGAACCTCCGCGATCCTCCTGTCTCCGCCTCCCAAGCGCGGGGATTACAAGCGTGCGCCACCACGCCCGGCTGAAGGCATACTTGACTTCATCTATGTTCTGACTTCCTTATTCTGTGTGTGTGTGTGTGTGTGTGTGTGTGTGTGTGTGTGTGTGTGTTACTGGGGATTGAATCCAGGGGCATTCTACTTCCAACCTACACTCCTAGCCCTATATTTTTATTCTTTATTTTGAAACAGTTCTCACTAAGTTGCAGAAGGCCTCACTAAATAGCTGATGCTCTACTAACTGTGATCCTTCTGTCTCAGCCTCCCAAGTACTGGGATTACAAGTGTGTGCCACCATGCCCAGAGACTTCCTTATTCTTGATAGGAAAGGATGTTGGTAAGCACAGAATATTGTCCAGACCTGCACTCTGAGAGCTCCTCTACTACCAGAGACGTGGTGTTCTATGCTGCAACTGAAAAACCATGGCACAGGTGCTTGGGTGACTTGAAAGAAAGCAAGGACTCCATCAAATAGTAATTACACAGCTCATTGGAGTTTTCCAAGAAAGTGAGCTGTGGGAGAGGGGCTGGGAAGTACAGCTGTCACTAGGAAAAGGAAAGAAAGGGGAAGTTCAGCTCATCTCTGCCAGGTCTGATGTTGCCTGATCTATTGAGTGGTATATCACACGTCAGCTTCGATGGCTGAAAATGGACCACCGTGAGTACCTCCAACTCGTCAAGCTTCATATTTTACAATCATAAAGTATAATTTCTCAGTATAGCTGGCTATGTTACACTGAATGTTCCAGTTTTCAATCCACATAAAATATATTTTAAATACATATGGCAGTTGTAGTCGGAGCTCTAAAGCAGGTGCCAATGATCACACTGGAAGCGAGATGTTTATTATGAAATGGCAAGATCGTAGCCGCAGTGTGGTCTGGGACTGGACGAGAGCAGATGCACAGAACAGACTTGGTTACGTAGCTGAGCTTTCTTGACATTCTGGGAGGGAGTACTTAGTTTTTCTTGCCGCTTATAGTAAGTACAACATGAGAGAAGAGACATACTTGGAGGGAAGAATTAGTAAACAAAAATACAACAGGAGACTTAAAAGTTAAAAAAAAGATACACCAAGAAACATCTGGTTGCAGCTCCAGCATGATAACTTCTGTCCTAACTCCCACACTTTGAAGAAAAACCTGAGTAAGCTGAGAATCTAAAGATAGAGAGGAGCTTCATAAGTGACACCCTGAGCTGTGGCCACACCTGGAACTGATTTAAATGGTAGAATTTGGACTTTGAGCTGCTGCTGAACCAGATGACTTTGAGGGAGCTTGAAGGGGAGTGAACATATTTCCCATGGGAAGTGTTAGACTTAGATATAGAATGTCCTCCGAGACCTCACGTATTGGTGTTTCAAGTTGATGCGATTGAGCCATGAAAGTTACGATCTCATCAGTAGATGAATCCACTGCAATGAATTTACCAGGTAGTAACTTAGGCCAGGGGTGTGTGGCTGGGGAAGGCAGGCCCTTTAGGGACTGTGTTTGTGTCCTCGAATCCCTTTACCAAGCAAGCCCGGAACTCTAAAAACCCTGGCCTCACATAGCTTGAATCCGGAATCTCCCAGAAACCATGACCAAATAAACCTTTCTTCCCCTAAATTGTAAGTTTCCTCGTTTTGGATTGTAGCAGTGAAATGCTAAGCAGGTGAGGACATGAATCATTAGGGGTTGGAGGGCAGACTATAATAGGCTGTCTCTGGCACGGTCCCCACGATCCCTCCTCCGGGTGCCTGTACCCTGAGTGCGGATGGACCTAAAGACTTATCAACAGGGCGTAAAGCAGGTGAAGCCTGTCACTTCCACAGTGAGGCTATCAATGCCTGACTCGTCTTGTTTGCCCTCTCACTTTCTGCCTCTTAGGATGCTTGCCCCGATGAACCTGGCCACAAGGCAAGCAAAGGAGGCAGCTTCTGACCAGTTCCATCCAAGAGCTAAGACTCCCTGCAAAGCCTTTGAGGAACTTAAGCAGATGACAAAGTCTAGTATGCCCTAGACTCTGATGAACTCCTGGAAAATAAATGTAATGTGCTTTGTTCAAAAACTGCAGATTATTTACTATGCTCTGAGAAATAAGGAAAGAGTGAAATGGTACAAACATTTTGGAAAATGTTTCTCAAGTCCCTTCAAAAGATTAAATCTGCCTCTACTTCGGGACTCAACATTCCTACTCCTAGATATTGACTAATGAGAAACAGAAGCACAAGTTCACAGGTAAACTGTGTAGACAAATGCCGAGAGCTACTTGATTCTTAATAGTAAAATCTATAGTTAGCACATATAGTTATTAGCAAGGAAATAGATAAATAATGGTGCATCCATGTAAGAGAACACTACTCAGCAATAAAAGGAATGAACTAGTGAGATATGCAAAAACATGATGGCTCATAAACATTGTGTTCAGTGAAGGAGTTCAAAATGCATGATGCCATTTATGTGAAATACTAGATTTAGCAAAACCAGTCTATAGTGATAAAAATCAAAACAGTTGTTACTTATTGGGGGAGTTTATGGGGAAGAGGGTAGAGTCACCCAAAAGGCTGATGGGAATATTATGCATCTTAATAAAGATGCAGGCTAAACAAATGTATCCAAGTGTCCAAACAGACCTATTCATTTCACTGTATGTAAATTACATCAAAATATAAAAGCAGATATCTGGGAATTTTAAGAAAAGGTAGAAAAGGAAAAGATGGTGAAACTCAAAAATCTACTCTGCAGGAATCTACAGGAATAAAACTGTTTATGCTGTGTAGGAAAAAATATTGTTGTTTTTCTAAAGCAGAATTGACTGTTAAAGTCAAACATCTTTGTACAGGTGGCATTAAGTCAATCAGACATCAATGGTATCTTTCTTGTCTTTTTCTTTGTAAAACGTTCAAGCTTGATAAATAAAATATGTTTCCTAATCCGAAGATGAATGATCCAGCTTGGAGGTCATGGCAAGTCTCTCAGACTGTTGACAGCTGCTTCCTTGCATTAGTCTCAAGCACCTGCCCCTTTACTGCAAAGGAGCCAGCAGGCTGGAGCCGGGGTGGAGAGCACATGTGCCCATATAGGTCAGCGCACTTGAGCCAGTGAAGGAGTGGAGCTGAGCCATTGTGTCTGTGCATTACTGCTCAGAGCTACTGTGGTTCTGGACAGTTCACAATAACAATGCCTTCATTCCCATTTATGAGCACCCATTACTATGCCAAAGCCCCTTTCCCTACACTGATATTTCTGTGACTCTGTTCTCTTGGAAAATAGCAGCTATAATACCTAGCTCAGAGATGTAAGAATCAGTGAGAGAAATGGCTTGCCCAACGATGCACGCCAGGAAGGGGCCACGCCAGGGCCAGCCCATATGTGTGCCACAGCCAAGCTTCGTGCACCCAGGTGCACGGATGCTCAAGTGTGCCTTCTTCCTCCAGGCGGATGTGGGCTTGCTTATGGACTTCTGCAGCAGCAACAGCGAAGGAACTCAATAATTTATCTCACAAAGTGGGCGCCATTCCAACTTGGAATTGGTTATATTAAAGAAATGGCAATGAGCATCAGCAAACAGCCAAAGACTTTTTTAAAAGTCTCCTGTTTACTCTTGAAGGAGCGTGTGTGTGTGTAGGTGTGCTTATCATCACCAAACCAGTGTTCCTGGAGGAGGCACAGGTGCATCTAGGGTCCTCTTCCACTTCTGCCTGAACTTTGGACAAGATAAAAACTAAGGATTGGGGGTTGGGAAGAAGAAACCGCTGACTGTCCACCCATAATATTAAAACTCAACTATTTCTGCCTGGAAAAAATACCTATAAAACTTTGACCTTTTGCTCCCTAATATGGCAGCACCCTAATGTGCTCTGGGCGCCCTGTTCATCCTTGTGACTCTAAGCGTTGTAATGCCGTCTTCACGAAGCAGCTGTTCCTCCTTGACAGGCTTTCCTTCGTCCCCACCAGCCCATATTCCTTCCACCTGTGTCCAAAAGCTGCCTAATTAGCTCGTGGCTTCCGAGGTGCCCAGAGAAAAATAGTAAAACCCCAAACAAGGCGGGGTGCCTTGGGGAGCTGCAGACACTTGGCTTGCAGAGAACACTGGACGCACCCATCGGCCCTCCCCAAGTACAGCCCTACTCAACAGACGGGGGTCGCCCCAAGTGGGGTCTGTCTGACCTGGTCCCTGGCGCACAGGGCCCGCCCAGCTGACCGGAGCTGGCATCTGTCCGCTGCAGCTTGGAGGGACCTTGCCGACGTCCTCGGGTAGGGTATCAGCTCCTCCTGCCCTCCACTTTCTCGCCTTTGCGGGTTCCGTGGATCCTGGCAGAGGCTCGCGTGCCACCTCCCGACCATCCCGAGAAGGGTTAGCGTCTGGCTCCCCGGCCAGAGCTGCGGGGAAGAGTTGCCCTTCCTAATTAACCCCTGCGGGGTGGGATCCGCGCTGATCGCGGCCCCTCAGAGCTCCTGTGAGCGCAGAGGGCGTGGAGAGCCCGCGCAGAGCGCAGGAGTGGGCGCAGCCCGGGTTCCCCGCGACCGCGGCTCTGCGCCCGAGCGCGGGGTTCTGCACCCCGGGTTGTCCGAACTCGGCTCGGCACACACCTCTCGCCCGCCTCGGGGCTCCTCCCGGGTCTGCTCGGCTTCCAGGCTCCAGAGTCCTGGACTGCTTCCCAGGAAGACGGCACTGGGCAGCGCGCCCTCGGAGCTGCCGGAGCCCTCCCGGGCTCCCTCCGGCGTCGGGCGGCTGCTTCTCCCTCGGTTCGGGGCTGCGGGTTCTCTCATCCCCTGGTCGCCGAGGCTGAGCTGGAGAGGGGGGACCCCCTCGCGGCTCCCTCGAGGCGCGCACCGCCGCCGCCGCCCTCCCCTGCGAGGAGCTCCCAGGTAGAGTCCGGAACCCTCAGCTCCCTCCGGACATGAATCAAACGGCTGGAGCCTCCAACAACGTCCGCTGTCCCCCGGGGAAAAGCCACAAGGTAAGGGACCCGCGACGAGGGGCGCGAGCGCATCTCAAAGGGTTGTCCAGTTTGCGGGCGAGTGGAGACCGACCAGCTTGCGGATTCGGATTCGGATTCGGAGCAGGCGCGGGTCCCCCACCGCCCTGGCGAGGTCCTGCCCACTGGAAGGCTGCCGGGTCGCGGGAGTTTGGGTGGATGTGTGATGGCTCACAGACCCAGAGCCAGCAGCCAGCCAGCCCTGCGGTGCACCTGCTCGGGCTCCAGGGGTAAAGAACCTCGAGTGCTCCTCTGACTCTGAGGGTCGGTTGTTGCTGCCCATAGGCGAGTCTCCGGAAGGAGAGGTGTGGAGGGGCAGAGCCCCCAACGGGTGCAGGGGCGTTTGGGCTCCGCAGGTGTCTGCTGCTGTCTGGTGTCCCTCACCAGTGCTTCATTAACTTAAGGGACCAACGCGTGTCTGGAAACATTTCCAGGAACTCAGTGGGACTCAGGAAACAGACGGCAGGCCGTGGCTGGAGGAGTCCGTGCAGAGCCTCTCTGGTACCGGGGTGTGTGGGTCGTGACGTGGGACTAGTCCACGTCCACACAGGGGGAGAGGTCAGGTCTCCTGCGAGGTTCTAGATGGGGCCCGCGGGCCTGAGCCGCAGGGCAGCCTGCCCGACCTGGCACTCCGGTCTTTTATGTGATTCGCCTTAGGCGGTGGTTGCAGGGAAATTCCCGACCTGGGTTACACAGAAAAGTCTCGAGCTATGTCTCTTTCAAGGTACTTTTGGAGCGTTTTAGTGTTTATGTTTTGAAAAAATATGAAAAAGGACGAGAACTTCGGATCGTAGTATGTGACGTGAAGCCTGAGTCTAGTCTATATTATGTGGTGTTTGCTACACCTATTTTGACATATACATTACAGGCATGCATATTAACAGGTTAAAAATACTCCCACTGGAAATGTTCCCTTTACTGTCTACTTGTTAAGACTGAGTGTGGTGGAACAAGTCTGCGATCCCAGTACTTGGGAGGCTGAGGCAGAAGGTTGGAGGCCGGGTCCAGCAACTTATCAAGATCCTCAACAAAGGACTCTGACCCTGTTTCAGAACAAAAATTAAGAAGGGCTGGGGGTTTAGCTTGGAAGTAGGAAGCCTCTAGATTCAGTCCCAAGCACCACACATACACTCACAAATCTACCTTTTAAGGCCACATGTGGACTTGGAGTTAGTAAATGATAAATTCATTCAATGGATAAAGGAACTTCGTTACAGTTATGTAAGACGAGGACTTAAAGCTAAATACTTTTATTTCAATGGCGCGATATCCAGCACGTTCTTCTGCTATTAGAGCTAAATAAAATATTTGAATCAGTAAGTCATATTTCTGATCTGTTCTCCTGATCTATGATTCCAGTAGTTACATGCTTCACATTTACTTTATTTAATATCCATGAAAAATGTCTTTTTAATACATAGTAGCTGACATTATAAGATTTTAAATTAAAAATAATAAAGTTGCACACATCAGTGATTATGTAGTAGAGACATCTGTGCGGTTCAGAATACCATTCGGTAATTTCTTTTAAAAAATGCCTTTGGCTCCAGCATTAAAGTGGTTCCTTGGCACAAGTGGACTGCAGGTTATTGACACCAATAAAATTTTCTGGAGAGTGCTGGAACACACACCAACAATTTGGAAGATATGAGAGAACCTGTTAGTCACGAGTCAGGGATTACCCTCTTCATCTGTGAAGTGTACAACCAATACTTGGTCCCGTGGCGCACATTAACGCCATAAACTATCACCATCAATCATTCATTTAGGCAACACTAAACCCTTATTAAGGTCCAAGAACTAAGGGCCCACATTAGAATGTGGTCATCGCTTTCACTCTCTAGAATTCAGTTCTAGTTAGAGCACATCTTTCTTCATGTGTCAAAATCTGTGGTGGCTCACCAACGAGGAAGGCGAAACGATGGCTGGACATCAGCTAAAGAGAAAAAAAAAAGTCCATTCCTTTTCTCAAAGAAAAAATCACTTTCCATCTGCCTTCAAAGTTTGCAGTTTGTCATAGAGACTGCTACAGCCAGATAGAAACTTTTCTGTCCTGGGTGCTCTGTGTGAAGGAAGGAGCCAAGGGCAGTAAGGTGTGGATAGTTCCCACTTCAAAGCACTGCAAAGAGCATGTGAGGTCTGGGTGACCGCATTTTGAAGTGGTCAAACTTCAAACACAATAATGTCAGTTTGTTTTATTAGGGGCTAGAAATGAGTTTTTTCCCAGAGTTCATCCCTGGAGACTTCCCCTGGAGGAAAGGCTACGACCCCAGGGAAGAGTCCCCGCGGGGCTCCCTTTGCCTGGTCTCACCTGTTGGCTGAGGACTGCGAAGTAGCTGAGCTGCTGGTCTCTCTGCCTTGCTCCAGGAGCATGATTTGTGTTTTACAGATGGTTATTTGGTGGTTGAGTTCAGCGGGGTTTAGATGTGTTACTTTTCCATTTTTATCTTTTTGGTATATCGGTGCATTGTAACCATACATGATTATGAGGTACAGAATGGTGGAGGCACACATGCACATACCACTCACTGGTCCCTTCCCCAATCCCCACCCATCCCCTCCCGCCCTCCTTCTCAAGTTCACTTAGTGACTGGCTTTGACATGTAGGTCATGTGCAGTAGGGTGCCTCCACCTCCCTTCCCATCTTCCTCAGTTAGGCCGTCTTCTTTACTCATCTAAGGTTTCTCTCTTTGTCTACAGTCCCTCCCGTGTCCCATTTTTCTCCCTAGCTTCTGCATATAAGGGAGAACATCTGGCTTTTCACTTTTTGTGACCAGCTAATCCCACTTAGCATAATGTTCTCCAGTTACATGCATTTCCATGCAAGTGACATAAATTTGTTCTTCTTTATGACTGAGTAAAATTCCACCGTGTACACATCCCGTTGTTTTGTAATCCATTCATCTGTGATGAACTTCTTGGGTGGTTCCATAGTTCGGCAATTGTGAATTGTGGGGCTATAAACATAAATACACATGCATTAGTCTGGTAGTTTGGTTTCTGTTCTTTTGGGGTAGATAGTCAAAAGTGGTATTTTGGGGTCGTAGGGTAGGTTCATTCCCATTCTTCTGAGGATCCTCCATATAGTTTTCCAAATTTAACCCCTTGGTGTATTCACAAATATTGAACCCTCAGAAAAGAGGCACAAAGGTCTTTGTTGAAGCTTGCTTGCTCCTGTATGTGGGGCAGTCAGTGTGACCACCCACACTATCACCCTTGGCTAGGCAGGAGCTGCTCCTATTGAGACAAAACCTCCGGGAGTTAGAAACACTCACGGATGGTAAATTAGAACTCCCCTGTGGGATTCTGCAGTCTGGCTTGGATTGTGTTGACTTGGTGGTGGGCACAGGGGCTGGTCAACAACCAGGGTTCTTCTTCAAGTACCTGAGGTTGGACTAACAGCAGAGTACTTCCCATGGTCTGATTCATTTAATATATTTCCCAAATAGTCATTGGCTCCTGGAAACTTGAAGAGGTATCTATTCTTGAATAAAAGATACAAACTTGAGGGTTTTGTTTTTGTTTTTGCTTTGGTGGTACTGGGGTTCCTGGACACCCTTCTACCTCCGGGCTACACTCCCAGACCTATTTTTTATACTTTTTATTTGAAAACAGGGTCTCTTAAGCCAGGGAGGCTGGCTTCGAACCTGTGCAATCCTCCTGTCTCTGCCTCCCAAGCACGGGGATTATAAGCGTGCGCCACCATGCCCGGCCAAACTTGAGTTTTATAAAAAATAAAAAGTTTGAACATAAGTTTATACAATTTTCTCTTTGGAAGACTGCACTCACCTCTGAGCAAAAATCAAAGAAACTCAGTTGAAGATAATTCCAGTCAAAGCAGACTTCTTCTTTTAGCCATGGATGGGAATCGAAAGCAAAAGTTTGTATTGAACTTCTCTGCTTAGAGCTTTTCTGAAAGAGAAACCTTTGCGCAGAAACTTATTACGCATTGTCTTGGGAATCAAAGATTATTAGTTGCTCCAGTCTCTGGAAGTTGTAGAAGTAGCTGTCCAAAGCTTGCATTTCAAAACACAACTGTACCAGGGCCATCTTGGATAAGTTACTTAACCTCAGTATCCAAGTTTGACGGGAACTTAACTGTTGGAGTACTGAAGTACTGTGAAGACTTGGTAAGCAAGTTCATGCTTGGGGCTGGCAACCGGACCTGCCATGCAGGGAGGTGCGTTGCTTTACCCTGGAGCATCCAAAATCAGAGAGGTTGGGATGAGGTCACTTTAATCCCGTTCACCAACTGTGGCATATACTGTACAAGGTTTTATAAAACAGTTGCTTTTTAATTCTTAATTTATTTTATTTATTTATTTTTTGGTGGTACTGGGGTTCCTGAAAGCCCTTCTACCTCCGGGCTACACTCCCAGACCTATTTTATATTTTTATTTGGAAACAGGGTCTCCTAAACCAGCCCGCGCGGCTGGCTTCGAACCTGTGCGATCCTCCCGTCTCTGCCTCCCAAGCGCAGGGATTACAAGCGTGCGCCACCACGCCCGGCTTTATTTTTTTAATTTAATTTTTTTGTAATATATTTTTATTGGTGCATTGTAGTCAAACTGCACAGTGAAATACAAGACTTGTGAGGGTATACAAGCATATACCATCCAATTAGCCATTATCCCGTCCCAGTCCCAGTCCCTCCCCCTCCCTTGATCCCAAGCTTGATTTGGTGATTAACTTTGATACATTTGTTTACATACATCATGTGTTTTAGAAATGGGTTATGGGAGCAGAGCTAGTTGAAGAAAGGGCCCCATGGAAGAGCAATTAAGGTGACCAATCAGAGGGGATGGGATGGGGGAAGACGGAATCTCTTTAAAAGAGCATGATGTATTTTTTTTCTTAATTTTTTTTATTAGTGCATTGTAGTCATCCACTTTAATGGGGTCCAAGATGGTAGAGGTACACATGTATACATCTCTTATTTAGCCGTTCCCCACTTCCCACCCCATTCTCCCCCTCCCTCCTTCTCATTTTGGCTTAGTGATCCACTTTGATCTGTTTGTACATGATCATCATGTACATTAAGGAATCTCCCCTTCCCTCCCCTCCTCCTCAGGTCTCCTTATTTGCTGATCTATTGTTACTCTTTTTTTTTTGCAGGTCTGGGGATGGAACCCAGGGCATTCCACCTCTGAGCTACACTTCCAGCTCTCTTTTTTATTCTTTATTTTGAGACAGGGTCTCACTGAGTTGCAGAGGGCCTCACTAGGTAGCTGAGGCTCTCTGTGAACTGCAATTCCCCTATCTCAGTCTCCCAAACGCTAGGATCACAAGCATGTGCCACCATGCCCGGCTTAAGGCTTTATTTTTCTTATTTAACAGCTACTCCTTAAAGGCTACTCTTTTCCTAGGCAGATAGCTCCTAAGAGCAGGTACCACAGATTATGGGATGGGCAGGGTGGTGTATTTCTTAGTATTATAGGCTCTGCAGTGAGACAGATGCCACTATGCTAAATGTCATATAAAGAGAAAGAAATGATAAAACCTGACTTTATTTCTCTTGATAGATCTGGGAATATGAATATAAAGCATGCATTATCTCATTTATCTTCGAGAAAATCCTCATAAAAGAATGTGTTTTATATCATAAGTAGTCACTGCCTGGTAGAGATTCATGCCAAGAATAAACACAGGTCTCAAGAACAAAAAGTTTCAACGTGTCTTTATACACTCAACATCTATAAAACAAAATGGTCTTATAATTTGACATTTCATTTCATCTAAAATTCTTTATGCTAAGTTGGGCATGCTGGCTCATGCTTGTAATCCCAGTACTTAGGAGGCTGAGACAGAAGGATAGCAGGTTTAAGGCCAGTCTCAGCTACTTAGGCCCTCTGCAACTTAGTAGACCCTGTTTCAAAAATAAAAGGATAAATAGGGCTGGAGATGTAGCTTGAAGGTAGAATGCCCCTGGGTTCCATCCTCAGTACCACAATAAGATAAAATAAATTCTTAAAACTAATGTTGTAATCACTCATATTTTATGCCTGTTTCCTTTTTCTGACTTTTAAGATTGCCTACTTTTTTTTAGTTTTTTATTATTTTGACTAGTATGTATCTGGCCATGGATTTCTTCATCTTTATCATCCTGGAGGTTAAATTCTGAGTCTTTGAATTCCTCCACAGTGGTTGGGTACTCTGTACCATCATTTCTTTTAAGTATCCTCCTGCCACCTTCTTTCTCTCTTGGAATGACAGCTGTACTCATGTTCCACAACTTGCATTTTCCACTGCTGGACATGTCATTTTAACTATTCCTTAGTGATGGTGGGTGTAAAGCTTTATTTTTTATTTTTTGCAGGTCTGGGGATGGAACCCAGGGGCATTCGACCTCCAAGCTACACCCCCAGCCCTATTTTTTTTCTAATTCTTTATTTTGAAACAGCGTCTCACTAAGTTGCGGAAGGCCTCACTAGGTAGCTGAGGCTGTCTGCAAACCGCGATACTCTGGTCTCAAATGCTGGGATTACAGTTGTACGCCACCACGGCCGGCTTGTAATGCTGTTTTGAGCACTTTATTCCAGTTTGAGATTCCTTTTCTGGCTAGTTTTGCCAGTGAGGACTCTGCTGAGCTTGAGCAAGACACCTTTCAGTTCAGAAATGTACAATTAAGAAACAGTTGCCCAAGGGTAAAGATTAATAGATGTTTCTTTCTGTTTCTAAAAGCAGATATTTAACATTGTATTTTTAGTTCCCATTTTATCCTTCCCTCCTCTTCAAAGCAAGAAGAGGAAATGTTATTTTGTCCCATGGACCTCAAGAGATTGTTTCCACCAATGAGCACACTAGAAACCGGCTGTGTTTCCATCTTGACTAAATGACTGCAATCCTTCAAGGGTGAAGGACACACTCCACTCTTCCCTGATAAATTAAGTGCTTAAGTTATGTCTCCTGGTAACCTGTCTTGGAACCTAGAATGGGCAGAAGGTCACTGTCACCTGATACCGTTTTCTGGTGAACAACATTTCTTTTTCAAAACACACTTTTTTTTTTTTTTTTGAGGTACTGGGGTTCCTGGAAACCCGTCTACCTCCGGGCTACACTCCCAGACCTATTTTATATTTTATTTGGAAACAGTGTCTCTTAAGCCAGCGCAGCTGGCTTCAAACCTGTGCGATCCTCCTGTCTCTGCCTCTCAAGTATGGGGATTACAAGCGTGGGCCGCCACGCCCAGCATTTAAAACACACTTTTATTGGTGTAGTGTAATGACACATCACATCGAAGTTCAAAGCAACACAGTCAGACATGCACACAGTGAGCACAGTATATATTCTGAGTTTTTAGGTTTATTTTTCCTGTGAAGACATAGGTGTCATCTGTGTGTTAGTCTGACAGAAGCTTAACTCAAATATTACTGGGCCTGAAGATCTATCTGTATTGTTCATTAGTAAGTTCAATATTCAGGGCTTAGAATCAGAAGTTTTGCAAACCTTATTTACTGTGCTCCTCAAATTAGTAATGTTGAATTTCAGTTATAACTCAATACTTTACTCTTTGTGTTCTCAAATTTTTTTTTAGTTCAAATTTAACGCTATTCTGCACTCGACATCCAGGCTGCCTCTGAAGCTACATCAGGAAAGAATGGTTAACCAGGTCCATTCCTCCAATATTACTTTAATCTTCCTTCTTCTCCAGACTCTGTTTAAATCTTTGTGGACCTCTCTTCCTGTTGATCTGAGTTGATCTTTATTTCCTTTTCTGTCAGTTTTTCCCATCCTCTCTTCTGCTTCTCTGACAGGCTATCATCCCCAGACTCATGTTTCTACAAATGATAACGTGTTCTATAGCAACGCTTTCATTTGTTCATTACAAATGGCACCAAAGTCAGCGTTCTCTCTTCTCCACACCCCCGTCTCTCCTTTCTACTCTTCCCTATTGGCTTTTGTTTATATGGACAGAGCTTTGGCTTCATATGGTATTTTATCCACTTTCCAAACTTTTCCTCAGTCTATGCTTTGGAGTTATTCTCTGGAATTAAGCAACCTCTTCTCTTCATGGCTGCCCTAATTGTTGGATATGGCACAGTCAAGGGCTCTCTTCCTCTGGGAAGACTTCCCCTCCCCAGAGTGATGAACTGAGCCATCAACTCACAGCGCAGTGCCTGGGACAAGCTCCTGCCAAGCTCCAGGCGCCTGGCCATCCCTGGGTCGCATAACATGGCTCCTTCCCTCCTTTGTCTCTATTAACACGCTCTGCTTTGTTAAAGGACCCATGGGGTGAGAGAACATCACAGAACTGAAATTGCACTCAGAAGGAGTTTGTATCATACCTCACATCCACAGGGACCATTTTCCAATGTGTATGCTTACACACACGTGTGTGTGTGTGTGTGTGTGTGTGTGTGTGTGTGTGTGTGTTAATATTAACTGCAGTCCCTCCCACCCTCTCTGATCCCAGTACACACCTGTTCCTGAGTCTGTGGGGCTTTCTGAATTCCCAGGTTCTCTCATCCTGACCACTTGTCATCTCCTGTGCTTGTGTCTAGGTCTATGTTAGAGAACTCTTCACCCCAAATGTCAAAAATAACCCCTAAGTGGCCCCTAAGTTTACAAAAATTACCTGACCTCAGAAGTCATTTCTTTTAATCGACCGCTCACGTCATAAAATCTGAGATCCAGTGAAATGAAGCTGACTCATAGGAGAGGCAAGAGTGGAATCCACACTCCACGGTCCCTGGTTCTTGGCAAGCTGTGTTACTCCAGGCCGTTTCACTGCTGGTTTATCTCTGCATGTGCGCACAGAGTTCAGGCCACATCCATCTGCTGCACGCTTAGACCTCATGCAGAATAGTGGTCCAGCCCAGAGGATATTTAGCTCATCTTCATGTTGGTGTGCAATTCCTCGTTTATCTTATACACCATTGTTCTTCATGCTAAACACGAAGCTCACTTGTTTAGTAATTTCTGAAAGAAATAGGAAAAGGCACCCCATATAAATAAAAAATGCAAATTCTTTTTACTACCCAGAACTTAAATCATCCTGAAGAATTTTAGGATGTTTAATGCAATGCATAAAACATAAATTGCTTTAATGACTTCCAGGATAGTGAAAATCTATTTAGGTTATTTTGGTTTTATATTTTATTGATTTTTAAAATTTTAATTGTCCTTGTTTTGTGAGTAAAATACATAAAATGGATATAAGCTCATACATAAGTTAATTTCCAGGAATAGAAAGTAGTAAATGAGTGGTAATTGCTTTTCTGGTTTTATTTGTTGGATCAGATTTTTGAGCTGAATGCAGTGCAAGCTTGTCTTCACTGTCCATGGGTCTCACGTCTGTGAGATTCAACCAGCTGTGGATCAGAAATATTTGGGGTGGAAATTGCATTGTACTGAACCCGTCTATTTTTTTATCTAGCCATTATTCCCTAAGCAATACATGAGAACAATTATTTACTTAATATTTATATGCATTATGTATTTTAACTGTTGTAGATGATCTGAAGTATGGGGGAGGATGTGCTTAGGTTATATACAAACATCACACCATTTTAGTATGCATGTGGAAGGGACTTGAACTGTGTTCAGGGGCCCTGGAACACATCCTCCATACACGCCAAGCAAGGCTGCCTTTCAGTGATCTCACACCTAGTATGTGTTGAGGGAAATAGACTAGTAGATACTTTACAGGACTCCCACTCTGATGGCATGGATTGTGGGCCTGGAAATCTATGTTTGATCAACAGAGGTGGATGGAATTATATCACTCCTTGGTCTTTCTTCTGCTCATGTTTTTAGGGCTTTAGGGAGTTTGCGTTATTTTCATACCACAGAGATATAATGTTTGTGTTTTTTATGTGTTTGTACCTTCTTTATTTACAAAAGGTTTAAGCCAGGCGTGGTGGCACACGCTTGTAATCCCCGCGCTTGGGAGGCTGAGACAGAAGGATCCTGCAGGTTCAAAGCCAGCCTCAGCTACTTAGTGAGGCTCTCAGCAACTTAGCGAGACCCTGTTTCCAAATAAAATTAAAAATAGGTCTGGGAGTATAGCCCAGAGGTAGAAAGCCCCTGGGTTCCAACCCCAGTACCACAAAAAATAATTTAAATAAAATATTAAGAAATCATAAGAAAGACGCTGCAGCAACTTAAAATTACATCTGACAGAACGTGCACGGGGCAGAATAAGCTCATACTTTTATTTTTAGTAAATCACAAAAAGACGAAGCACTGGGCCTTTGTCAGGCATTTTACCTGCAAATTCAGCGGTAGAAAAACGCATTTGGGGAAGGAGAGTGAGAAGAGGGACAGAAGGAGTCAGTGGAGAGACCTCTGGCTTGGCTGGGCAGTGACTCTCGACTGGCACCTGTGGAGACTCTGGCCCCTGCCTATCTGAAAGCTAGGACATTCAACGAGCCTTTGAGGCCCTATCAAATGTGAACTGTAAGATATTCCAACCCTAGAAAGAGCCATAGGCAAAGTTACTGACATCTTTATGGCATCCTTGGGCATAGACACCAAATACAAACTGCAGAGTAAAATATTCCTATTGTAAAACCTAAGCCAGTGGGCATCTTTTAGACTTTCATATGAAAACAGTGCCCGGCTGCAACCCTTCAAGAAAGGTGTGTTACAGCGGCCAGACCAGTGACTTTTCAGGGGCTCTGAATTCCTGCTTTTCATTTTTAATGAATACCAAACTCATTATATAATTTTATAAGGTGTTTAGTATCTTTTTTGTGGTACTGGGAATGGAAACCAGGGACATTCTGCCTCCAAGATACACCCCAGTTCTATTTTTTTTTTCTTTTATTTGAAACACTGAGTTGCAAAGGGCCTCACCAAGTAGCTGAGGCTGTCAGCGAACCATGATCCTCCTATCTCAGCGTACCAAATGCTGGGATTACAATTGTGCGCCACCACGCCTGGCTTTTAATATCTTAACTAATATTTCTTATTTAATTAAGTTCAAAGTTTGGTTCTTAAAAAAAAGAACCTTAGAAGATGATACTTGTCACTTTGGCTTATGAAACAGATGTTAAAATATTGGAAAATCATTTTTAAGAAGAGTAACTGTATTGAGGTACCACTGACTCCACATTTAAATGATATAATTTGGTGTGTTTTTACGTATGTGTGCACAGCCTTGAAAACACCACAACCAACATTATGAACATTAAGTATAATTTTCAGCAGATACTCACTTCTGTGTTAACTCTCCTGGACAGCCCCACCACCAGTTCCTACTCCAAGCAAAAACTGACCTCTTTTTCTATTACTCCATATTCTTTCCATTTTATGAGTAGAAATATTAAAATGTGTGTTCATTTCATCTGAGAACTTTGACTAGTCTTAATACTTTTTTGGTTCTTATATATATTTACCTGTCAATGGACATCTGGGTACTTCAAGCTTCTGGCTATTCCCAAGAAGACTTTCATAAGCACTTACATATATACAAGCATTTGTTTAGGGTGGGTTAGTGCAGGTCACATGGTGGGCATACCTGTAACTTTTTAAACTGCCAAAATATTTTACACAGTGGTTTCAGAATTTTCCATCCTACTCAGGCCCTATGAGGCATCTCTGGCAGTGCTTAGAATGACCAGTCTTTACTATGAGCCATTTTATCAAGTATGTGGTGGCATCTTTTTATGGTTTAGATCTGTATTTTGCTAGTGGCTAATGATGTTAAGCATATTTAACTATATTATCTTCTATCCGTATATCCTCTTGGCTCAAGGCCCCATAAAGATTTTAATGCTTTTCTACTTGGGTTGCTTATATTCTATTTTAGTACAGAGTTTTTTATAAATTCATTTATCTCGATGTGTGTGTGTGTGTCTATGTGTGTGTTTGTTTGATAATTTACAAAAGAGTTTTCCCAGCCTGTGGCTTGAATTTTTAAAAATTCTTTTCAGAGTGGCCTTTGAAGAACAGAAGTTTACAGTATACATTATTTACATGCAGGAAAACCAACTTAGATCCAGACCTATCACCATATGAAAATACTTTCTTAAAATGGATCATCATAGATGTAAATGTTCAGCTCACAAGTATAACCAAGGAAGGAAACATGGAATACTAGTCCAGCTAGACTGATCGATTCATTAGAAATTCTCAAAGAACTATCTTGTCTTCACTGCTCCTCGTCTTACTTTCTCTTCCCTCTTTTATTGATTTCTGGTCTGATTTTAATATTTCATTTACTTTTAATTTATTAGATATCCCTACTTTCTTGAAGTGAAACAGAGGTCTGTGATTTGATCCTTTCTTTCTCATATGGACACTTAGTGTTATAAATATTCAGTAAATACTGATTTAGTGCCTAATTTTACTTTTATGACATATTTTGTACCCTTTGTTTACACTTTGAGTTCATTCAAAATAATTTCTGATTTCCTTTTGCATTTCTTTTTTGACCCATGACTCACCGAGAAGTATTTATTAATTCCCAAATCTTTGAAAATTTCTTGAGTTCTTGCTATTTTTAATTCCTAATGTAATTTCCTTGTGGTCTTAATGAAAGTCTGTGGCGTGGCGTTTTATAGCGTTTGGCGATCACACGCTCTGCGTGTGGTCTGTCTTGGTACATATCCCATGCGCATTTGAAATGCGCATTTGAAATCCTCCTCTGCTCAACTGGTATCCATTGGGGGACCCTAAAGTGCTAATCACAGCACTGTTGGAGTCTTTTACATTTTTATCAGTGATGTTGCTATTTATTCTGTGAATTGAAAGAGGTATTAAAATTTATAAGTATATTTGTGAAAATTTCTATTTTATATTATACTTTGATTTATGCTTCAACTTTTAGTTGGTATTTTGCTGTTTTATTGGTAAGACATTATCATTATCTGCACAAATGTCTAGGATATCCCCACCTGTCAATAAATTCATCACTTTATCATTTTAAAAGGACTTTCTTTATCAACGGTAATAGTCTTTACATCGTAGCTGAGCGTAATTGATACTGATAGTCAGTTTTGATTAGTGTTAGCATGGTGTATATTTTCCATCTTTTTATTTTTAACTAATTCATGTCTGTGTATTTAAAGAGAATTTCTTTATTATTGGTGCATTGTAATCATACATCTTAATGGGGTACAAGATGGTAGAGGCACACATACACACATCGCTCCTGTATCCCTTCCCCAACCCCCGGTCCATTCCCTCCCCCTCCGTCCTGCTCATGTTTGTCTTAGTGACTGACTTTGACATGTTTGTATATGTGCACCATGTTCATTAAAGAACTTTCCTTTGCCCTCTCCCATCTCCCTAGTTAGGTAGCCTTATTTGCTCATTTATAGTTTTAGAGTTCCTCCTAGGATCCTTTTTCTCCATGACGTCTACATATTACAGAGAGCATCTGATTTTTTACCTTTTGTGACTGACTACTCTCACTTAGCATAATGTTCTCCAGTTCCATCCATGGAGGCCACACGTTTTTTTCTACTCTGAAAATCTCTGCCCAGAATTTTAGGCCATTTATATTAGATGTAATTATTGGTACGGTCTTGTTTAAATACACCGTCTTGTTATTTATTTTCTATCAGTCTCACCTCTTCCTTATCCCCCCTTCCCCCTTTATCTACATATGGATGGAGATTTTTCCTGATTTTCTTTTTATCTCTATTGCTTGTTTGCTTGCTTCCTTGCTGACTATAATCCTATGTTTTGCTAATTTAGTAGCTGTTTTAGGGCTTTACCATTTACAGCAGTGTATTTCCTTTTTTTCTCTCCCTAACTTCATGTGTAATGTTGTTATATATTAGCCATATATATATATATATATATATATATATATATATATATACACACACTAAGAATACCACAAGGCGTTGCATGTACATAGATATTTAAACAATTCTCTTAAAATATTAATATACAAAATTACTCTATATATAGATGTATTTTTTTGTTTTTTGGTTTTTCTTTTCTTGGTGGTACTGGGGTTCCTGGTAACCCTTCTACCTCAGGGTTACACTCCCAGACCTATTTTTATATTTTTATTTGGAAACAGGGTCTCTTAAGCCAGCGTGGCTGGCTTCGAACCTGCGCGATCCTCCTGTCTGCACCTCCCAAGCGTGGGGATTACAAGTGTGCACCACCATGCCCGGCTTGTATTTATTTATTTTTGTGGTAGTTCAGTTTGAATCCAGGTGCATTCTACCTCTGAGTTATACCCTCAACCCTACTTTTTTGAAACAGTGTCTCTAAAGTTTCCTAGATGGGTCTTGAACTCTGATCCTCCTCCTATCTTAGCTTCCCAAGTGTTTGGATTGCAGGTATGATCCACCACACCTGCCTTTCGGGATATTGTTGATGTGGTTGCCATTTCTAGTGCCCTTCATTCTTTTCCATGAACCAGGAATTCTCAGCCTTGGAAAAATGTTGCCACAATCAACACACTTGCTGATGTGTGGATTGTTTGGGAGGAGGACTGAGCACTATGGGAGGATTATAATTTCTGACCTCCATTCACTACCTGCTAGTGATACCCCGCCAATCATGACAACCCAACATGTCTCCTGATACTGCCCGAATCCTCTGAGGGCTACTAGGGAATACCATATTTGTAGATCTGTTTGTGCATGTAGAAGAGGATACTGGGGATTGAACGCTGAGGTATTCTGTATCTGAGCTATAATCTCACCCTTTTTATTTCTTATTTTGAAGCAAGGCCTTGCTAAATTGCTAAGGCTATCCTGAAACCTGCAATATTCCTGTCTCAGTCTTCCAAGTACTGGGATTACTGGCATGGACCAATGGGCTCATTTGCCTGGCTTGCTATATTTACACGCAGTATCATTTTTCTTTTGTCTGATGTCCTTTCAACATTTTGTATAGCCTGAGTCTGTTACTTCTGAATTTTATCCACATATTTTTGGCTGAAAATGTCTTTATTTTCCTGTGGGGAAGATATTTTATTTTTTATAAAATTCTAAGCCAAGAAAATTATCCTTCATAACTTTAAAAATATGGTTTTTCTTAGCTGGGCATGATGGTGCATGCTTGTCATCCTAGTACTTAGGAGACTTGAGACAGGAAGATTGAAGGTCCATTGCCAGCCTCAGTGAGATCTTGTTTCAAAATAAAAAAAAATAGAAAATGAGGCTGAGGATAGCTCAGATGTGGCCTCTGGCTTATATTATTAATAATGAGAAGTTTTTTGTAATTGTGATTTTGTTTGTTTATACATAGCAAGCCTTTTTTCTCTGGATCCCTTAAAGATTTTTTCTTTATCTCTGGTTTTAAGAATTTGCTTATCTTTTTTTCTTGTGTTTGAAGTTTAATGAAATCCTCTACCAATGGGTTTATCTTTTTTTAATCAAATTTGAAATTTTAGGAGTCATTTCTTCAAATATTTTTCCATTCACACTCACCTCCTTCCTGCCCTTCAGGGGTTCCATAGATACGCATATTAGGTGGAAGGGAGTTTCACAAATGCCATTGAAGCTTTATTTTCTAAAATCCCCTTTTCCCTGTAATTCCTTTGGATTATTTATATTCATAGGTTTTCAATTTCACTGAAATTTTCTTCTGCAATGACTAATCTCATCAATATCTTTTTTTATCCTGTACATCCATTTTTTTTTTCTCAAGGATCTAAATGTGGGTCTTGTTAACATTGTTCATGCTCTCACTTAACTTGCACTTGGGGAGTACAGTTATAATAGCCCTTTTATGTTCATATTTGCTCATTGTAAACACCATGTCAGTTATGAATCGATAAATTGATTCCCCATTTGCTCGGTTACTATGGTCTTTCTCCTCTGTAGGCCTGGAAACCTTTGTGTGGATGCCAGGTGTGGTGGCAAACTTTACCTCACAGGTCCTGGATATTTGAATATTCTTGCACATATTCTAAGATTTCTTTTCGGAAACTCAGCTTAAATTACTTGGAACAAATTGAGCACCCCAATATAAAAAATTTGCAGTCTACAATGTTCTAATACTTGAAACATTTTGAGCACAGACATGACAATCAAAAAAGCTTCAGATTTCAGGGTTTTTAGATTTTGGATTTTCAGTTTGGGGATACTCAACCAATAACGTCTATGCAAATATACCCAAATTCCCAAGCCCCCAAATCTGAAACACTTGTGGCCCCAAACATTTTGAATAAGGCATACTCAACCCGTAGTTTGATTCCTTTTGATCTAGATTTTATGGTTCATTACATGGAACCAATATGTGCTCATTCAAGGGCCGATTATCTCTGTTACTAGAATAAGACTCCTGTGTATGCTCAAATACCTGCGAATCCTCACGGTTTATAGAGTGTCCTATCTCAACAGACACTATTTCCTGGTTGCTAATCCTTTCGGGCGACTCTGTTTAAACTGGACAGTTTCCCTTCTGCCTGCCCTGCTCTTCTGTGAGGTGAGGTTTCCAGGGTATCCTCGGCAGTCTCCCCAGCTCAGCCCCTGCTCTGTGCTGCCCTCTTGCACCCTCCTGCTGGGGGCCCTGGCTGCTTTCTTCCCCCAGACCCTCAACTCCATCTGTAATTTAGGGGGTCATAGGGCCCCTCTAGGTTCTGCCTTTCTAGTGGCCTGGGGGCTCCAGGGCCACCCAGGAGCGGGATGATCCCAGGCTCACCACATTCATCCCACTGTCAGCAACCCACTGGGCCTCATCACCATTTCCCGCAGTCAGGGACCTGTGACCTTCTTGGTGTGCCATGTCTCCGCAGGTGCTGTTTCCAATATTTGTATAATACTTTTCAGGAAGGAGGCTGAGTCTTTCTCTGTTTCTCCATTTTGACCACAACTGGAGGCCTCTGAGGCAGTCTATTAGTGTATCCTTTTCATTTTAGAAATATTGATTTTAAAATAAAAGAGCCCTAAGCAATATAAGAAATTTATAAGTATGAGGAAGTACACTCCATCCACCTAGCACGAGCACACACTATGACCATCTGACAGAAACTTTAATCCCGAAGACTGGAAGGCACTGGAATGAGGAGATGGTCAGCAGTTTGATGCTTTTTATCCTTACACATTTTACAACTTTCCTCAATATTACTTTATCCTCATCCTCACAAAAGTCACTTAAGTAGATATGTAGATTGTTATTTCCTCTTTCTTTGAGAAAATCAAGACGATCATATGCAAATCACTGTGGTTATAAGGCTGGTACATTCAGAAAAAAGTGTGTTCAAACTGAAAATGCCTATATAGTGAGTATCACTCAGTCTTTTATTAGGCAAGCAACAGTCCAGCTTCTTTGAACCCACATGCCCAAGCATGTGGGTTATTTATTATTTATTCGGTGCTATATATTATTTGTATACCTCATAAGTTTCAGACTCTTGCTAATGCTTAAAATAAAAAAACAAACAAAATGGAAAGCTGATAGTCACCATGCTTGGGAGATTGAGACAGGAGAATCTCAAGTTCATGGTCAGCCTCAGCAACTTAGAGAGACTTTGTTTCAAAATAAAAATAATAAAATAAGCCAGGTGTGGTGGCGCATGCTTGTAATCCCAGCACTTGGGAGGCTGAGACAGGAGGATCGCAGTCTTGGACAACCTCAGCTACTTAGTGAGGCCCTTTGCAACTCAGTGAGACCTTGTTTCAAAATGATAGGGCTGGGGGTGTAGCTCACAGGTAGAATGCCTCTGGGTTCCAGCCAGAGAAAAAAGAAATAAAAAATAAAATAGAGTTGGGAGTATAGTTCAGTACTAGAATGCCCCTGGGTTCAAACTCCAGTCTGTCTCTGTATGTCTGTCTCTGTCTCTGTCTGTCTGTCTCTGTCTTTGTCTTTGTCTCTGTCTCTCTCTTCTCTCCTCTCTCTCTCTCTCTCTCTCTCTCTCTCTCTCTCTCTCTCTCTCTCACAGACACACACACACACACACACACACACACACACACACACACCTGCTACTTTTTCTACTAAGTCGGGGCTGCACATATGGGACAGGTAACAAGCGGATAACATGCTCTGGTTGTTAAAAAGGGATTAATCCACACTGTTGAGCTGTGCCTGGTCAGAGGGGAGAGTGACCAGGTGACCAGTGTGGCTTCGGTCACATGGGAGGCGGGGATCAGAGCACACAGTTCTCACTCTGTGTTCTACACACAGAGAAACGTCACGCAGGTCAAAGGCTGAGAGTTTTAAACTGTTTCAGCTTCTCCAAATCATAACTGGAGTCCTTGGCAGTCAATGAACTGTAGAGTTTTAATATACAGTTCTTTTATGGTATTTTTTGTTATTTTCTTTGGTTAATTTTTTTAAAAAATTATTATTTGTTTCCAAATTATAGTTGTATAAGCTTATGGGATATGAAATAATGCAATGATTTTTAATACAATGCAGAGTGATTAAAGCAAGCCATCAGATATTCTCTTACAACAAATGTTTAACGTTTTTTGTGACAAGGACAATTGAAATTTACTTGTAATAACAGTGAGAGATATATGAATCCATTTTTAGCTGTATTCATCACAGTGTATAATTTATTTTTAAAACACAAGCTTTCGCTTTCTGTCCTATTCCTACTTTGCTCCTTCTGGCTGTCCCCGTCTTCTCTCCCAGCCTTTGCTAAATAGCACTCAGCTCTCTGCTCCTATGAGCGGGGGTATTCTGGAGTCACAAGAAGGTGAGCACATACAGGATGTATTTATCTGTGCCTGACTTATTTCATTTAACATAATGTCCTGCGCATTCATTTATGTTGTCACAAATGATAGAATCTCTTCCTTTTAAAGGCTATCTAATATTCCATTGTGAATATATAACACATTTTCTTCATCCTGGTCCTGATGAACACTTTGATTGATTCCACATCTTTGCTAGTCTAAATAGCACATAAGAGTGCAGACATCTCTTCCAAATAGTGATTTAAATATTTTGGATAAAATGCCCTCAAATGAATTATAGATCATATGGTAATTCTATCTTTAGTTTTCTAAGGAACCTCTATGATGTTTTCCATAATGGCTGTATTAATTATATTTCCACCCACAGTGTACAAAACTTCTCTTTTCTCTTCTACCTCATCAGCACTCATTAGGTTTTGCCTTTTGGATAATACCCTCTTTAATGTATATGAAGTGATATCTTGTTGCGATTTGGGCTTATATTTCCCTGATGAATATTGGCATTGAACATTTTCATGTATCTAATAGTGATTTATATCTTCTTTTTAGAATTGTCTATTCAGGCCAGGTGTGGTGGCGCACGCTTGTAATCCCCACGCTTGGGAGGTGGAGACAGGAGGATTGCACAGGTTCGAAGCCAGCCGCGCTGGCTTATGAGACCCTGTTTCAGAATATAAAAATAGGTTGGGAGTGTAGCCTGGAGGTAGAAGGGCTTCCAGGAATCTCAGTATCACACACACACAAAAAAGAAATGTCTATTCAGATCCCTGTTCATTTCTTAGTTGGATTGATTGGTTTCTGTTGGGCTGAGTTTCTGTGTATTTGGATATTAAGCACTTATAAAGGTATATTTGGTAAATATTTTTCTCCAGATCTGTAGGTCATCTTTTCATTCTGTTTATTTCCTTTGTTGATCAGAAACTTTTCTGTGTGCCACCCCATGTGTCTGATTTGCTTTTCCTTGCCTCTGCTTTGTTGATCAAATCTAAAAACTGTTTCTCAGCCTAATGCTATGTAGTTTTCCCTGTGTTTTCTTCTAATCGTTTGTGTACAGTTTCAGCTCTTCTCTGTGGGTCTTTAATCTGTTTTCAGTTGTTTTTATATATGGTGTGACAAAAGATTCAGTTTTATTGTGTTGCATATAGATATCCAGTTTTACCAGAATTACTGATTGAAGGGACCGTTCTTTCTGCACTGTGTGTATAAACTGGCACCACTGTAGAAAACAGTCTCCTGTAGGTGTATGGGTTCATTGCTGGACTCTCTTCTTTCCCACTGGTGATGTGTGTATTTTGGTGCTGTCCCATGCTTTTTTAATTGCTGTTGCTTCACAGTATGATTTAAGTGCTTGTAGCTCTATTCTTTTGCTCATGATGACCGTGGCTTCATTTTTGTCTAGACCTATATGTATTTTAGAATTCTTTTACTATTTCATCCGTGGATTGCATTTAATATGTAGATTATTTTGAGTACTATGGACATTGTGTATGGGGAGGTACCAGGGATTGAACCCAGGGACATTCTACCTCTGAGCTACACCTACAGCCCTTTTGTATTTTTTACTTTGAATCAGGGTCTCACTACGTTGCAGAGGGCCTCATTAAGTTTCTGAGGCAGGCCATGAACCTGTAATCCTCCTGTCTCAGCCACACAAGTACTGGGATTATAGGTGTGCATTACTATGCCCGCCAGTATGGAGATTTTAACAACATTAATTTTTTCCAACCATAAACACAGGATTTCTTTTCATTTATTCACATCTTCATTTTCTTTTATTAGTGTTTCATAAATTTCTGTACTCAGGCCTTTCACCTCCTTGGTTAAATTTATTTCAGTATATTTTGAAGCTACTAGAAAAAGGACTATTTTTTAATTTCTTTTCAGAAAGTTCATCCAGGTATAGAGAAATGATACTGATTTTTGTGGATTGATTTTGTGTCATGTAATCTTACTGAATTAAAAAAATCTATTATACCAGTGTTTAGTGCACTTTTTAGGGGTTTCTATATATAAGTTCATGTCAGCATTTTTTATTTTCCTATTTGAATGCCTTTTATTTCTGTCTCTTGTTTTATTTCTCTCTTAAGGACTTCCAGTACTATGTTAAGTAGCACATCATTTGTGACAACATAGATGGGGCTGAGAATTGATGTGGTCAGTGAAATAAGCTAGGCACAGGAAGACACACACTGTATACTCTCACTCAGATGTGAAATCTAAAGTAGTTAATCTCATACAAGTGGAGGGTAGATGGTGGTTATTGTTTGCTGGAGGGTTAGGGATGGAGAGAGAGTTTGGAGAATGGGTGCTAAGTCAAAAATAGGAGCAGAAAGCCTGGGTGTGGTGGTGCACACTTGTAATCCCCATACTTGGGAGGCAGAGACAGGAAGATTGCGCAGGTTCGAAGCCAGCCGCAGTGGTTTAAGAGACCCTATATCCAAATAAAAATATAAAATAGGTCTGAGAGTGTAGGCCAGAGGTAGAAGGGTGTCCAGGAACTCCAGTACCACCAAAGAACAAAAATAAATAGAAGCGGGAAGCTCTGGTGTGCCATTGGAGAGTAGGGTGACTACAGGTAACAATTATACATTTTATGTTTCAAAAAGCTACAAAAAAGGACTACAAAGAAATGATAACTGAGAAGATAAATTATGTCTGACCTGTCTTAAACATTACACAGTGCATACATGAATCAAAACATCACATGTTATCCATTAATATGCTCAATTTTTATGTACCAATTAAAAGATATGTTGAATTAGTTTTTAGAAATTTTTATTGAACATATATGGTATACATTTAAACTATACTTGATGCCCTCTCCCCCACCCCACCGTTTTCCCTTCCCCCCTCCCGCCAATGATTGCCCAGGGTAATCATGCCATATTCATAATTTTACACATATTCGGATGTAAACCCTCATTAATCAAGATCAGCTGTCGCAAACCAGCTCAGTCTAATTGGGGCGCGAGTCCACTCATGGTCGAGAATCTCAGCAAAGATGGGGAAGGATTAGAGTGAAGTACTGCAGCCTCTTCTCTGCAGCAATTCTTTCCCTTCTAGGAACTAAGAGTTCCTAGTGATGGCGCTCTCTAGAAAGAATCTGATATGGACAAAGGCTTCTTGAGCCAATGACAATTTATTACAGGAACCCAGAAAAATTTATACCCTTCACCAGTGAGATTAATAATAGGAGAAAAAAGAAAAGGGGCGTAATCACAGCAAAACAATAGTGAATTACATGCAAACAAAGTAAATGACTAGTCCAGCATTTAGGAGATTAACTCCGGATCTTTCTTCCGATATTGCAGCAGGGCAGGTCCAAAGGGTAACTTCCAGAGGAAATACAGGCACGCCCAAGGCCCAGGGCTTGGAGAATACGCCTTCTCATGGAATCTTCTTTTGCTTTCTTTTTTGAAGTTTCCATCTATATCCATATGACAAGCATGGGGAGATATGGCAGTCCAGGGAGATGCGATGGGAGTCTCTAAGATCTCATCCGCCTTGCCTTCTGAAGTCTGAAAGCTTACAAAAACTCACAACACAGCTTGGCAAATAAAACACCACAAACAACGCCATGAAGTTCTTGGATTTAGTTGTCAGATGTATTTCCTTAACTGCTGAACACTCTTCTTTAGACAACAAGCCTATTAAAAGCCTATTCATCTTTAATAATCCATTTCCCTGTCACAAACCCTCTGCAACCTGCTTCTAACTTTCTAACTTTCTAATTCCTTTCTTTCCCAGTTGGGACGTTCTTATGATAAGCTCTTCTTCATGCAAAAATGCTTTTCTTACTCTTACGGTATTTCCTTTCCTTCATACATATATATTTAGAACATCTGTCCTTTATTTTGTCATATTCATTTCTAACCATGCGGCCAGTCTCTCTGTCTCGGGGAATACTCATACTGGGCATAAAAGTCAACATTCTTTTTCCTTCGGCTCTATTGTATTTGGGCAACTAAATTGCTTTGAAGTCACACACAAAGTTTTATCTTCTCTGTCTCTAGGCAGGATCTCAAGGGTAAACAGAGTTACCTTAAACTGAGCTACCGGTTACCGGAGTTAATGGCTTAACCTAAGTTGGTGATAGGAATGAGGGTCGGAGACCATCTGAGTTCTGGTCAGTTTTTTTCATTACTATTGAGCAAAGCCAAGGGCATTTAGACAAATTATTAGAGAATTTATTTCCACGGACTCAATTTCTTTCATAGTCCTGATCTCACATCACCAGAGCAATTCATGTAGAGAGTTAAAAGGAATCATTACCAAGAAAATAATAGTCATGAAGGGTATCTAAAAGTGGGGGGTACTTTGGCCAGAGACGACACCCCCTTCTCGGGGCTCGTTGCTGATTGGCTATGTGGAGTGGGATCTCAACACATAGATGCCGAGGCAGCAGGCGGTCTTGGCAATCAGCCTTCCTCCTCCCCTATCTTTCCATTCAAAGTTTGCTGGTATTTCCCCTCCATTATCTGGAATCCCACTGGTATCCTCTGTGTTCCCTAGTTTGTGCATATTAGAGGAAACATATGTACCTTCTCCTTCTGTGCTTGGCTGGTCTCACTTAACATAATGTTCTCCAGGACTTTCCATCTTCTTGCAAATGATATGATTTTGTTCTTCTTTATGGCCGAATAGAATTCCATTGTGTGTATTTCCCAAAGTTATGCAATCCATTCATCTGTTGATGGAGGCCTGGGTTGGTTCCATATTTTGACTATATGTTGCTGTAGTTCTCTGAATTCAACCCCTTTGGAAAAATACCCAGGAGTAGTAGAGCTGGATCGTATGGTGGATCTATTCCCAGCTTTCTTAGGAATCTCCACACAGATCTCCATAGTGGCTGAACTTGTTTGTACTTCACTAACAATGTAAAAGAGTTCCTCTTTCCCCACATCCTCGCCAGCATTTGTTGTTATTTGATTTCTTTTTTTTTTTTTTTTTAATTTTTTACTTTTTTATTTTTATTTTTTGATGGTACTGGGGTTCCTGGAAGCCCTTCTACCTCTGGGCTGCACTCCCAGACCTATTTTTACATTTTTATTTGGAAACAGGGTCTCCTAAGCCAGCGCACACGGCTGGCTATGAACCTGCACGATCCTCCTGTCTCTGCCTCCCAAGTGCGGGGATTACAAGCGTACGCCACCACGCCCAGCTGTTATTTGATTTCTTATGCTTGCCACTCTGGGGTTAGATGGATTCTCAGCATAGTTTTGATTTGCATCTCCCTGATGGCTAATGATGTAGAACATTTTTCATGTATCTATTGGCCATTTGTATCTCTTCTTTTGTGAAGTGCCTATTCAGCTCATTTGCCCATTTCTTGATTGGGTTGTTTGTTTTGCTAGTGTAGAGTCTTTTGAGCTCTTTGTATATTCTGGATATTAGCCCCCTATCAGAATGGTGGCTGGTAAAGATCTTCTCCCATTCTGTAGGCTTCCTCTTTAGGTTATTGATGGTTTCCTTTGATGAGAAGGAACTTTTTAGTTTGATGCTATCCCACTTGTTAATTATTGCTTTAATTTCCTGAGCTTTGGAGGTTTTGTTGAGAAAGTTACTGCCTGTGCCAATATGTTGTAGTGTAGAGCCTATGCTCTCCTCTAATAACTTTACAGTCTCCAGTCTAATTTCTAAGTCTTTGATCCATCTCGAGTTGATTCCTGTGCATGGTGAGATATAGGGGTTTAGTTTCATCTTTCTACAAATGGATAGCCAGTTCTCCCAGCACCATTTGTTGAAAAGGCTGTCTTTTCTCCAGTGTATGAGTTTGGCTCCTTTGTCAAAGATTAGTTGACTAAAGATGTGTGGATTTGTTTCTATATCTTCTATTCTAATCCACTGGTCAGTATATCTGTTATTGTGCCGGTACCATGCTGTTTTTACTACTATTGCTCTATAGTATAATTTGAAGTCTGGGATTATGATGCCTCCTGCATGTTTCTTATTGTTGAGAATTGCTTTGGCTATTCTGGGTCTTTTCTTTCTCCATATAAAGTTCATGATTGATTTTTCTAGGTCTCTGAAGAATGTCACTGGTATTTTAATGGAAATTGCATTGAATATATAGATCAAGTTTTGGCAGAATGGCCATTTTGATGATATTTATTCTGCCTATCCATGAGCACGGGAGATCTTTCCATCTTCCAAGTTCTTCTTCAATTTCTTTCTTTAATGTTTTATAGTTTTTGTTGTAGAGGTCTTTTACATCTTTGGTTAGGTTTATTCCAAGGTATTTTATTGATTTTGAGGTTATAGTTAATGGAATTGTTTTCTTTGTTTCTTTCATTGTGAATTCATTGTTGGTGTAAAGAAAAGCCAATTATTTCTTTAGGTTGATTTTGTATCCTACAACTTTGCTGAATTTGGCAATCAGCTCCAGAAGTATTTTGATTGAGTTCTTTGGGTCTTCCAGATAAAGGATCCTGTTGTCTGAAAATAAGGATAATTTTAATTCTTCTCTTCTTATGTGGATTCCTTTGATTTCCTTCTCTTGTCTTATTGCTGAATCAAGAGTCTCAAGGACTATATTGAAAAGGAGTGATGATAGTGGGCATCCTTGTCTTTTTTTTATATTTTTTTGGTGCACTGTATTCATACATCATAGTAGGATACATACTTTTGTAGACATACATGCACACTTTTCCCAGTCAGCCCCCACCCAATCCCCACCCCATTCTTTCCCTATCCCTCCCTCCCATGCTTGGCTTAGTAGTTGACATCTAGTATTATGGCAATTTATCTAAAATTAAAAATGATAATCTCACATAACAGTTTCATTTGTCTGATACCAAGCTTTTGATGACCTAAAGATAACATTTCAATATTTCTTTTTGCTTTCTTTCTTACCAGAGAATATTTTTTTATCTATTTTTAGGTGAAACTATCATATATTTATATATTTATTTTTCAGAAAAAAATCTATCCTAATATGGAATATGGACTCTAGGTACCCAAAACAATCTTGAAAAAGAACAAAGCTAGAAGATATATATTTTCTGATTTCAAACCATATAAAGCTACAATAATTGAAACAGTATAGTACTATTGTAAAGGCAGATATATAAACCATTGGAGTTAAATAAAAGCCTAGAGCTAAATTCTTCCCTATATTGTCAAGTTATTTTTGACAAGGTTTCCAAGAACATTTGGTGGTGGAAATATTAATCTTTTAACTAAATATTGTTAAAAATAATAATTGCATGGAAAAGAATAAAATTGGACCCTTACCTAATCCCATATACAAATATTAACTCAAAATAGATAATAGACCTAAATATAAATCTTAAGACTATAAACTTTTAGGAGAAAATCTGGGTCATTAAACCTCACAACATTGAAATTGGCAGTGATTTCTTGGTTATGATTTCAATGACACAGGCAACAGAAGAGTATACAAACTCCGTAAAAAATAAAAAAAATATTGTATATCCAAAGACAATGTAAACAGAGTTAACAGTTACTAATAGAATGGGATAAAATATTTCCAAATGCTATATCTGAAGGTATATTAATATTCCAACTAGAAATCCTAGAAATTAACAACAATAAAGGCAAACAATACCCTTAAGAGATAGGTAAAAGACTAACATAAATAATGAATCTCCACAGATAACCAATCTTAGTTGTCTGTTGGATGGAAAATCTTGTTTCTCTAGTTCTGGAGTGTGTTACCTGTTTCTTCTTTGTAGTTAATCTCTTTGAGTATTTTCTCTAGTGCTGGTTTTGAAGACATAAATTCCTTCAGTTTCTGTTTTTCATGGAAGCTTCTTATTTCTCCATCTAATTTGATAGAAAGTTTTGCTGGGTAGAAAATTTTTTGCTGGAAGTTGTTTTCTTTCAGAGTTTGGAATATGTTACTCCAAGCCCTTCTGGCTCTCATAACTTGGTTTGGGAAATCTGGAGTGATTCTAATTGGTTTGCCTCTGAATGTCACTTGGCCCTTTGTTTTTGTTGCCTTTAAGATTCTCTGCTTGGCTTCCACATTGGTCATTTTGACAATTATGTGGCGTGGGGATCCTCTTCTCCGATCCTGTCTAAAGGGAGTTCTATAAGTTTCCTGGACCTGTGTATCAACCTCTTGCTCTATGTCTGGAAAATTTTCTATTACTTCCTTGAAGAGATTGTTGATCCCTTTGGTTTCACTTTCTTTTCCCGCCTCTATTCCAATTATTCTTAGGTTAGCTCTCTTAAAATGGGCCCATATTTCTTCAATATCAGATTCCTGCTGTCGGATATTTTTTTCTAGATTAGAAACTATGCGTTCATTTTTGGATTGCTCATCTTCTAAGAGCGAGATTCTGTTCTCCATGTGTTCTAATTGGTTGTTTGTGCTTTGAATTGAGGCCTTTACTTCATTAATTGCATCCTTTATCTCCTTTTGGCTCTCTCTGAGTTCTTTTCAAAGCACCTCTATTATTTCTAGTTATTTTCCTGATTTGATCTTCTAGAAATCTCTGGTTTTCTGTTTTATCGGGTTCTGGTGTTGTGGGGTTGTGGGCATTTATTGCTCCAGTATTATTCCTCTTTCCCATGATTTCAGATGTTTGTGCCTTCTCTGGGTTTTTCCCTTGGGTCACTATGACTTCACTTAAGGTGCTCTGGATCTCGAGTCAGTAGTATCTCAGACCCCACTACTCCTTTACTGGGTTGTATCACAGAGTCTCCGACCCAGAGAGTCGATAGAGGCTGCTTTAGACTGTGGGGGGTGCCAGGTTGCACGTTCTCCTATGGTGTGATATCTCTGCCACCGCCCCTCCCCAACTGGGTCAAGTCCCAGGGAGTACAGTACTGGGATTTCTCCGCTGTGGCCCGCAATTTGACTCACTGTTCTTGAGTACGCAGATGTAGCTGTACTGGCCTCGCTGAATTTGGTGCTGCTGCCGCCATTGGCAATATGGCGCCACTGCTATGCCCTCGGCTGTGGGACTGGTGTTTTTCTTCTTGGTTTTGATTTCCTCTCTGAATCCCTGCAGCGTGTGCTGAGCTCGGCCACTGGGAGCTTTAGATGCTCTCTGCGCGGAGAAATCCCTACTGGCTGTTCCACAGCGGCTCACCTCGGCTTGCTGTAGCCGTCCCATGAATTCGCCGGTGCCGCCGGCAGTATGGCGCTGCTGCCGCGTCTGCCGCATCCTCGGGCTTGAGGCCGGTGTATCTCCTCTGTGGCTCTGTTCTCAGTCCGCTTTCTCTCTGGAGCCTGGTGATTTTTTGTTTCACTGGTGATGGTGTTTTCTGGCTATGAAAGGCGCTGATTTTGTAATAATGGAGATTTGTTGTTAGCGGGGCTCTTAAGCCCCGCTTTTCTCGGTCGCCATCTTCTGGGTATCCTTGTCTTGTTCCTGACTTTAGAGGAAATTCTTGCAGTTTTTATCCATTCAATATAATGTTGACCTTGGGTTTACAGTATATTGCCTTAATGATATTGAAGTACTTTCCTTCTATCCCAATTTTCTGCAGTATTTTTAACATAAATGGGGGTTGGATTTTGTTGAATGCTTTTTTAGCATCTATTGCTATGATGATGTGGTTTTTGTTCTTGGTTCTCTTTATGTGGTGAATAACATGTATTGATTTGTGTATGTTGAACCAGCCTTGTTTTTCTGGGATCAAACCAACTTGGTCATGATGAATTATTCTCTTGCTATAGTTTTGAATGCGTATAGCTAGTATTTTGTTTAGAATTTTTGCATCTATGTTCATTAAGGATATTGGTCTGTATTTTTCTTTTCTTGAGGTATCTTTATTTGGTTTGGGGATTAATGTGATGCTGGCATCATAGAAGGAATTTGGGAGAGTTCCATCTCTTTCAATTTCCTGGAGCAAGATATGAAGTATTGGTATCAGTTGTTCACTGAAGGTTTTGTAGAATTCAGCTGGAAACCCATCTGGGCCTGGGCTTTTCTTTGGTGGATGAATTTTTATTGCCATTTCTATTTCTTTGGTTGCTATTGGTTGGTTTACACTTGCTATGTCCTCTTGGTTGAGTTTAGGTAGGTTAACTGTGTTTAGAAATCTATGAATTTCTTTCATGTTGTCAAGTCTATTAGAGTATAAATTTTTAAAGTAGTTTCTGAGAATCTTTTTAATTTCTTCACTGTCTGTAGTGATATCTCCCTTTTCATTTCTAATTTTGATAATTTGAGTGGATTCTCTTTTTCTTTTGGTTAGGTTGGCCGGGGGTTTATAAATTCTATTAATCTTTTCAAAGAACCAACTTTTTGTTTTATTTATTCTTTGAATTTTTTTTTGTTCTCTATATCATTTATTTCTGCTCTAATTATAATGATTTCTCGCCTTCTGCTGGCTTTGGGATTAGACTGTTGCAGTATTTCTAGGTCCTTGAGTTGTGTTATTTGGTTCTTTACTTGGTGATTCTGAGTCCTTCTTATGTGGGCACTCATTGAAATAAACTTTTCTCTTAATACTGCCTTCATAGTGTCCCATAGATTTTGGTAGGTTGTGTATCTGTTTTCATTTATTTACATAAATTTCTTTATTTTTCCCTGATTTCCGCTCTTACCCATTCATCATTCAATAATGTATCATTCAATCTCCATGTATTTGAATAATTTCTTTTGAGTTTCCTGTTGTTGATTTCTACTTTTATTCCATGATAGTCTGAAAAGATGCAAGGAATTATATTACATCCTTTGAATTTGCTGGCACTTTCATTGTGTACCAGGATGTGGTCTATTTTGGAGAAGGTTGCATGGGCTGCTGAGAAGAATGTGTATTCTGTAGTTCCTGGCTGAAATATTTTGTAAATGTCTATTAGGTCCATTTGGTTTATGGTTTTCTTTAGTTCTCAAGAGTCTTTACTCTTCTTTTGCCTTGAAGATCGATCCAGTGGTGTGAGAGGTGTATTAAAGTCTCCCAGAATTATTATGTTTGGGTCTATTTGGGATCTGATGTCCAGAAGGATTTGTTTTACAAATGTGGTTGCACTTACGTTTGGGGCATAAATATTTACTATCATTATATCTTCTTGTTGTATTGTTCCTTTTAATAAAAGGAAGTGCCCTTATTTTTCTGTTCTGATGTGTTTTAGTTTAAAGTCTGTTTTGTTGGATATAAGGGTTGCTACCCCTGCTCTTTTTTGGTCTCCAATAGCATGGTATATTTTTCCATCCTTTCACTTTCAGTCTGGGAATGTCTTTGGCTGTAAGGTGAGTTTCTTGCAGACAGCATATATTTGGATTATATATTTTAATCCACATTGCCAGTCTATGTCTTTTGATTGGTGACTTAAATCCTTTGACGTTAAGAGATATTATTGAAATATGATTTGTGTTTTCTGCCATTTTGTGTTCTGTCTACTCTTGGGTGGTTTTGTCTTTCTTCTTTTCTTAAATGGCCTACTTATGAACTTCCTCTCTTCTCTGGTTCTGAAGTCTGCTTCTTTTTTCTTCCTTATGGTTTATTTCTTTAAGAATTTTCTCTAGTGTTGGCTTTGAATTCATGAATTTTTTAAGATTCTGTTTATCCTGAAAGACTTGTTTCTCCATTGGTTTTGAATAGTAGTTTTGCTAGATAAAGAAGTTTTGGTTGGAAGTTATTTTCTTCCAGGGTCTGAATCACGTCATACCAGTCTCTCCTAGAATTCATGACCTGGGTTGTATAGTCTGGAGTGATTCTTTTTGTTTTGCCTCTATATGTCACCCATCCTTTTGTTCTTACTGCTTTTAAGATTCCTTCCTTGGCCTCTATGTTGGTCATTTTGGTTATTATGTGGCATAGCATGGTCCTTCTTTGGTCCTGTCTCAATGGAGTTCTGTATGCCTCCTGAACATGAAGATCCAAGTCTCTTTCCATATTTGGAAAATTCCCTGAAATTATTTCTTTGAAGAGATTATGGATGCCCTTGGTCTGTACCTCTATCCCTTCTTCAATGCCTATTATCCATAAGTTAGGATGCTTCATATTATCTCATATTTGCTGGATGTTTAGGTTTTGTTGCTGTAAAGATTTCTGTATATTGCTGACCGTGTTTTTGGTTTTGGATGTACTGTCTTCTAACATTGATATTCTGTTTTCCATTTCATCTAATCTTCCAGAACTTCTTTCTATTGCTGTCTTCATTTCACTTATTGCCTCTTTCATTTCATTCCAGACCTCTTTCTGATTCTTTCTTAGTGTTTCTAACTCATCTTCCATCTACTCTAGACTTGTTTTAAATCCTTTCATCATACTGTAAATCAAGATTTGGAACTCCCCTTCTTGCATTTCTTGAAGGTCAGTATTTGTGACTTCTGTCATTTCTCCACTATTCCTGGTTCTCATATTTTCAAAGTTCTCAGGCCTGTTCTTCTGTTGTCTTTCCATTGATTATGGGTATTGTGTATAGTCCTGTCTTAGTAGTAGGGATTTAGAATATTTAAGTATGGAGATGTGAGAAACTGTGTGTTAAAGAAAGAGGTTCAGTTAGGGGACAAGGGGAAATATTTGAAGGAAGCTAGTTGATAGTCTGACTTTTGTAGACTTTTGTAGAAGGAGTGGGCAGAAGGCTCATATGCAGATGGATAAAGTAACAAAATAAGGTAGAAAGACTATTATACATCAAATAAAAACAGCAGCATTGACAACACAATAATGGACCACCAGAAGAGAACAAGAAGGGTTAAGAGAGTAGACAGGATAAACATTAGACAAAATAAAAAAACCTAACAACCATGTGATATAAAGTGAAAGACCAAACAAACAAGAAACCCAAATAATTGTAAAAAAAAAGAAAGAAAAAAACAGCACAAAACAAACAAATAACAACAACAACAGGAATAACCCCCCCAAAACTGAAAAACTGGGAAAAAAAGACCCAGAAACCAAAAAAAAAAAAAAGAGAAACAACAACAACAATAAAACAAAAATTGGCAACAAAAAAGAAGAAAATAAAAAAATAAACTAAATTTTTTAAAAAAGAAGGAAACAGTTCTATTTTACTCACGTACGGTGTGGCTCTGTGCAAGTGTCATGCCTTAAGCACCCTTGCTTTGTCAGTGGGGTTGAATGTGTTCCCTGTGTGGACACTGGCACCCTCAGTTGTTGCAGTGTCTAGTGACACTCACTGCGTGCCCACTGGCTCCCGTAGCTCATCTGAGCGCGCGTTGTTACCTGGCCATCCAATCAGGAGCTCTGACAGGCTGGCAGTACATCCATATCTGGTTCTCTGGGGGGATGGCAGGTCCGTGTCGGGAACCCTGCAGGTCTCCCAGTGTCTCTGTGGGTGTATCTTCTGTTGCGCCAACAGTGCCACTCAGGGGTTCGGCTAATCTCGGAGTTTGGGATGTTAAAGCTCTATGATCACTTTCAGAATCTTAGTTCACAGGGCTGCCAGTGTTGTCGCTCCCCAAAACCCTTTTTGGGTCGGCAGCTCAATTTGGCACCTTTTGTGGATGTTGTGGAGACTCGCAGGTCAGAATTCCTGGATCTCTTCTGCAGTAGACCCAGAGTCTGTTTTGGGAGGTAAGTTGGGCTGGGCTGCGCCCTCTAGTGGCTGGTCTTAGATCCTCCGGATGGGACTGCTGGATTTGGGCTTGGGCTGGGTCTGTGCTGGAGCCTCAGCTGGGCCTCAGCTGCAGCAGCTGGTCGGGGCTGGTCAGGGCCTGCGCTGGTGCGTCCTGGGGGGTGCAGAGCCGAGCCTCGGGCCCTGGGGGCAGCTTACCAGCAGCGGGCTGTCCAGCACATAGGTGGCTTACTGGCAGCGGGTGGCCTGGCGCAGAGGTGGCTCAGCTCGCTGGCAGCCTGGCTCGCTGACAGCCTGGGTCCCCGAAAGGATTTTCCTCTTGGTGTAAGTCAGGTCCCTGGACTAGGGCCCACAGCCCGCCCCGCCCGCACTGTGGCTGAAGCAGATCCGATACTCTGCAGTTCAGGGTTCCTGGATTTCTTCCGCTGAGGTTCCTGGATCAGTTTTGGTTTGTGAGATATATTTATTTTGTTGGTTAAGACACCGCTTTCTCGGTAGTTGAACTTTACTTCAGTGTCCCACTGTTGCCATTTTGAATCCCCTCTCGATATGTTGAGTTTGAAATTAAAAAATGAAATGAGAATGAACATCCTTGTCTTATTTCTGATCTTTGAGTAAAGGTCCCAGTTTTCACTAGCCAGTATAGACCAATTATGTAAGGCCTTTATTCTGTTGGAATTCATTACTTCCACACACAATTTTGTTAAATGCCTTTTCCTCTTCTAATGAGGCAATTGTGTGGTTTCTGTTCATATTCTATTAATGTGGTGCGTGGCATTTCTTGATTTGTTAGTGTTGGTTCCTCGCTGTGTCCCCGGGTACCCCCTTATGGAGTGACCTGTCCATCTCCGGTGTTACTGAATTTGGCTGCCATTTGCCAGTGTGTTTTCACATCTGTGTCCATCAAGGATCGTGCCTAGTGTTTTCTTGTAATGTTCTTTTCTGGTTTTGGTATTGATGTAATGATGGAGACCTCAGGAAAGGAGTGTGGAAGCCTCCCTCCTCCTTAGTCCTGTGGAGGTGTGTGGAGGGTTAGTGCCAACCCCTGCACGCTTGGTAGGGCTGTTCACCAGTGAAGCCGTCAGGCCCTGGGCTGCTCTTCAGTGGGGTCTCCTCTTTCTGATTCAGTCTCCCCACTCATTCTCGGTTCATTTACATTGTTTTTCTCTTGAGTCAGTCTTAATTGTGTGTGTCTAAGAATTTATCCATTTCTTGAAGGTTATTTGAGTTTTTGACATTTTTTATTTGTGTATTATATTCATACATCATATTGGGGTAAAAAACTTGTGTGGACACACATGTACACATCACCCATTTAGCCCCTACCCAGTTCCCACCCCATTCCCTCCTCATCCCACTTTCCCATGCTTGGCTTAGTGGTTCACTTCGTTATAACAGTCTCTCATGATCTTTTGTATTTCTGTTGTGTCAGTGTAAGGTCTCCTACTTAATTTGTTATTTTATTTATTAGAAATTTTTAGTTGTTCTATCTAAAGCCTTGTGATTTTTTTTTTTAAAAAAACAACTTAAGCCGGGCGTGGTGGCGCACGCTTGTAATCCCCGCGCTTGGGAAGCAGAGACAGGAGGATCGCGCAGGTTTGAAGCCAGCCTCGCTGGCTTGAGAGACCCTGTTTCCAAATAAAATAATATAAAATAGGTCTGGGAGTGTAGCCCGGAGGTAGAAGGGCTTCCAGGAACCCCGGTACTTAATTGACCTTTTGTATTTTCCTATTCCCTTTCATTTTCTTCTGCTGTGACTATTATTTCTTTCCTTCTGCTGAGCTTGAACTTAGTTTGTTCCTCTCTCCAGTTGCCTTGGAGTAAGTACACGCTGTGGTTTTTACTGTGGGTGTCGACCGCTCTAAACTTCCTCTTGGCTTTCACTGCAGCCCATACATCATGCTGACCTTTTAAAGTTTTCATTTGTCTCAGTATATTTTTAAGTTTATCTTTTAGTTTTCATTGACCTACTAGTTCTCTAGGAGTATGCTTTTTACTATCTGTATATTTTTGAATGTTCAGAAATTTCTTCTGTCATTAAATTCTAGTTTTATGCCATTGTGGTCAGAAAAATGTATTTTACATAATTTTGTCCTTCTTAAACTTACTAAGGCTTATGTTATGGCTTCCCATGTGATCTGCCCTAAGGAAGGTTCCCTTTGTATTTGAGAAGAATGTGTTGCTGTCTGATAGAATGTTCTGGATGTGTCTGTCAAGTCTCCTCTCTAAGAGTATTGCTCAAATCTAATGTTTCATTATTAATTTCCTACCTGTATGACTTCTTTATTAGGTAAACTGGCACACTGAAATGCCCTGCTATTGCTACATTTCAGTTGATGTCTCCTTTTAGATCCTGTAATGTTTGCTATACATAGGTGTTCTATCTGTGGATGCATATATATTTACAAGTGTTAGATCCTTGACTGTTATATAGTATTATTTCAGTTTTTTACTTAAAGACTATTTTTGCTTTATAAGGTATTGCTGCCCCTAATCTCCTTGGTTTCCATTTTCATGGAGCCTGCCCCCCCTCTCTCAACATGCCTTCACATTCAGTCTATATGCTCCTTTATTTATTTATTTATTATTATTATTATTTTTTTAGTGGTACTGGGGATGGACCCCTTCTACCCCCGGGCTACACTCCCAGACCTATTTCACATTTTATTTGGAAACAGGGTCTCTTAAGCCAGCAAGGCTGGCTTCAAAACTGTGCCATCCTCCTGTCTCTGCCTCCCAAGTGTGGGGATTACGAGCGTGGGAATTACAAGCGTGTGCCATCATGCCCAGCAGGCTGTATGCTCTTAAAAGTGAAAGAAGAAGATTCCTGTAGGCAACATACAGTTTGACCTTTTATTTAATCCATTAATTCCCTTTATATCTTTTTATATAATTTAGACCACTTACATTTAATATAATTTTTGATAGGCAAAAACTTACTACTGCCATTTTATTATTTGTTTTCTTTATTTCTTCTTTATCTTTTGTAGATAAATTGTTTCTCTCTTGTTATTTTTATGTTTGATAATTTTCTGTATCGGTATATTTTGAATCTTTTTGTTGTAGTATTATGCATCTCATGAATGTCTCACACCTTTACATACATTAGCTCTATACTTTTACTCTGTCTCCATGTTTCTGATGTCTGAATTGTTGTAGTTGTACAGTATGTATTCCTTGACTGTTTATGTAGCCAATGGTAATAATTTTGTCCTTTAAACCTCATATTAGGGATAAAATTACTTTACATTCTACCATTACAGTTCTAGACTCTTAAATATTGTCATTACTTGTACCATTGAATGTTATGATTTTATATGCTTTATGCTATTAACTAAATTCTTTTTTTAGTTTAAATAATTCTCTTGAGCAATTTCTATTAGCCTGGCGATGGGCTCTTTTAGCTTTTGTTTACTTGGAACTTTATTTTAACTTCTCTTTCATTTCTAAAACACAACTCTGCTTGATAAAGTATCCTTGATTGACAGACTTTTCCTCAGCACTGTGAATGTATTATTCTGCTGTCTTCTGACCAAGTTGAATTGGTAATCTTGTTTAAAGTTGAATTGGTAATCTTGTATGTGATGGATTTTTTATCTCATTATGATCTCAGAAATTTTTCTTTTCCTTTTATTTTTGATCATTTCATTATTATGTCTTATGAACTTCTCCTAGGATTGAATTTGATGGAAGGCTGCCTTTTTCTGAGTGTTGTCTTTTTTCTCAATCTAGAAATGTTTTCATCCACTAATTCTTTAAATATAAATTCTGGAAGTTTTTCTCTCTTTTTAATTCCTATTAAGCAGAGTATAGTTCTCTTAATGATGTCTATATTTCTTACAAGTCTTCTCAATTTTATTATTTATTTATTCATTCATTCACTTATATTTTTGCCCTTGTGTAATCTATTTTTAAGATACTAATTCTTAAATTTTTTTTATTGGTGCATTGTAGTCATATGTCTGATCAAATTTGGTGTCAAATCTTTCTTTTGCATTTTCCCATTCAGCCATGATGTTCTTTGCCTCTAGTATTTAAATTTGTTTTCTCAACTGTTTCTATTTATTTTTTACATTTCTTGTTTATGTATCAGTTTCCAGTTTTCATTTTTATCCATATATTCTTGAAGTTCACTGGACTTTTTAAAGAGGATTGTTCTGTACTGCTTTTGCTCTTTCATAGATATCCCTTTCTTTTGGATGCATTCTTGGGGATGTCTTAGCTTCTTTTAGATGATTTGTTATTTCCTAAGTTTTTGCAATCCTCATTCCCTTTCACTAGTGTTCATGCATGTGTGCGGACAGCCACATTTTTTGGCATATACACATATTCTTTGGAAGGATATGCTATTTAGTCTGTTCTGTGATAGCTGAGCTACCTGGTAAAGGTCCTGGGCAGACAGAATTGTTTTTAGAGTGTGCAGAAGGCTGGGCATCTGCCTTTGTTTTGAATTTGTGTGGGGTGCTATCCAGTGAAACCACCCACGGGCCGAGCTCTGCCATCAGGTTGCACTACAGGATGGTCTCTGCAATCACTTCTGATCCAGCTGGGCCACAGGGTGTATTATCTGGCCAGAACATACCACTCTTTGAGTTTAGCAGTTGGTTAGGGTCACAGGAGCAGTCTCAAAGTTAAATGGTTGAAAATGAATGAACCAACTACGATCTCAGCAGAAATACATGATTGAAGTTCTCCTCTTTCTCTGGGTAGGGTCGAGGGCTTATTTGAGGCCACAGGGAATGCTAGTTAAGCCCCTGGGTAAGGCAGAGCCAGTGCCTGCTTATTGTTAGAAAGGTCACATTCTGAATTGCTTTCTAAGCAGAAGTGGGAGTGATGGCTATTCTCCAGATTATTACTGGATAGAGCTTGCCAGAACTGAATTTATAAAAAAAATAGAGAGTGTCCATGAGACTTTGTGACAACAGATAAAGGAAACAAAAAAAATTGCTGGCATCCAGGAGATGCACTTTGGGGAATAAAGTAGAAATGGTGCTGTGTTGAATCTTGTTTTGCAGAGAAGTCTCAATAGAAATGTCCTGGATTCACTAATGTGTCTTACAGATGGACCTGGGGTTTTGTGACAAATAAGTCTGGTGATGTAATGTAATATTAAATAGAGGCTCAAGATGGGAGTGGAGCGAGATCCTGGACTGCCCAGGGGGTTCAGAAAATCTAGGTTGCATCCAAAATGCAGCTATTCACTTCTTTCCTTTTCTTCTTTCTTTCTTTTTGAGCTACTTTTTTCAGAATTGATTTTTTTTTCTTTTGTAATCAAATGAGCTCTAACAAAAACAATGTATTATGTGTATATACCTTGAAGGCTCAATAGGCATTAGTGTGACCTCCACTTTCAATGAATTCACCAGTGTTGTACTGAATATGTTAAACTCAAGGGACGATAATGAAACAATTTCATTTTCTAACTCTCCCAACAAATCTTAGGCTAATTCTAAATGGAATTAACTAAAATTTTAAAGATAGCTTTATCTTTAAAAAAATTTTATGTGCCTTATAATTGTACATGGTAGTGAGAATAATACTAATATATTCATATATACACATAACATTATTATTATTACTATTTATTATTATTATTTGGGCATTGGGGGAAACCCATGAACAGTCTACCTCTGAACTATACCTCTAATTACTTTTTAGTTTTTATTTTGAAACAGGCCTTCTGAGTTACTAAGGCTGGGTTCAAACCTGCTATCCTCCTGTCTCCGCCTTTTAAATTACTAGTATTTCAGGCATGTACCACCACATCTGACTCATAACATTATTTGGTCCATTTCTTTTCCCATACTTTCTGATCCTTTCGCATTACTAATAGTGGAACGGACCAAGCCAAAATGTCCAGTCCAGTCTAATGCAGTGCTGTGAATTCCAGCGTTAGTCCACAGATCAGTTCTCCTCCTTCCCAGCCCCAGCCTGCTGTGGGTCTGGGAGTCTACACTGGAGAAGGGCAGCAGCTTCTCCTTCTTTCCTTCCTACATTTCTTACTTCCCCTCTATACTCAGTCTCAGTTTTTTTTTCTCCAATATGGGGTCATTTTGTATCTGTTTGTATACAGAAAGGACTAGCATTTCACATACAGTTTCAATTTGGTGGTGGGTCTCAATAGGTGGGGCAGATATACAAGGCTGATACTTTCTTTCATGGAAACCTTTGAAGAATTTTCTGAGACCCTCACAAAGGAAATTGAAAGGTGGCCATAGCCCTTTTTCTACCTGTGATACCACATGTCTTGCCCATACGCATTCTTCCTGTGTGCTGCCTGGCTGCTCGCTGGCTTTCTCTCTCCCCTCTCCCCTCTCCTTTCTTCCCTCCCCTGCCTCTGCAGCTGCTGCCTCCACTGCTGCTGCTGCTGCTCCTCCTCCTCCTCTTCCTCCTCCTCCTCCTCTTCCTCCTCCTCCTCCTCCTCCTCCTCCTCCTCTTCCTCCTCCTTCTTCTTCCTTCTTTCTTCTTTCTTCTCTCTTCTTCCACCTCCTCTTCCCCTCCTCTTCATCCTCCTCCTCCTTCTTCCTTCTTCTTTCATCTTTCTTTCTTCTTCCCTCCTCCTCCTCCTCCTCCTCCTCCTCCTCCTCCTCCTCCTCTTTCTCCTCCTCCTCCTCCTCTTCCTCTTCTTCTTTTCTCTCCCACTCTCTCCTCTTTCCTTGTCTCTATGCCCTATTGGGCAGAGTTCATTTCAAAATGGCTTTTGTCTTTCCCCTCCCATATAATGCATTAGCGGTTCATGAGAAACGCCTGTCCACATCTTCCTGCCATCACCAGTACTGACAGAGCTGGCTCCCATAGTACAGCCCCTTTGTTTACTCCAGGTTGCCTGAGAGGAAGTTGTAGTTTTGGCTTTTTGACTCTGATATTCCCCGGGTGTTTCATGATTCTGCTGCCTATGATGATAAGGCATCCTGCTCTCCAGATCACAGGAGAACATTGCGAGTTCTCAGGATAATCCTGAGAACCCTGTCATGTGGCTGATGATGAGAGAACTACTACTTCTCTCATCCTAATCCAATAAACAACCCTTCCTCTTCCACTAAAAAGATAAGAATGCCAGATATTCCACAAGTTCTATACTGGAAGCTCCCTCTCAGGTGTGTAATTATTAATGTTTGCCAATCAGTTTCAAACCATTTTGTCATTTCTTCTATTAACAGCCTTAGAGGAGGCTATAGGGATACCTGACAACCATTTTTATACTTCTTAACTTTTGGTGCCTCAGCTGAGGTTGAAATAGAAAGATATTGGTGAATGTGTTTGTTTGTTTATTACTTACTTACTTATTTGTTTTAGGCACTGGGTATTAAACTCAGGGGCACTCTACCTCTGATTTATACCCCATCTCTTTTATTTTGAAATGGGGGTCTTGCGATATAGATTGCTATATCTGGCCTTGAACCTACAGTCCTCCTGTCTCAGCCTCCCAAGTACTGAGATTACAGGTGTGCACTATCATACCCAGGTGTGATTATATTTCTACCGGTGATTATCTTTTATTTCTAAGTATTCCAGGCAGTCAAAGTCACATGGAAATGAGATGTGCTGTGTTGGGTGGGTGCATGGGGAGAGTCTGTTGGGCTCACGTGATTTGGAAAGGATTCATGGCAGAGTTGTGGTTTCAGCCGGATACTGGAGGACTCAACATGTACAGAGATTCCTGTTTTCCCTGGATAACACAGACAGCCTCACCAATGTGGGAAATTTCCATTTTATTTGCATATGAAGTGTAGTAGTCCACTGTCATCCTCAGCTCTTTAAAACATGGTTCAACTACACCATATGGAAGATTACAGACATGCACAATTTGTATGTTTTAGGTGGATGTGGTTCTGAGAAGCTCGGGTATCTCTCAAGCTCTCCCACCCATCTTGTCCCAAGTGTGAGTCCCCCTCTCTGCTGTGCACTCATTACCCTCCCACGAGTCACGTCTTTCCCTCTGTTATCGTGACTGTCACAGGTCACAGTGCCCATGGTCAAGGAATCTTTATTTGACTTAATAGTGGCCCCAAATGCATAAGTAAGTGGTGCTGGGAATTCAGATATGCCAAAGAGAAGCTGCAAAGTGCCTGCTTCAAGGAAAAGTATATTAAGTGGAAGTCTAAGTAGATAATGTTAAAGAAGCGGGAGAAACCATATACACATAACACTGACTACAGTAAATTGTTATAATCATTGTTTTGTTATTAGTTGTTGTTGTTAATCTCTCACTATATCTAATTTATAAACCAAACTTATAAAAAAAACCACATTATTTACAGTGATCCGTACTATCTGTGGTTTCAGGCATCCAGTCAGGGTCTTGGAATGTATCTCCCTGGGGAAGGGGATACTGCACTGCGACTGCTTGTGTGCTGTGCACAAGGACAAGGGAACTTTGGGGTGACTCAGAGTCCCCCCTACCCAAATCCTACCACTATACTACTGCTTTTGAGGTAAATGTTCCTGGGTTCAATTCCTAGGAGTACTACTAATACTTTATTTAGCCAGTCTTTGTTCTTTGATGATGTGAACTTACTAATGTGAAAGGAATAAATTCCATCATATTCATGCATGCTGAGTTTTCATTTCTGTTTCTGACTTGGGTTAATAGAAGTGAGTCCTCCAGAATCTAGTCATAACAGTAGGGGGGAAAGCTGTAACATTTATTATGTAGTTTTTGAAGAAACAGGTAAAGAAAAACTGTATTTTCTTGTTCACAAGTTTTAAATAATTGTTCATCAATGAAACTTTCTGTTTTCTTTAAAATATACTTCACTAAGCCACTAAAAAGCCACTTAATATTTCCAGACAGCTCCTATAATCTAACTTTTTAATGTATCTATTTGATTCTATTCACATCAGAATTGACTTGATGTGAATAATTTGGAAAAATTAGTGATTGTACTGAGCTGTCATTGTCTATAACCAACTGAGTTCTGGGTCCATAATTAGAGGAGAGTCCAAGGGAAAGATTGATGGGAAAAGCAAGATGACCCATTCATGGTCTTTAAGTGATGTTATTACAAGTAGGGAAATGTCACCCTGACATTTACTAACTAGACACAGAGGAGGAGGGGCAGGAGAAAGAAGTTATTTAGGTTCAGAAATTCCTCATGTATATGTGATACTGTGAAGCAAATGCTCCTATTTATTGAGCAGAGGAGGAAAGTACCTACTTTTCCTTCTACCTGCTAAATTTTAGCTCTTGTTTTACAGAATAAATTGTGTTAATGTCCATAGTTTCTGCAACTTTGAAGATGAGGATAAAACATTTAAGTGTAAAATTTGTCTTAGCTAACACTCAAATATCATTTAAATATATGTATTTGATATTATGGGACATTTTCAGCCTTGATATGGACAAATATATCCGATGTCCCAACTTTTAAAATCTTAATCACTAAATCAGGGTACCTCATTGTAGTACTATTGCTTTGAGAACTCCATGTTCATCTAATTCTGTTCTGCATGTCATAAAACGAATACCTGGAACAGACGTGGTATCATTGATGCATAGGCAGGCACCATGGTAAAGAATGTCAGAAGTGCGTGACTGTAACCCCAGTAGTTGGGAGGTGGAGACAAGAGGATCACAAATTCAAGGCCAGCTTCAGGAACTTTAGAGATACTCTCACCAACTTAGTGAGACCCTGTTTCAAAATAAAAATAAATAAATAAAAAGGGCTGGAGGTGTAGTTAGGAAGCAAAATACCCCATGTGTTCAATTCCTCATACCCTCAAAAATGTAGGATCAAGAGAAACCTTAGCTCTTTTAATAACTTCAAAAGTATTTCTATATCTCTTTTCATAGTATTTTATTGGTGCATTATAGTCATGCATCTTAATGGGGTACAAGATGCTAGAGCAATGTATGTACACATTACTCATTTAGCTAAAGCTCAAATTTAGAAAGTTGGTAAGTTATATAGACGAAAAAAGTAACTTGGAGATTATGGGGAATGAGCAAGAAAGTTAGTACAAGATGAATAAAGCAATATTTTGACAATCCAAAAAGTATAAAATGATACACACTTACGTAAAACAAATATTTAACTTTCTTTGGTTAAATACAACATTCTGGGAAAGAAAAAAAAATGCTTGGCAGTAATTAGGGTAGAACAGGGGAATAAGTCTTCACACAGATTACAGAAGCGGTCCTGTTACCAGGAGCCGGTCTCCTTTCATTTGACCTCCCCAGCATCCTGTGGGGTGCTTTTGTGAAGAGGACTCAGAGATATTGAGTGACTTGCCTGAGGTTAAATTCCCATTAAGATGCAGATCTTGTCTTCCCACTGAAATCTGTGAACCTGAAAGCTTCCTCCAATACTACATTGGAAGGTAAATGGTAGAAAGAAGTAATTTAATCAAAATTACCACATAGCACTGGTCATTATTGAAATGGACCTTTGTATAAAAAGTTTTTTCTGCACTCACAGAACAGTGCTTACAGTGACATCATTCTGCTAGGGACACTGGCTCTGTTTTATTTGCTGAAAATTCATGATTTTCATGAGTTGACCTTGTACCTATTAATCTCACAACTCTCATGAGCTCAAATAATAGTACATTTTTGCTGATTCTGTATGACCATACTGTCCACAAATGATGTATCGTAGTTCCCATATCTTCTTGTATACATTTATTTATGTCCTTTTTTGCATATATTTAAGGGGCACTCTGTGATGTCTTGACATAGGTGCATGTTGTGAAATGACTGAAGAAATCCTGCTAACTGACATACCCAGCTCCCCACATTATCCTGCCCAGGCCCCAGACTATGAAGCACAGTAGCATACCTAGTGATAGTTGTTGTTCAGTGTTCTGGCATGCTTAGGGTATGTTTTGGTGTCACACTGAAATAGGGGAGGAAAGTATAGAGGCAAATGTAGTCAGCCTTCAATATTTCCATGTAGACATGCTCAGTAGGGAGTTGGCTATGGGTGTCTCCAGCTCCAGAGAGAGGTAATAGTAGGACATTTAGAGTCAGGAGTCATCAGATTCCAGATATTAAAATGGGAAATCCCTTTGCAGTCTTTCTCTGGGCTAAGAGCTAGAAAAAATATAATTAACCTTTTGACAAGATAGAGAGCTACTTAAAATCCCACCCTCATAGCCTTCTTTGGGTTTATTAGAGAGAAAAAGCTATAGGATCACCAGGTAATATAGATCTATCCACAGGCTGAGCTAGGACCTGGACACTGCAGACTTTGCTTCAGATAATGTCAGACCTTAGTGGAGAAACAGAATTGGAATAGTAGGTGGGTCTGTGGAGGTCAGGTGCCGGTTGGTGGAAGAACACAAAGCCTCAGAGGCTATTCAGGTGGAGCAAGGGAAGCTGCATAGCTCCTGCCCATCTTGATCTTTCTGGATCCAGACATTCGCAGCATAGATTAGGAAGAGGCTGAGAAATATTGCTGCAGGCTTGAGGGGATGAGGCAGCTGTAGCAAAGGCATTGGATCCTGCCTGCTCTTCTCCCCTCTGCCCACTGTAGAACGAGAGTTTCAATTTGCAGTGCAGATGGCAACTAAAAACTGAGCTCCTGTCCTGGTGAATGTCCACTCCACCTGGTGTATAGAAATAGGGAAGAGTTATTGCAGAGACTGAGCGGGTACACACGTAGGGCCCAGTAAGAGAAGAAGCTCTTAGGAAAGATGCAGTTCCAAGACCAAAGGACATGTGGCCTGGGTAAAGCCAAAGCCAAGTTAGAACCAAGATGGCTAAACACAAGGTATTGATACATGAATTGAAAGCTTATGGTGCACTTTGGGCCAAGTAGCAACTCCAGAGGCTTAATGAAGTGATATTTCTTCTTAATTTCACTTTTCCTAGCTAAAAACACAAATCATAGACCAAGTGTAAGTCTACACTACAGTAAAACTAACACCCACAAAAGAGCCTAAGGGGACAAAAGGAATGGCCACTTCCAAGCACAAAATGGTTGATCTTCTTTATTGTTCTGCACAAGATGTCTGGCTACCAACAAGAAAAAAATAGTGTCAGGACTATAAAAATCAAGAGACAAAGCCATAAAAAAAACGGACTCAGATCTAACACATATGAAAGAATTTGAAATTCCTGTGATTATGTTAAATGCATGAATAGAAAAGGCGAATTCTAGGGAAGGTCACAGAGAAACCAAAGGGAAATGCTAAAATAAATACAATGATAATATAGGTTAAATGGGATTTTGATAAGCTCTTCAGTAGACTCAAAGCCAAGGTAAACATCAATAAATAAAATATTAAAATTATACAAATGAATCACAAAGAGATGAAGTGACAAAAGAAAATAGAGCAGGGCATGAGCGAGCTGTGAAATAGATAAAATGGCCCAACATAGACAATATTAGAACTCAACTAGAGGAAGAGAGATATAATGAAAAGAAATGTGTGAAGCGATGTTAGCTAAGAATTGTCCAAAATTAGTTAGAAATACTAGACAACGTTTCCAAGAAGTTCAAGGAGAACTATACAAGTAAATGTAAATATATGTGCGGATGTGAGCACACAAGAACACACATGTACCATTTGTAAATATTGAAAACAGAAGATAAAAAGTCCCAAAGGCAGGGGAAAGAAGGTAGAAGGTAGAAAAAGAAAAAGAAAATAGAAAAAGAAAGAAGGTAGAAAGAGGAAAGCAAAGCTCAGAGTTACACTGGATTTCCTGACTTTCTGTCAGAACATGCAATAAAGAAGACTATAAGCTACTATATTTGAAAAAATGCCAGCACACAATTCTATATAAACTGAAGATGTGAAATAAGAAAATAAAAATGGAGCAGAAATAAACTTCATCAGACAAACAAAAATATGAGAAAGTTTTTTGCCCATTGACCTACACTGAAAGAAATTTTAAAAGAAAAAAAATACATTAAAGGGTATTTTTAGACAGAAGGAAAAAGATACTAGAAGAAAAAGCACCCTGGATATACAGAGTGAAACAAAAAGCATTGGAAATAAATGAAATATTTAATCATTCCAAAAGATAATTGATTCTCTAGAGCAAACATTTATAGATATATATTATAGCAGAGGGAAAAGTTATACTTAGGACTGTTACACTTTTTCAAGGTCCTCCTCAGATCCTCCTCACTAGACAAATTATTGTGTCTTGTGACACAAGAAACATTACCATATCACCTAATGGTAGACTTTAATTAATGCTTTATATCATAAACCTCAGGGCAACCATTAGTGAAGTGTTAAAAAATGTGGATAAGTAAATAGTTGATAAAAGAGAAAAGCGAATGATTAAAATAACAAGTAGAAGTCAGAAAGAAATAAGAGAAACATAACCAATTGGAACAAATAGAAAGCTTCTAGCAGGACGACTAATTTTATTTGAAAGAGGTCATCAATCACACTAAATGTAAATGGTTTATACAGGTAAACTAAATGACAAAGATGGCTAGGTAGGATTAAGAAAGGAAACCAAAATTACTGTTTTTCTTCCATAAATGTAATTTTTTCTGTTTGGACTGGGTGTCGAACTCAGGGCAGTGCACTTGCCAGTCAAGCGCTTTGCCACTGAGCGACATCTCAGCCCTCCATAAGTGTAATTTAAATGGAAATATTTAAATACATTAAAGGAAAAGAATAGGGTAAAATAAACTGTATAATAATAAAAGAAAACTAGAGTAGCTATACTAATATCAGATAAACTAAACATCACAATAAGGTAAAGTAATAGAAGTAAAAGAGGGATATTGTATAAAAATAGAGGAGAAAACTCCCTCAGGAGATTGAACAGTCCTAAGTGTGTGTGCATCCACCAACAAAGAAGCAAGAAGATAACAAGTTGTGGTTGGAGACTTAGATTCTTTTCTTTCCAATATATATGTTAATATATTAATTTCCATTAAATTCATATTTAGATATTTATGATGTGTAATTCTGTATGCATAAATATAAGCATAAAGCACATTTATATATTTTAAGAAGGTGTGAAATTAGTAAGAATATATAAGAACTAAACACATTTAACCCAACTTAACGATATTTATAGAACATTAAACATAACTACAGCAAAATAAACACTATTTTTTATGATGCCTAGAATAAGCTGGGCATGGTTTTGCATGTCTGTAATCTCAGTGCTAGGAAGGCTGAGACAGGAAGATCACAGGTTCAAGGCCAACGTCAATTTTTTGGCCAGACCCTCAACAACTTAGTGGGATTATGTTTCAATAAAATAAATTAGGGATGGTGATATAACTTGGAGGTACAATGTTCATGAGTTAAATTGCCGTATTCCTCTCCCACCACCACCCCACAGGAAAGACAAAAGATACCTAGAACATTCAGTCACCAAAGTTAGAACATATTCTAGCCATAAAATAATCTTTTTAAATTAAAAAGAATAGAAACATGTGAAATATGATATCAAATTATTAAGGATTTAAACTAGAAGCTAATAAAAATAGATATTTGGAAAATCCTCAAATAGTTATAAATCAATATTTCTATATGATCCATGGATCAAAAAGGATTCAAGGAAAAATTAGAAATAACTATGTGGTGGTGCATGCCTATAATCCCAGCTACTCGGGAGGCTGAGGCAGGAGGACCTCAAGTTTGAGGCAGCTTGGGCAACTTAGAGAGATGCTATCTCAAGATTAAAAAGTAAGAAAAAAAGGCTGGGGATGTAATTAAGTAATAGAGCAACTTTGTGTTCAATCCCAATACCATACACTAAATGATAACACAGTATGTCAAAATGTGTGTAATTCAGCCAAAACTATGCTCAGTGGCAAAGATATGCAGCTAAATGCTTATATTGAAAAAATAAAAAAAATTTGCCGGGCGTGGTGGCGCACGCTTGTAATCCCCGCGCTTGGGAGGCGGAGACAGGAGGATCGCGCAGGTTCGAAGCCAGCCACGCTGGCGTAAGAGACCCTGTTTCAAAAAAATAAAATAGGTCTGGGAGTGTAGCCCGGAGGTAGAAGGGCTTCCAGAAACCCCAGTACCACCAAAAAAAAAAAAAAAAAAAAAAGAAAGAAAAAAGAAAAAAAAATTTAAATTTTTACTTGAGTAAAAACAGGAGAGAAATAATGAAGATTACAATAGAAAAATAAAACATTATGCTAAGTGAGATTAGTGAGTCACTGAACAAGAAAGCTGCGAAGGAGGCAAACAGGCAGCGGTCTGTTTTATTCAGCGCCCTTCGGGATGGGTCACTGGCCGTGGAAAGGGATCAGTCCCAGCTCGGTGGGCCCTTGGAGTCATCTGGGTTCCAGGGAGGGAGTAGTCCTGTGAGGCCAGTACTTTGGGGGTGGGACTAAGCCGCTCCTCTGGAGATACTGCTTGCTGGGCAGACTCTCTGCCTCCAGGGTTCCTTCCTCGAAGGAGGTCACGTGGGGAAGGGGGTGGGACCCTGCTTATCAGTCACACACACACACAAAAATATGGAATACTCTCTCTAATGGAACATGGGGAAACCATAGATGAGCAAATAAGGTGACCTGAGGGGATGGGAGAGGGAAGAGGAGATTCCCTAATGTGCATGATGTACATTCACAAATATACCAAAGTCAATCACTTAGCCAAGCATGAGAGGAGGGACTGTGGTGGGAATTGGGGAAGGGCTAAATGAGTGATGTGTGCATGTATGCCTCCACCATCTGCACCCCATTGAGATGTATGAATACAATGCACCGATAAACATTTTAAAAAGTAAGCGGGCATGGTGGCGCACACTTGTAATCCCAGGATTCGGGAAGCAGAGCCCAGAGGATTGTGGTTTGTGGACAGCCTCAACTACTTAGCAAGGCCCTTTAAAACTCAGTGAGACCCTGTTTCAAATAATAAAAAGACTAAAAAATAGGGTTAGGGATGTAGCTCGGAGGTACAATGCCTCTGGGTTCTATCCCCAGTACTGCAAAAAAAAATAATAATAATTAAAAAATAATAAATAGAAAAAATCAATAAAACTAAAACTGGTCATTCTATAAGACAAATAAGTTCAGTAGAATTGTTACTGGACTTACTAATAGAAAAAGGTAAAAAATATACAAATTAAAGTGAACAGCTCTGGCTAGTCAACTCCTTGATGAATTGATGTCATGAATAGCACCTCAGATATAACCCAAGAAGAAGTAGATAATCAGACATGACCACGTGTGTTAAATAACTAAGAATCACAGCTAAAATCCTTCCACCAAAGGAAACCTCAAAGTAAAGGGCTTTTACCTGTGAATTCAACCACTATTTAAAGAATAATAATGCGCATTTCATGTTCCAGAAAACAGAGAAGACCCAGAACACCTCAAATCACCCTATGGTTAAAAGACAAACGAAAAACTGTCTCCCATGAACAAAGACACAAATAAAATGTCAACAAATACAATTCAGAAATATATAAAACATGTAAAACATCACAATCAAGTCAGTTTTAATCTGGGAATGCAAGGCTGGTCCATCTTTTGGAAATCAACCAACATGATTCACATTAATAGATTAATGACAAAACCACATGGCCATTTCCGTGGACACAAAAACAATAAACCCTACAATATCCATTAATGACAAGCATACTTATCATGAAAAGCACAAAAGAGAAGTTTCTTAACCTGATCAAAGGTTTCTGCAGCCAAGTTATAGCTAACATAATACTGAGTTCTGGACCACTGAGTCTCCTGTCCAGCACAGGAGACTTTTGGGGGAAAAAAAAGCTAGAAAATGAAATAAAGATCTATAGTTTTAAAGAGAAGAAATAAAAATGCCCCTGTTTGCAGACAGAATTGTTGTCTACATAGGAAAATCCCAAATATTTCTAAAACATGTTATAGAACTCAATAGTGAGCTTACAAAGGTCACAGAATGCAAGTTCAGTACATACAAATCAGTTATTTTTATGTTCTAGCAAATGAAATGCATATTAGAATTAACACTTAAAAACACCAATTATAAGAGTGTCAAACATGAAACACTCTGGTGTAAGTCCAAAAAACGATGAAAGAATCTAAAGAAAATCTGAACAAATTAATAGGCTGTTTTCATTGGTTGGATAATGTCATATTGGCAATGTGTTGGTTTTCTCCAAAACTATACCCAGCATATATCCAGTTAAATTCCAATCAAAACATGAAAATGTGTTTTTACAGACATTGATAGGCTCATTATAAATTTTATATGGAAACTTTAAGGCACTAAAATAAACACACACACACACACACAAACACACACACACACACACACACACACACACACTCTGAAAATTGAAAAGAAGTACTGGGAAAAATCGTACCTGCTTTCAAGATGTTTTATAAAACGACAGTAGTCAGAATGCCATGTAGTTTCTAAGAAGAGAGATGTGTAGTTTAATAAAACAGAATAGTGTCTACATAAATGTCACACATTCACTTATTGCAAAGATGCAAAGTAGTTTACAGAGGAAAGATAGTCTTTACAACAGACGGAGCTGGAAAAGTGGGCATATGTATATAGGCAAGAAAGAATGCTTACCCTTAGAAGAATTCATTGAAAATATCATAGATCCTAGTACAAAATCAAATCTAAGCAATTTCTAGATATAAAACAGGGAAAATATTTGTGACATTGAGACTTAGATAAATCAAAAGCTAAGCCGGGCGTGGTGGCGCACGCTTGTCATCCCCGCACTTGGGAGGCTGAGGCAGGAGGATCACACAGGTTTGAAGCCAGCCTCAGCTACTTAGTGAGGCTCTCAGCAACTTAGTGAGACCCTGCTTCAAAATTTAAAAAAATATAAAAATAGTCTGGGAGTATATCCCGGAGGTAGAAAGCCTCTGGGTTCCACCCCCAGTACCACCAAAAAAAAAAAAAAAAAGCTAAATTTACTAAAGAATTGTTACATGAAACTTATTTTAGTTTTAAAATTTCTGTTCTTTGAAAGACACTGTTAAGACTAAGACTGACTTATTAAGATATATGACTACAATGCATCAATAAATAAGAAAAAAACAAAATGAAAGGACAAGGCTCAGGCTGGTAGAAAGTAATTGCAAATTACTTTTCTAATAAAGAATTTTTATATCCAGAATATGTAAAGAGCTCTCAACTCTCAATAGTAACGAAACTAACAAACCAGTCAGCAATGTGCAAAATATATAAACACAAACTTAATCAGGAATATATGTGGATGACAACTAAGAATATTCAAAAAGCGTAGCATATTAGTCATTGGGGGAAAGTAAAAATCCAAGGCCAGAATGAAATGCCAATATCCAGCTCTGAGAACGGTGAAACTACAATGGCGACTAAAGTCGACACCCAAGGTGTAGGCAAGAATACAGGGCAACTCTATTTTATTGAGTGTAGAAACACAAAATGCTTTTCCTTCAATGGGAGAGGATTTAGAAGTTTCTTTTAATGCTAAGTTTAGATAGATAGATAGATAGATAGATAGATGATAGATATGCATGCCACATGGACTAGGCATCTCATCACGTATCTCTAAGTATTTAGAGAATCGAAAAGATATTCACACAGAAACCTTTACATAAACCTTTATAGCAGATTTATTTATAAGCACCAAAAGCTAGAATCTATGATGACTTTCAAATGGTAAATGGTTAATGGTATATCCATGCAAGTGAGTTCTACACACCAGTAAAAAGAAAGAAATTTTCTGTTGGTTTTGTTTTATTTTATTTGTAATGCTAGGGGGTTTGTTTTATTTTATTTTGTATAAAATGAATAAAAATAATAATAAAATAATAATAAAAGTTTTATTTTTGTTGTTTTATTTTATTTGTAATGCTAGGGATTGAACCCAAGGTCCTTGTGCATGCTAGGGAAGTCTTCTGCCAGTGAACCACAGCTCCAGCCCAAAAGAAAGTATGAATTCATTTAACAATATGAATAAATAATAATGCATTTTCTACATGAAGTAGAAAGGAAATACTTTTTTTACATGAAGCCCAAAGGTCTTAGATTGTTCGATGCCACTTGTAAGAGATTCCATAAAAGATACAATTAGAGAGATGGAGTCGAATCAGTAGTTTCCAGCAGCAGGGACGTTTTAGTAGGAGATGAATACGAAAGGCCACTATTACTCTTGGGCTGATGAAACCTCTCTGTAGCACAGTCTTGGTAGCAGGCACCTGACTCTACCCATTTGCAAAACCCCACAAAATTGAGAGTGATTTTTAATCTGTGTAATGTTTTAAAAGTGCACACTCAAAGTATTAGGGAACCCAAATGGAATGCAGATCGCAACGAATGACCCTAACTCACTTATTGATGAGTAACATCGCCATCCAGAACACACGGGGAAGAAAAGAACTGATTAGGTACCTTAGAAAGCATTCCTTGGCTTGAACTGTATGGTTGAAGACCAAGAGGACCATAACAAACACTAACCTCTAATAACTCCCTCACAGATTATATGTTTGTAGTTCTGATACTGCTTTATATTTAGAGTTTAGTAAATTAACAAATGTAATGTGCATAATGAGCACTTTGTTTTCTCCTTGAAGAGAGTAGGCTAGATCAAATCTTGTGGTTTCAGATTGGAATGAGTGGCATCAGATTGGAATTGATGGTGTCAGTATAACCCCCCTTTTGGGAAAGTATATGTTTTATTACAATTATATACAAACAGAAATGTATAAAAATAAACACATTGTATACCCACATATGTTTTTTAGTTCTGTCCATTGAGAAGACTTAAAATCACTAATAGGAATGATTGTATTTGTTTCTCAAATCATGGTTTTTTTTTGTGAGTAGAGTGTCAAGTTTATTGAGATAGAATTTATATACAATGAAAGACACACTTTTGAGCATATAGTTCTATGAAATTTGACCATGTATATAATTTTGTGACATTGGCCATAATTGAGATAAAGAATGCTTATATCACCTCAGAAGGTCTTCTTGGGCCCTTTAATAATCAGCCTCTGTCCCTTACTCTCCACAGCAAAGGATGGTGAGGATATGGAGCTAGTAGCAAGTCTCTTTCTTGGCTGGTGGAAGTGCAAATGGCAAAGATATTTTGAAAAACAATGTGTTGCTTATGAAGGTAAACACTCATTTACCATAAAGCCCTGTCTCTCCACTCCTGCAGATACACCCCCACAGACACTTGTATGCCCCTGCTCATAGAAGCCTTATTTCTTCCTAGAAGCTTTCTTCATGATCATTAACAACTCAAATAGCTCAAGTGTATATCCACAGGTGAATAGACTGGCAAATTCTGCTACAAACATAATTAATAACTCCTCAGCAACATAAGAATGAATTACAGATATGTACAGCAATGTGGATGAATCTTCTAAAAGCTATAGTAAGCGAAAGAAGCCCAAATCAAAAGACTACAAACTTTGATCTCATTTATGGGACATTTTGGCAGAAGCAAAGCTACTGGGACAAGGGTCACGTGTTATGTTTTCAATACCACTTTCCAGGAGAAGGAAAGAGGTACCTTTAGCAGTGGATGAGTTCAGGGCTGGGAGAAGGCATCCTGTGGTGTCACAGAGTAAGGAAGTGCTAAAGAAAAAGACCCGGGCACAGAAGCCAACCTGAAAACCAACTGTTGATGATCACCCTGGGTGTTGCTGTGGTAAGCAAAACCTTCCTCTGCCAGCTAAAATTACAGAGTTAAAGGAGAAATAAGAAAACAGCATATTCTAAAAGATCATCCTCAAGGTAATACCTTGAGGTATTACATAGGGAAATTATATACATAGGGAAATAGGTATTACATAGGGAATTAATTACATAGGGAAAGTAATAACTTCATAGAGGAAAATCCTGGCAGCTACAATCTAGACTCAGTTGCATCTTCAAGGAGAATCATACCCTTAAGAAAAAATGCCAAGGTTATATCTCTCTTGAGGCAGTGCATTGAGAAAGACACTTCTTTTCTATGATATTTGGACCAGAAATTTATATCCTCAACCTAATCAGGACAAAAGATCAGACAGCCCCAAACTGGGGATATTCTACAAACTGAACTGGCCAGGAATTATCAAAAATACCAAGGTCAAGGAAGTCCTAGGACGAATCAGTTAATCCATTTAATTCTTCCAGTGAATAGTGTTGGAGTGACATCCATTTCTTGATAATTGTATTATAGTTACACAATGTGCTAAAATTAGAGTAGAGCCAGGCATGGTGGCGCATGCTTGTAATCCCCGTGCTTGGGAGGCAGAGAAAGGAGGATCGCACAAGTTCGAAGCCAGCCCTGGTGGTTTAGGAGACCCTGTTTCCAAATAAAACCTATAAAATGGGTCTGGGAGTGTAGCCCGGAGGTAGACAGGCTTCCAGAAACCCCAGTACCACACACACACAAAAAAAAAAATTAGAGAAGAACTTGGTGTGGTGGCGCATGCTTGTAATCCCCGCGCTTGGGAGGTGGAGACGGGAGGATCGCGCAGGTTCGCAGCCAGCCATGCGCACGCTGGCTTAAGAGACCCTGTTTCCAAATAAAAAAGTATAAAAATAGGTCTGGGAGTGTATCCCGGAGGTAGAAGGGTTTCCAGGAACCCCAGTACCACCAAAAATAAAGATAAAAATCAAAATAAAAATAAATTAGAGAAGATGCATGAGAGATCCATAGGGATTTTCTTATATGTGAATTTTTCTTGAAAAATTTTATCATTTTTGGTTGAAACACAATAATTATAGGTATTTCTGGAGAACAATATGGTATTTCTATTTATGTATGTATTGTGTAAAGATCAAATTAGAATAATTAGCATAATTATTACCTAAATTATGTATTAAATAAATTATTACCTACATTTATTATTTATGGTGAACAGATTCCAAATCTTCCATCTAGCTACTTTGAAACACATAATGCATTATTGTTAACTACAGTGACCCCACCATTTAAAAAAAAAAACTATACTTATTTCTCTCATCTAATTGGAATATTATACCCATTGATGAGCCTCTTGTGACCACTATTTTTCTCTTCTTTCAACCTCTATGAGATCAACATATTTTAGAGTCTCTGTATGAGTGACATCATGTGGTACTTGTCTTTCTATACCGGGCCTATTTTATTTAACATACTATCCTCCAAACTTATCTATGTTGTAACAAAGGACAAAATTTGATCTTTTTCTGTGGCTAAGAGTATGTCCTTGGGGATATGTATACCGCATTTTATGCATTCATCTGTTGATAAACACTTACTTTTGTTCCATTTGTAGCTACTTTGAGAAGTGCTACAATATACATGGGGTTACATATATCTTCTCACATACTGGTTTCATTTTCTTTGGATATAAAAGAGATTGTAGAATTCAGAGTGTACAACAAAGATATATTAATCAGAACAACAGGGTATTGGCGTAAACACAGACATACAGATCAGTGGAACACAATGGAGACCCTGAAAGTAAATATAAATGTTTTTTTAAACATTTAGCTTTTATTTTTTATTGGTGCATTATATTCATACATCACATTGGGGTAAAAAACTTGTGTGTACATACATGTACTCATCACTAATTTAACCCCTACCCAATTCCCACCCTATTCCCTCCCCATCCCTCCTTCCCTTGCTTGGCTTAGTGGGTGACTTCAATATGTCTAAGTACATTGTGTGCTTTAGAGATTTTCCTCTTCCCCCCTCCTTTCTCCTCCTTTGGGTTGTCTTGTTTACTCCTCTATAGGATTTCCTTTTTCATCTAGAGCTCCTCCTATGCCCCATTTCTCCGTAGCTGTCACATATCAGGGAAAGCATCTGATTTCTTATTTTTTGTGACTGATTAATCTCACTTAGCATAATGTCCTCCAGTTCCACCTATTTACCTGAAAATGATATAGCTGAGTTTTTTTTTGTTGTTGTTGTTGTTTTTTTTTTTTGTGGTACTGGGGTTCCTGGAAGCCTTTCTACCTCCGGGCTACACTCCCAGACCTATTTTTACATTTTTTTTTTTGGAAACAGGGCCTCCTAAGCCAGCGCACGCGGCTGGCTTCGAACCTGCACGATCCTCCTGTCTCTGCCTCCCAAGCGCGGGGATTACAAGCGTGCGCCACCACGCCCGGCTAACTGAGTTTTTTTTTAATGGCTGAGTAAAATTCCATTGTGTACATATCCCACAGTTTTGTAATCTATTCATCTCTTGATGGACATCTTGGCTGGTTCCATAGTTTGGCTATGGTGAATTGTGCAGTTATGAACATAGATACACATGCATTAGTTTGGTAGTTTGGTTTCCTATCTTTTGGGTAGATACCCAGAAGTGGAATTGCTGGACCAAATGGTAGAGTTGTTCCCATTCTTCTGAGGATTCTCCAATCTGTTTTCCAAAGTGGTTGCACTAATTTGCAATCCCACCAACAATGTCTTAGAGTTCCCACTTCTCCACATCCTCACCAGCATCTGTTGTTGTTTGTGTTTTGAATGATTGCCATTCTAGTTGGAGTTAGGTAATATAAATGTTTGTAGCCAAATTTTTTTGGCAAAGATGTCAGGAACACACACAGGGGAAGGGTGGTCTTTAAAATCAGTGAGGCTCTGTATTAGCAGAGCAATGCTAATACATGTGCATTACATACTTACTGTATACACCTCTGTTACATCTTCTGATTTTTTTTTTTACTATATCTGACTGAACAAGCCTGACTTTTGCTTTCAAAAAATTGACATCAATTTAACCTCTACCCAATTCCCACCCCATTGTGTCTCTATTTCTCCTTCCTTTGCTTGGCTTAGTGGTTGACTTCAATATGTTTAAGTACATTGTATGTTTAAGAGATTTTCCTCTTCCCCCCTCCCATCACCTCATTTAGGTTGTCTTGTTTGCTCCTCTATAGGATTTTCTTTTTCATCTAGAGTTCCTCCTATGACCCATTTCTCCTTAGCTTTCACGTATTAAGGAAAGCATCCTATTTCTAACTTTTTGTGACTGACTGATCTCACTTAGCATAATGTCCTCCAGTTCCATCCATTTCCCTGAAAATGATGTAATTGAGTTTTTTTAATTGCTGAGTAATGGCTGAGTAAAATCCCATTGTGTACATATCCCACAGTTTTGTAATCCATTCATCTGTTGATGGCCATCTTGGCTGGTTCCATAGTTTGGCTATGGTGAATTGTGCAGCTATGAACGTGGATACACATGCATTAGTTTGGTAATTTGGTTTCTTTTCTTTGGGGTAGATACCCAGAAGTGGTATTGCTGGGACAAATGGTAGATTTGTTCCCATTCTTCTGAGGATTCTCTATATGTTTTCCAAAGTGGTTGCGCTAATTTGCAATCCCACCAACAATGTTTTAGAGTTCCCACTTCTCCACATCCTTGCCAGCATTTGTTGTTGTTTGTATTTTGAATGGTTGCCATTCTAGTTGGAAGTAGGTGAAATCTCAGGGTAATTTTGATTTGCATTTCTCTGATTGCCAATAATGTTGAGCATTTTTCATGCATTTACTGGCCATTTGAATTTCTTCTTTCATGAAGTGTCTATTTAGTTCGCTTGCTCATTTTTTTTATTGGATTGTTTTTTTAGTTTTGAGTTTCTTGAGTTCTCTGTTTATTCTAGATATCCCCAGGCTTGGGAGGCAGAGACAGGAGGATAAAAAATTGACATAAAGAGACTACTTGATAATGAAAACATACTAAACTAAAAATTAGATGGGAAAACTGGCTGTCAGCATGCAGAAGGCTGACACTAGACCCCTATACCTCATAAGTTACAAAAAAATCACAGCAGATTAAAGAGTTACATAGAAGTCTGGAAACTATGAGACAACTGAATGAAGCTTGGGGAAGTGATATATGACACTGACCTGGGCAGTGAGATTAGACCCGAAATGCATAGGCAACAGAAGCACAGAGACAAATAGGATCACCTAAAATGAAAATGCTTCTGCAGGACCGCAGAAACAACGAGCAGAGTGAACCACCCTTCCCAAGTCTACCTCTGGCCTGGGATCAATACTGAGCATTTGTAAGGAACAGAAGAAACTCAACAGCAAGAAATAATAAAAAGTAGGTAACCCAACATAAAAATGGTCTGGTAACCTCAATAGACATTTTTCAAAAGAAGACACACACATGGCCGATGGATAAAGCCACGTGACACATTAGTGTCGGTCCAACTAGCAATGGGTGGTGTGTGAGACAGTGGATTTCTAGGTTTGTGTTACTTTCTCCTATGATGTTTGCACAATGACAAAATCACCTAGTCATGAATTTCCCAGCATGCATCCCTGTTGTTAAGCAATGCACAGTGTATATATAGATGTAGTGTTCAGCCTCACCTCCCATCAGGGAAATGCAAGTCATAGCAGCAATGATCTGTCACCTCACCTTGATTAGAGTGGTTCTTATCAAAAACCCCCAAAATAACATGTTCTTTGGAGGATGTGGAGAAGTGGAGCTCTTACACACACACTGTTGGTAGGAATGTAAGGTAGTAAAGCCACTATGGAAATGGTCTGGAGAATTCTTAAAATATCAGAGCCCTTATGTATCCAAAATGGTTCCAAAACAAAGTTAAGAAAAGTCATCATCTTGCAGGCTTGCAAAATGTAAGGCAAAAAAGAATAAAATTTGTTACTTTTTTAAAAAAAAAAAGCAGAGGAAGGTGCATTTCTGGAAAAAGAGAATTCAGCAGTAAACTCGGAGAGTGTCTCATGATCCCAGATGACAGGATTGCTCAAGCTACGTTCTTGCAGTATATCCTTATGTAATAACCCCTTAAAAAGGAAATGAGCCCATGGCTGTTCAGTTTTCTGGAAATCAGCAATGCTTATTAGCACAATAAATCATTGGAGAAAAGCTTCATTTGAAACTTTGTAACAAATCCAGTGTTTCTCCCAATTATTTAGCTTAGTCTGTTTTCATTCTCAAGTAGCCTCTTGAGACCAATTTTATGAAAGCAGAAGTCAGGTCTGTTCCAAGCAAGGCATATAAACACAACTCACAGCATGTAATAAAGGTGTATGCACTAAGCATTTAATGTGCACCTATTAGTGTGGTACTCTGCAGGTGCAGAGATGGGACAAGTGTTGTGATTGACATGATGACAAGGTCCCTGGGAAAGTAAAAGTAGTTCTGAGAATATGGAGAGGAAGAAAGAAATGAGAAACAGTTCTCTCACTGGGCAGTTAACAAGACACATTTAAGAGAGAATCCAGACTGGGAGTTGTCTGGGAGAACAAGATACAGTGACCACAACATGATTTCTTTGGTTCTTCGGGTTTTCATTTGGCTCATGATGCAAGGGGTGTGGGCTTTCAACAAAGTTGTTTTCCTGGGAGATGGACCAACAGTTGGTGCCTCCTCATAACCCTGGATTTGGAGGGAAGCAAATACCATATCTAACTGCTAAAGAAAAAGGCAAAATTGTAAAACGATCATCATGATAAATTCCCCTGACATATTTATTACAATTCTTTCCTAAAACATCTGTCAAGGAGACATTGATGAGAACTAGACCATTTTGTACACTGAGGTGTACTCTGTGAATGATTTTAGAAAAGGGAGATGCATTTAAGCAGACCAGTGGATTATCTTTGCGAGTCAAGATAATGAAGCGTTATGCTTACTTCTGGGCCCATTTCTCTTCTTGCCTTTGCAGACTGAAGTCCCTCACTGGCTTTGAATTAGCTGTCCACCGCATTAGCTTCCTGATGTTTCAGTCCAAGATGAGAAATAGCCCAACAATTTGCTTAAATCCCTCATTAATCCTGGATCAGAATTCCCCAGGGCTACAGGGAGAAGCCAGTCCTGCAGAGCAAGTGGCAGGCTTGGCGGCAAGTGATTAGCAACAGAAGATGTTCTTGAGAGCTGTGTAAACTGGCCTTTTATCTGGCCGGGCCTGGGGAGGAAGTATCTGCTGTGACTGGGCTCTGGGAACAGGGAGCAGTCCACCCTGCCATCCTGCATATGGCCCAGACACACCGTTTTCTCTGCAGACAAGTCCACTCGGAAGAGGTCAGGCACAGGGGACCATTTCGCCCCAGAAAAGCTTTTCTCTTCTTCCCTGGGGAGCACTTAGGGAAGAGGGGAGGTAGATTGATTTCCTTCCATTCTACAGTCCTTGTGTAAGTTACTTCTTAGAACACAGAGATGCAGGGAGATATGAAATGATTTGAGGGCACCTGAAGAAGTCAGAGCAGAAATAAGTAACTTCCCTCTGAGTCTGCCTGAGCATCACAGTGTATCATTCCTTCATGGAGAAATAGACAGCACTGGATGAGAATACATAGCTAATCCAGTCGTAGTAAGGATATTTGAGGTTTAGCCTAATTCATGACATATTACTAATGGTTCATCATATATTGTGTCAGCTAATCAAGTCATAAAGTGGTAATTATTAGCCATTTTAAAGTCACAAACTCCCATAGTAATATGAAGAGAGTGATAGACCCTTCCCTCAGAAAAGGTACACACCTGTGGTGTGTGGAAGTACCTGTTCACATAGCTCTTATGTTTCTCATTGACTATTACAGAACTAACATTCTGAATCACTGTGGTGTATGCTAGCTTTTCCCCCAATACCTGCACATGCTTTGTTTTCTACAGGCCACATATACATGCATGTATATGCACACACATATACATATACTTTATTACCACATTGTGATTACACATTACACATCATACTGAGGTCGAGAGTGATAGGAACATACATAGGCACAACCCTTGAAGCACTTTCCTCCTGGACCCACCCCTTCCCTTCCTGTATATGCCTTTGAGATTTGCAATGATTAAATACACATACATAGCATGGTTTCAACTGTTAACTCCTTTAGGTTTCTGTCCCCACTCTACCACTCCGTTGGAGTCTCCGCTCCTCTATTCAGGATGATAGCCACATCACGGAACCAGCCTAGGTATCCATCAATAGGTGAATGGGTCACAGAACTCTGGTATATACACAGAGTGGAATTCTACTCAACCATAAATAAGAACAAATTTTGTCATATGCAGGAAAATGGATGGGGCTTGGGAATAGTATGCTAAGCTAGATGAGCCAGTCTCAAAGAGCAAATAGTTGTACATCTTTTCCTATAGGTGGAATCTAGAGAGAAATTGGAAAACAAAGGTAACCTCAGACAAAGCCCTGCCTTATTTTTAAATTTATATTAATTAGTACACTGCAAATATACATCATAGTGAGGTTCAAAGTGATACAATCATACACGCACACAACTCTTGGTACATTTTCCTCCACATCCCAGTCCTCTTCCTCCCTTTACTCCCTGTTCATGTTACTGACAGTGGTAGTGGTACTTCAACATTGCCATGCTATTATTTCAACTATTTACTTCCTCTATCAGTCCTGTCTATTGACAGGACTCTAAATCAATAACATCTTCCCTTAATCAAATCAAAGCAACCCATCAGTTCCAGGAAGCCAGGCCCAAGCCAGTCTATCTTGGACATTCCCCACTAGTGGCTCAGGCACAGCCCGGAGATCTTCAATGTTGGGTGTTCTGCTGAGTATCAAAGACATAGCCACTCTCTCCTGTATACTGTGGTGGGCAGGTGGGAATCTGAGACTAGCTGAACTCATTCAGATCCCATGAAGAAAGCTAACCCTGGCACCATGACGATCAAGCCTTCCACCAGAGGCAGGTGCAACAGAGAGTGTTGCAGGAAGGTGACCGCAGCCCTGATGGGTGCTGAAGAGGGCAGCCAGTAGAGTGGGGTATAGTGCAACCACCTTTGTCCTCTTGGCACTTCTGGGTGGTGGTGGTATCTTTAATTTGCAGGAAAATGATGTCTGTATGATACAGTTATCCAGATCTGGACATGTTAGAGAATGGGTGAGGAGAGGATAGCAATAAAGGAGAGGACTTGTTATGGCTCTCTGGCATGCCTCCCTGCTTATATGGAGATGGCGCTTAATGTCCTCAACACTGCCAATGTTCCTGGGAGTGCACATGGAGGCGTACCCTCTTTCCATCCCAGTCTGTGATTAGTCTAGTCTGTGGTGGCCCGTTCAAGACGCTGAAACTTGTAAGAGAGACCAAATAGGTGGGGAAACAGCTCCACTCCACCTGATCTCCCCGGTGCCAACCCTTGCTCCTGGCTTCTCAGTATTTATGGAAGGTTGAAGTGGTCTGCAGGTGACATGCTGGGAGTTTTGTGACATGCTGGCCTACCTTTACTTTATGAAACTAAACTTTGCTGAGGAGAAGTAGGGAAATCAATAAAACTCTTGTGGAGCCAACATGCGCTGTGCAGGATACATCTCAGACGTGGTGCCAGGACTAAGCCAGGTGGTGTAGACACACAGGTGTGTGTGATTGATGAGCTTATTTTTAGCTAGGAACACCTGTAATTTGGGGCATATCCTAAAAACTATATTAGATGTGTAGATATGGAAGTCAAAGATATCTGTTCATTATCTTTCATTCCTCAAACTCTCTTAAAATGACAGTAAAAACTCGTATGTCCTGATGATAGGACTGTATTTTAGAAAATATCATTATATACTGGAGCTAAACATTTCCATGTCCTACTTTCCAGTACTTTCTCTGCTAAGCACACATGTGCATCAAGGGAGCTATTTGGAACATTCACACAAACATTGCTATAGGAGCCCCAAATGGGGAAAAACTTTGATATTCATAAAAGTAGACCAGACAAATATATTGTAGTATTTTAACACCCTGGAATATTACATAGCTACATGCTACATGGGTTAGTCTCACAAGCATATCTTTGAGGTAAAGAATTAATGATATATGCATAAACACCTGGTAGAGTCCTTGGAACACAGTAGTTGTCCCATTGACATTACATTAGATTTTCATTCCTCTTGAAATTTAAAAAAAAGTAAGAAGATAGAGTTGGTGCTCTGTAAGTAAATTGAATGGTTTTCCTGGTTTCCTCTGAACATGTAATATAGCATTTATAACTAAAGTGCACCAACAAACATGATACATGTGTAATCAGCATTTTGTGAAGAATGCTGCCATCATGCAATCTAGCCTGTTTTGCGAATCTTAATTCATCAACCTGGAAACAAAAATATGTATTTGATGCACTTGGCATAAACTTAACTGTAGACAACAGTTTCTGAATTTGAAATCACGTGATAATGAAATTGATAAAGAACATTATTTGTCATCTGCCTATTGATTTTGTCCCGCTCATTAATATTTAGTTAGCATTCGGTCTGAAATCACTTATATCATTGGAAAGAATCAAATTGTTTGAAAGATAAGCATTATCAGTCTTCGTGTTTTAGTGCTTCTTGTTTTTGAAGAATTAGTGTGGGAGGATACATTATTATAAAAATGGCTTAATTTCCGGTGAAGATATGCCTTGTGACTTCCATTTTAAATCTTAAACACCTGCAGAGTTAAATTGCAGTGAAGCTCATAAAAATTGCTGTCTATAATTGATGGGACATCAGATTTTTAATAGTATGCTTTAGGAGTCTGAAAAGTTTTATTGGTTTATTCGTAATGGGCCACCCAAAAAGTGTCTGTTTTTCTCCCTGAATGCTAAAATTTACAAGGAATAGCCAGGTATATAATGACATGAAATGGATACAAATTTTATTCATATTTACTAGGCCCAAATAAAATAATTTTAAGAAAACCCTTAGAATATAAAATAAAAAATAAAGACTACTAAAAATTCTTTGTAGCATATAACAAATTCTCAGTTAACCAGAATACTCAAAGGAAAGTGAAATTAAAACTGCCTCCAGCTCACAGGTGGTCCCTAGATCCAGGTCACATCCACAGTGTCCATGTTGGGCCAGAGGCTTCCTTGTCAACATTGTCGTTATCATTAGTTTTGGTCAGTTTTTTTCTAAGAGGTGGAATGAGCTTAGGTTTTCAGAGGCTTGATGAACAGAGGGAGCTGGCTATCATGGAGGACACAAAGCCAGTCTCTCTCTTGCTTCTGCTCCTATACATCTTACTCTGCGCCTTTAGCCTGTCCATTTTAACTAAATTCTAGTTTTGTCTATACAATTTAAAGTCCATGAGATAGGCTCTCTGCCGTATTTGTTTGACACAACCCACATTCCAACAAGGGGTATAGCACATGCGGATTCAGTGTACATTTGTTGACTGAATTAATTGCACACAATTTTATTACTTTGTGAGACTAATATATTTCATCTCCCATCTCCACCTTTCCCCAGAATTTATTGTTTCTAGGTATTTCCAAGGTCTCTATAGGTTTTTATTACTTTCAAATTTACTATGGTACTTTTTTTAGTTTGTAAATATATTTCATTTTTAATGTTATGATGGCAGTGCCCTGGGAATCAACTTGTAATTCTGAGTTTGAGTTGTCGTGTTAAGGATTAGCTGATATTTCTTTGTTTTACAAAATGTTTTTTTTTCAATCTTTAGTAGAACCAGGCTATTTTCTTCATATAGGAATAAACAATATTGTGTCAATTTCAAATATTTAAATCCTTATTATTATCTTGAATATTTTATCCTTCCATATTCTAACTGACTGTGTTTGTCAAGACAACATTGACTTTTGTGTATTTATTTTGTAATTAGCCATCTACTGAACATAAACTGTAACATGTTGTTAGTTGATTCTCTTGAGCATTCTTGCTAAATATTTACATCCTTTTTCTTCTTCTTTTGTGTTACATGTAAACATCAATCTTCTTATGATAACCTTTCCTTTAGTGTTATTAATGATTACAAATACTAGTTAAAAGCATTAGAAATAGTAGTTAATATTTAAGATTAGAAATACTAGTTAAAAGCTTTAACCTAGGAAAATAAGAGATTGTATGACAATATAAATATGAACACAAAAACAATATTAACTAATTCACAAAATATTGTGTCACAGGTGACAAAAACACTGTGAAAACACTCATATCCTCAATATGAGTTAATGCAATATAAATTAAAATGAAATACTCTTTTGGTCCATCAGCTTGGGAAAATCAAGATAAAAAGAAAGATGTAAAGGGAAGGGAAAAGAAGAGAAGAGAGGAAAGGAAAGACTTTGGGAGAATTTGTCTGGATCAAAGGCATGAATTTGCTGATCTTCTAGTAGCAGTTCATGAACTATAATCTACACTTCCAGCTAAATCAGAATTAGATGATCTATAGAGTTTTGGGACAAAGCTCTTTGGTCATGCAAAATTTTCCTAGGGAAATAACCAGACGTAAAGTCCACTGGCTCCTTGGCTCTGATGGAAGCTAAGGCCCACTTTGTGGAGCACCATAGTTGATCGCATCACATCTGGATTTCTATGAAATCAACATGCCTTACAGCAGATGCATGCCCCGGTCCTCATGGTCCAGCATGAGCCTGTTGTTATTGCTTGTACCCGTGAGCACCTGGTCAGGCATCAGACGTCCATTACCATAACAGTGAGCGCTATGGATTTTTGTAATGACTCGAATGTGGTTCAGGTCACATCGAGTAAGCTGAAAACCTTCCGTTGACACTTCAAGTCGTACCAAGAAACTGCCAGGGTCATTGCTGGCACTTAGGAAAAAAACGGAGGTGTCGGCATCAGCTTGTAGGAGATGCTGTATCACTAAAGCTCTCGGTGGCTCAGAAGATGACGATGCGTGAACAGTTAGTTGCAAGTGGCAATATGGCATGATGCCAGAGTTTAATTGTACTGTGATTTTTGTAAATTTCTTAATGTGAAATAGGTTATGTCTTACAACTAATGATATCTTAGAGTCAATCAAATAAAGAATATAATTTGTTCTATGTTCTTTACTACCCTGAAATAAAATTCACAGATAAAATCACCTACATACATACTTTTCAGAAATCAGCATAATCATCTGTCTCCATTCTGGCAGATAGATAAAAGGCCATCAATATGTATTCACTATGAAAACGATTTGGCACACTGTTAACTGAATATATAATGAAGTAGTCAGGTGTTTTATATCTACCTATGGTGAATAACATTGGATTTAAGAGAGATGAGACAATCAGAGGCTATTCTCGAACATGAAGCGTGTGCAGATGAAAGGCACAGGTACAGAAGGATGCTGGAGTAAAGAATAACCATGTGATAAATAACAAGTGAAAATTATTTGCATTGATCAGAGAAAACAGAAAATAACCTTAATTGAAGTGGAGCTAACATATTTGTAAAATTATAAACTGTTGAGGAGGAAATAATGAGGAAGTGCTTCCCACAGAGGAGCTGGGACCCATTTCCAAGTATAATATCAACATAATTGCCTTTATTTTGACATGGGATGGGTTAATGACACACAGCCTTTAAAATATGTTCACTTTTAGGATAGCCTGTTAAAAGTACAGGTGTGCATTCAGCTCTCTAGACACTAAATATACAATAGTCTCCAAAGGTCATCTGGAAGCCATGCATGGTGGCACACACTTATAATCCCAGAGTTTGGGAGGCTGAGACAGGAGGATTGCAGGTTCAAGATCAGACTCAGCTGTTTAGTGAGACTTTTAGCAACCTAGTGAGACCCTGTTTCAAAATTTAAAAAAAGTGTTGGTAGTATAACTCAGTGTGACTTCTGGGAATATCATCTCAGTTAACAAAAATACGAATAAATAATTTCAGCAGCTAACTTTCATAAAGTTCTGTATTTTTGCCATATAATTATTCAAGTGTGTACCTTGCTGAGAATATGAAATATTTTTAAAGCTATACATATTAATGAAGTTCAACAGTGAGTTCCCTGAGTTTCACATGGCACTTTTAATTTAATTATATTTGGTTTTAAGTCACCTGAAAGGCATCTCAAATCTCCTTTAGTAGATCTTTGCGATTGAATCCATGTGCTTTTGCATGGCTTTTGCAGTTGCACTTTGGGACTAAAAAATGAAATTGGAAGCTTTATAATTCACTGAGCAGATGTAGGAAGTGACCAGATCGTTCCATTATTCGAGGGTATCTTTAATTCAGATGGGCATTCCTCTCCACATGGTAATTTCCCAAATACTTGCACCAGATGAAACTTCTTGTAAGACATTTCTAGGATGATTATGTACTAACGTGGTAATAATGTATGCTATATAATGGGTTTTATCTACTGGGACACTTAAAACTCATGAGAGATGTGGGCAATTTTTTCTTTGTAGCTTTGGCCTGTGCATTGAAGAATACTTGGCAGAATACGCCCTGATCTTCTGAAAGCTGTTATCACCCACATTTAAGAACACCCTTGCAGATCTTGAAAACATTCTTATCAGGGGTTGTAGTTACTAGGAGGGTCTTGGTTGAATACATGGTTCTATTTGATGTTATTTCAACATATTCCAGGGTGGGATAATCTGTGCTCCATCTTGGATTCTTCCATTAAATATGTGATGAGGCTTAGGATATTGAGAAACAGAATAAACTTTAACCCATGTGACCCTTTACTACACATCAGACCTGCATCTTACCCAGAGAATCAGTGCATCCTGTTCTTTCTCATAAATATGAACAATAAAATGAAGGAGGGACCCACACCCAAGCCTTCTCACTAGCACTGAAAGCAGTCACCTGGGATCAGTAGAGGAAAGTCACATCCCACTCTATTGGAACATTGGCATTTTACAGTACTTTAACATGTTTAAGTCAAGCACACACACACACACACACACACACACACACACACAATAAGAATTGCATGTGTGTGAAATTTTTTAAAAAAGGAAACTTACAGATGTGATGGTGCATGTTTGTAATCCAGTATTTGAGAGGCTGAGACAGGAGAATCATGTATATTTGAAGACAGCCTCAGCTACTTAGTGAGGCCCTCTGCAACTTGGTGAGACCTTGTTACAAAATAAAGAATAAAAAAATAGGGCTAAGGGTGCAACTCAGAGGTAGAATGCCTATGAGGTCCAAGTCCAGAACCACCAAAAAAAAAAAAGAAACAAATTTGAAATTCTAGAATTATTAGGTAAAAACTTTATTAAAAAGTACACGTTAGCTGGGCGTGGTGGCGCACACTTGTAATCCCCGTGCTTGGGAGGCGGAGACAGGAGGATCGCGAAGGTTTGAAGCCAGCCTCACTGGCTTAAAAGACCCTGTTTCCAAATAAAAATATAAAAATAGGTCTGGGAGTATAGCCCGGAGGTAGAAGGGTTTCCAGAAACCCCAGTACCACCAAAGAAAAAAAAGTACATGTTAAACTTGTCTAATCTAGCTGCTATTATACTTGGGAATCCTCTGTTTGCTTTAAGCAAAGAAAGCAAATATTACCAGTAAGTGATCAATAAGTAATATAGAAACAATAGCTTTCTGGGAAAAAAAAGCCACTTAAAATTATGTAATATATAGGTCAAGTGTTAAATTCTAGCTATATGAGGAAAAGTCATATGAAATAATAGTTTAAATGCAGTTTAATAAGAAAGTATCTTAGGCATGAGATTAGGAAGAAATGTTTCAAAACACCAAGAGATTTGAATTTGTATGTAAAAAAACATGAGAATAGAATATGAAAGGAAACGTGTAAAATATTTACAGCAGAAATTTTATCAAACCAATAATTTAAAAAATGAAGTTTTAATGACTGCAACCTGAACAGAGGCAACTGAAATGGCAAACATGGATGGCAACAGCATTCAACGTGTACACATATGCAGTGCATTTCTTATTTATGGGTATGATCAAACAATAAGCAAATCTGTATCAAGTGAACACAAGGAGGTTGAAGATATTATACAATATGTGTGACGAAATGTTAGCTGCTCCTTTTTGTCGGGTCGGGTTTGGTTCCTTTGGGTCAGGAGGGACACACAGCACCCTGGCCACCTCCACTGATTGGGAGCAGTCCTCACCCACCCAGCAAAGCGAGTACAGGGTTAGCGAGGACAGTGGAAATCCCTGAATATCTGAGGACTTGGGTAAAGGTGTGTTCCTCTCCATGTGTGTGTTCATGTGATTATGATGTAGTAAGAACTCAAAAATATTTATATTAGCCTGTGTTACAGGCTAATATAAATACAAAGTTGTATTTGTTCTACTTTTTAGTATTTCTGCTTTAATTCAGCATTTTACATTAGCATATTTGTGTGTGGGGGGTACAGGGGGTTGTACTCTACCTCCTATATCCTCAGTGCTACTTTATTTTTATATTAAAACATGGTCTCACTAAAGTTACTGCATGGTGGCTTCAAACCTGTGACCCTCCTGTGTCAGCCTTCCAAGTTATGGGATTATGGATACGTGCCACTGCACCTGGCATATATTATCTTGAAATTTTGAAAAGAGATTTTTATGCCCTTTTTCACCATGTTTTCCTCAAAATAAAGAGTCCTAAGAACCATCAAATTATTGTATGTTTTGTTCGCATGCCTTTGGAAGACTGCATTCATCCTCATCACAGGGAGTGGTCACCTGTTTGTGAAAGCTTCTGTCACCTTTTATCCAATTTACTACTCCTTTCAGACTTGAGATTTGTGACCTAAATCAGAGTTCTCGCATCACCAGGGAAACAAAGACTGAATGGTGTGAGGTGGGTGTGCCTTCATCCCTTTTCTGAAGGCTCAATAAACCCTAGGTCAGTGAGTAGCAAGTGCCTCTTCTTTTCTATCTCTATGATGAGCTCTTCAGCCTAGCATAGATGTCTGGCCTTCCTGGAACTTCTCAACCTTGGTTGGACGAGATGGATTTTAGACAATGGATAAATGTTTACAGAAACTGAATGAGTGAGGAAAACAAGAGTGACCCTATTATCTTTTTTCTCTACTTTTATGAAAGGCTGAACACTGGCTTGTTTTCCTCACAGGTTTACAAAGCTCAGGTACAGTCAGTTCATCAAAGGAAGGCTTTTTGAAGAAAGATGGAGAAGTACATAGATAGATAGGACCTTGAAATGTTAGAGAGAATTAAAGTAAAGGATGTGGGGAGCCAGTCTTTGACTTAATTTCTGCAGAGAGATTAGTTAACATCTCACAAGGCACAAAAAGGCCACGAACAGTTCCCAGGGCACTGAAAACGGGGTTCTGAAGGTTGCCTTTCAAAATTGTAGCTAAAAGTAGTTCTCTTACTTATTGTCCACCTCTTATTCATCTTTATGCTGAATTATTTAGATAAAAAATCAGAAATATTTCAACAAATTGTTTTTATTGTCATATGCTTTTGTTGTGTTTCCATCAATATTCTTAGTAGCGAGCTATCAGGAAGCTAAAAACCCAGGACTCTGAAGCCTGGGCTGTGTGTTCCATGTCCCATGAAGGTGATGTGGTTTGACTGAAACTCAGTTTTTTGAGATAAGCTGAGTTTAAAAATGTGTTTTTATATCATAATTGGTTCTTATCATAATTTCAGCCTTATCTCCTCCTTTAAGATAATTAAACTTATGAGAGAGGACTGGGGATATGGCTTAGTGGCAAGGCATGTGCCTATCAGGTATGAGGCCAGGGCTTTGATTTCCAGCACTACACACAAAAATCATAATCTTGGACAAGAGGGCTGTTGATGGATAGGCATCATTTGTACCAGGTAACTTCAGGGTGGAGACTCTGTGTATCTCAAGGATAATTGGCAAGCTGAGGTGCATTTACCAGGGAACTCCTGCATTTTCCCATGTGTTCTACAAAACTACAACTGAAGACTGCATAGTGAACCCTCAAGAAAACTCCATAGGGCTTCCTGTTGCCAGCATCCCTGCAGATGTCATAACTCCATGCAGGACACTGGGAGCCTTGTGCTCAAAACTTCTTAAACTATACCCTGATGTCTTTCCCCTTGGGGTGTGTGTGTGTGTGTGTGTGTGTGTGTGTGTGTGTGTGTGTACATGTAATAAACTATAACAATGACTGTCATAACACTGTGTCAGCTCCGAGAACTTTTAGGAAATTATTGAAGCCAAGAATTATTTGGGAAAACCCGGAGTTGTAGTTGGTATCAGAAGTGAAGAGAGTCTTGGGGATTCTGACCTCACACTTGGGATTGGACCCTGTGTTGAAGCTGGCATCAGACTGGGCAGCCTGAGAGCTGTGCCCTCACCTTAGGTTCTACTAGCCCAGAGGACACAGAATTCCTTATTTCCATCTGTCTTTCCCTCTCTTCCTTCCTTCCCTCCCTCCTTTCTTCCTTTATATTGAACTCAGAGGTGCTCTATCCCTGAGCTGCACCCCCAGCCCCCTTTTTTATTTTGAAGCAGAGTCTCACCAGACTTCCCTGGTCGTCTTTGACTTTGTGATCTTTCTGCCTCAATATCCTGAGTTGCTGGGATTAAAGGTGTGTGCCACCACTTCTGGCTCTTTATTTCATTCTTTCAGTGTATTGGTGTCTTTAGTGTATAGACTCTGTAGGCAGAAGTGAGCTTTAAATTTGAATCCAGTGCATTCCTTTAATCCCACTACATAGGAGGCTGAGACAGGAGGATTGCAGCCTCGAGGCAAGTTTGTGGTAACTTAGACCTTGTTTTGAAATTAAATGAGTAAAGAAATACTTAAATAAATAAATAAATAAATAAATAGAGATCTGGGTGGAACTTAGAGGTAGAAAGCTCTTAAGTTTGATCCTCAAAACAGAGTCTACATACCAAACTCTGCCTTTAACTGAGGCATACAGACTGTATATATCTATTATGATAACCAGTTTGATTATAGTTAAATCCACTGTTTTGCACTATGTTGTCTACTGGTCCCAATTATCTCTGTAACCACTTTCATCTTTGTAGACCTTTCCTTGAGTTACCTGCATTTTTATCTCTTTATCGTCTTGTCCAATTTGCTATAACTCTGTTGTGTCTTGTTGTGTTATGTTGTGTTAATGGTTGCCTTAGAATTTAGAATATACAACTTTAACCTATTATCATGGTCTACTTCAAGTCATATTAGACAACCACATGTGAAGTATCAGAATTGTAAAATAGTATACTTTCTCTCCTGTTTTTCTTGTCTTTATGTTTTTTCAAAAATATACTTTGTTTATGTATATGGTAGGGCCCACAAACTATACTGATGTCAAATATATTAATACAAAATGATAGTGTTTAATTTCCATTAGTTCTTATGACTATTTTGAGAGTTATTTATTTCTCAATAGATTGAAAACATAACTGAACCATCTTATGATTTATAAAATTGTTCTTGAAAAGATTTTTGTTGGTCTAGTCTCCATTTTATTTAGATTATCTGACTTTTTTTTCTGAAAGTCTTATGGCTTTTTAATCACTTTTAAATTTCACGTTTCTGAAATAAAAATGGTGGAATAGAGAGAGACAGCATGATTGTTGAGACTCAACCAGTGGGAGAGTGCCTCCTGACCAAAAATAAAGAAGCCAAAACTCAACAAAACAACAAATATGGCTAAATATGGCAGAATTGGAGGCAGAAAAGAGACCATATGACTAAAATGAGCCCCACATGTCTCATCTGGTGAGTGGAGAGCAGTAGTGGTGGCTCCCAGAGACTTCCATGAACCAAGCATCAAAGTCTTGTGAAGTTAGAGACCATAGACCATTATCAAAAGGAGTCTACTTTTCTTTCTACATTCAACAAAGACCAAAATACTGAACTGGAACAGCTAGATCCCGTGGCTGCAGCTGGACCTATCTCTTCCTGAAGGGACCTGAGCAGCACTCCTTAAGACTGAGTTAGCACATTGTCCATGCAGGAGACTTCCCTGTGTGGCCACTGGGACTTGTGCAGCAATGAACAGGCTCAGAGTATCTCTGAGTTTACAAATTTCCCCTGAGTTGGTGTGGGTGTGGTCTATAGTTGAACACAACAGAATGGGAATCAGACAGACTCTAGGGATATTAAAGAAGGAGGGACTTAGACCTGCATTTCATTATGCCATTGCATGGTCTCCAGCAATCACCATAGGACAGATAGCCATGGTGTCTGCAGGGTGAAATAATTTAGCCTACCAAGTTGCAGGCTTAGAAAGATATAAAATCATGCCTGGCCATATTTTGGCACTACAAGCAACAATGCCAGAGGACAACAAGGGATCACATGATCACAGCCACCTATAGCACCACTGGTGTCCCTGGGGCTAAATAAGTGATCTGCTGAAGCTCCAGCTTTGAACTGTACACTTTCTCTCCGCTAGATCTTGGGCTCTGAATGCAGGGAGGCAAGGGGTCTTCTGGGGTTCATGTGATCACAGGTAGAGGCTAGAACATAAAACTTTCTCCACCAGCAGAGTTTTTGCCAGGAATGCATGCATACCAGTGACTGAGAGTGCTTCATATGATTGTACCAGCAGATCAGGGTGGTTCTAGGGACCATCAAAGTTCAACAAGCCAGAAACATGGCAATCACTGGCCTGCTGAAATTAAGTACAGTGGCCACAGAGGACAGAGGTCATTGCTCTGCAGTTTCTTGGGCTCAAAATCAGCAGAGTAGCAATGGTGTCTGTGGGGCATTGCAGCAGGCTGCTGGCTTTGAGCAAAAACATCATAGTCTCTGGCCCTATGGAGTTTGGACCTGGAGAGCATGGTGGCCTGGAGCCAATCAGAGACTTCTGTGTGCCTACACTAAGAACTATATCTAGTTAAAGAGGTTCTGGGGGACAAACTCAAAAGTTTGATTATATGAGACAGATTGGTACAGGGAAATATATACCCCCAGCATAGACCTTATTATAAAGGAATAAAATATAGGCACAGGACTCACACTTAAATAAGAAGATGCCAAGACAACAGAAATACAAACTTGAGAGTTCTGAAAAATATGAGGATGGAGAACATAAAGGAAACAATAAATTCCCACAACTCAACAAGAAGGGAAATCATCAATACCGATCTTTAGGAAATGCCACAAAGAGAATTCTGACTCTTTATCTTCAGTATAATGATCTCAAGTGTATAGAAAATGAAAGAGCATATCAATAGAGAAGTTGAGTCCCTAAAAATAACAAAAAAAAGGCTTTAAGCAAAATGAAGAAGTCGATAAATGAATTAGAGCTCAATAGAAACCACCTCTGGCAAACTAGACCACATGGAAAACAGAATATCACTCTTGGAAGACAGTTTATTCAAAACTGAAAGTATAGTTAACAATATAGAGAAGACAATACAACACAACCTGAATATCTAACAAATATGGATCAATATGAAACATCCTAACTTAGAGAAAATAGGCATTGAAGAAGATCTAAAAGCACAAATCAAGGGTGTCAGAAACCCCTTCAGAGAAATAATTTTAGAGACTTTCCCAAACATAAAAAGACTTGTACAACTATGTATAGGAGACATTAAGAACACCATCAAGACATGATAATAATACACCATGTAATAATCAGTTGACTAACTTAGAGGCCAAGGAAAGAATCTGAAAAACAGGAAGGGAAAAAGAACAGGTGACATTCAAAGACAAAAACCATTCCAGACTTCTCAATCTGAGTCATGAATACCAGGAGACGCTGGTATGATGTACTCTAGATCCTGGGGGAGGGAGGGGAATTCCCAACCAAGACTGCCATGTAGCAAATATACCATTAAAAATTGGTGACAAAATAAAAACTACCCAGCTAGGCACGGTGGTGCACACTTGTAATCCCTGCATTTGAGAGGCTAAGACAGGAGGATCATGGTTTGCTGGCAGCCTCAGCTACTTAGGCACTTTGCAACTCAGTGAGACCCTGTTTCAAAATAAAGAATAAAAAATAGGACTGGAGGTGTAGCTCAGAGGTAGAATGCCCCTGGGTTCCATCCTCAGTACTGAAAAATAAAAAAATAAAAACATTCCGAGACAAGCAGAAACTAAAAAAAAAAAAAAAAAAAAATCATAATTACCAAGACAGCACTAGAGAAAATACTTAAACACAAAGAAGAAAAAAGAAGCACATACAAGAACCAGAGAAGGGACAAACTCCACCAGATGAGCAACTAAACCAAGGAGAAACTCCCCTAAAGGTGAAATCAAACAGTAAAGGATATATAAAAAATACAACTCAAAATTACAGAAAACAAAAATCATATCTCAAAAATAACACTGAATGTCCAAGGTCTTAACTTCCCATTTCAAAGATCTAGACTGGCAGTGTGTATTAAAAAAAACAGAATCTAAAAATATGCTGCTTGCAAGCTCACCTTAAGGCGAAAGATATTCATATGCTAAAGGTGAAAGGTTGAAAAAAGATACACCTTGCAAATGAAGCCTGCAAACAAGCAGAGATAGCAATGCTTATATCCAGCAAAACAGACTTTAAGCTAAAACACATCAGAAGAGATAAAGCAGTTCACTTTAAGCTAAAAGACATCAGGGAGTGAATTCATTCGAACCCCCCCATGCCTGAATGGCATGGGGCTGTAACTATCTTCTGTATTTCTATCTTTTTAATAAACTTCTTTAAATCTTCAGCAAAAGTCTGGGCTAATGTGTATTTACCCTTAGATCAGGACAAGAACACACAGTTTTTCTGTTTTTGTGTTTTGTTGTTGTTTGAGGGAAATTGTGTCCGGAACCCTAACAGGGGTCCCCGGGGAGAGTTTCCTCAAACCATAACAGTCATCTTCAAAAACTCGTAACATTTTTGGCACCCAACGTTTTGGGCAATGTGGGGCATGTAGCTTAGTAATTTTCATGGGACTTTTTGGCTAGTGGGTTGGTGGGCAGCAACAGCTTTACCTCCAGCTGTAGAGCTATTGAGCTTTAAAACAACTATAGAGCAGCCTTTGCATCACTGCATCTCTGAAAGTGAATTCCAGGGCATCTTGCCAGTGGTCCTGGTACCACTGCACCCCAAAAGGTATGTACCTTCTTGGAGTGATAAGGAGTTTCCCCAGAATGACCGTTGATCTTCCGGCATCTGGGAGGCAATTCTGGTTCGTGGGGACTCCCCGGCCAAGGAACTAGCCCACGGTCGAATCCCCTCCAGGAAGTAAACCCTTTAAATAGCGTAGGCATGATAGGCCCAATGAATGCCCCTCCATTCTGCCCACATCAGAGATGGGACACTCTTTTAAAAGTCCTCTACAACTTCGAAAGCTCCCCAAATAGGAGACACCAAACAGGGGACGCCAGCCAGCACCCATTTCTAAAATGATAGTGAGTTCTTTTTTTTCTGTAATTGGAAACAGGTTCTAGGGAGAAGCTAGCTTGCTTTTAGCTGCAGCATCTAGGAAGCTTTGCCATTAGCAACCGCAGCCACGTGCAGTCCTAAACTCCTAGCAATAATAGTCTGAATGGATAAGCTTCTCCAAAAGCTGAAGGAAAAAAAAAAGCTTAAGTCCAAAGTTTTAGCTAGATAACTGCCAGGCAGGTGTGCTAGGTGAATGGACACACCTAGGGGGCATTGTCCAGCATTCAGCAGGCAATTATAGCTCCATTTGCATAAGACATTCCTCAGGGGAGGAAGCTCAGGAGGAGGCCACGCCCGACCGCTGCTGGCTCAGGATTCTTAGGCCCCTCAGAAATTGGAGAATATTTTCAGGGAGGAAAATTAATAAGATTTTTTAAAATGGCAATATTTTCAGCTAGAAAACTTCATTGAGAAAAGGGGCAGGAGAAGGGACTAACAGGGCAGAAGGGAGGTGGCTAAACTTCAAGCCTGCAAAGCTCTTCTGGTGCACTGTGAAGCCACTGTCACTGCTCCATGCCATCCCAGCTGGATGACCCCAGCTGGGCTACTAGCTTTAGGGGATGCAAGGCACCTAATCCAGACAGAAAAAGGCCACACAGACCTCTCTGTGTCCTAAGATGAGATTCCAGCAATATCCTAAATGCTAGGGTAATTGGTTTTAGATTGGAAGCTCTGGGAGGGGGGCAACCTTGCCCAGACAGGCCACTAAAACCCCACCCTTTCTCTCTCAGATGGGGTCCCAGAAATCCAAAGTGGAAGCTGAATCTCCACTTACATGGGTACTCCAAAATTGGAAAAAAAAATTGATGCCAAACACTAAGGAAAAGTTTAATCCCAAAATGCAAAGGTGTTTTGGCACTCTAGCCTGGCCACAGTAAAGCTGGACCATCCCAGGCACAGCTTCAGCAGTCTGGGATCCACAGGGTCTTAGTGCCGCCAGATTAGCCTCCAACTGGTTCTGCCTATGGGCCTTCTTATACCACCTGGGGAAGAGAGTTTAGAGTTCAGTCTGTCCATATGCGGAGCTTAAAGCTGTATCACCAACTCAGACATTAAGTGCTGGCATTCTTAGTTAATTCTGGTAGAAGGGGAGGCCATCCTCAGACAAAGACTACTACTGCAGGCTGCCAATTCAGTTTAACACAGACTTGAAAAGGGAAAGACAGATGGGCAAAAGCCATGAAAAAAGTCTGGCAGAGCACAGAAGCCTAAGCTCAAGTCTGTTTTAAGGGGTGGAGAACAAGGGCATCTCAGGTGTAAATGCCCTCAACCACGAGGCCAAAAAGGGCCTTCAAAGGCCCAGCTCACAGGACAAGGGGGACCATTAAACGGCTGAGCGCCCCCAGTTCCGGAGGGGACTAGGGTCCCCAGACCTAGATTCCCAGTGATTCTTCCCAACTCCCACCACCTGAGTTAAGACTAAAGAACCTTAGGTGATCACAGTGAGATCTCAGAAAGCCAGATGTAAGGTGTTACCCTCCTTTCCTGGACTAAGGTCCAAAAGCTTAGCTAGGGTGAGAGGCAGATCAGACCAGCCCCCAAACTAATTTTTTTACCCAATACTCAGCCTGTGGCATCCAGGATGGCCTCCAATTCTCCCATTCTCAGTTAAACTAGAGAGTTCAGCTCTTCTCAGGAAATCATCTTTTTTTTTTCTTTTTGCTGGCTACACTAAAGTTATTGCTCAAAGTTTTAATCTCAACCAGTCTTAGCTAAAATGTAAACTAAAAAGCTGTCCAGTTAGACCTGTATGAGATGTGATTAAATACAATGTACATTGCTTTTAAAGTTCTTTTTCCTTTGACAAAGTTAATGTTTTAAGACACTAGGGATGCTTATGTGATGTCGTGGATTCTGTGGTGATCTATTATACATTTATTAAGTTGTATGACCAAATATGATATGCATTGTCTTTTTAATTTTATTCCTTTTGCAAAACTAAGGTTTTAAGGTGATAGTGACATTTACCTAATGTCTTAACTTTCCACAGTAATCTATAATTCAATAAAATGCTCTTAACTTCATAAGGTTTAAAGTAACACTTAAGTCTTTTAAAAGGGTTTTTTAAAATTGCTGGTGTATGAACAATATTATTAAATGCTATGTTTTTTGTTTGTTTGCTTGTGTGTAACAACAAAAGACAGATGTAGAGAATATATAGATGTATTTCTTTATATTTTGGTAAATACAGAGAAAGGAAATTTTGTGAGACTAAGAAAGCACATTGTAAGGTTTATCCTAAGATTGTCCCAAATGGGAGCTGGGTGTGGTGGCACATGCTTGTAATCCCAGCATTTGGGAGGCTGAGACTGGAGGATCATAGTTCGCGGACAGCCTCAGCTACTTAGTGAGGCCCTCTGCAACTCAGTGAGACCTGGTTTCAAAATAAAGAATAAAAAATAGGGCAGGGGGTGTAGCTCGGAGGTTGAATGCCCTGGGTTCCATCCCCAGATCTGAAAAAAAAAAAAAAAAAAAAAAAAGATTGTCCCAAATGGGAAACAAAGGAACAGGATAAAAATCAGAGGGTTAAAACAAGTTATAAAGCATTTAAAGCAAATTGTAAAGCGTTTGTGGTACATTTGTTTGCATATGTGAAGATGGTTTTAATAGTTAAGAAATAGGTTTCTAGTAAGTCTACCTCTCTTTAGACCTCTGGAGGCCATTTTATTTAAACTTATGTTTGGCCCATAGTTTCCAAATTATGTCGTTAAATTTGTCTTCGATGAAGTTAAACCAATAAGTTCCAGGATTATACAGGCACTCAAATTTGTGTCTTTTCACTTTTCCTAATTATACTCATTTTTCTGGATTAATTGAACAATGAGGCAGTTCATTTTTGGTCTGTTTCCAATTGTTGCATGTTCAATTGCTAAAGAATGCTATCTTATAGCCTCTAGCTACAGCAATGACACAGTGGCAATAGAAAATTCCTTAATATTACAGTGCTGGGCAAGTCATAGTTCTCCCATAGGACTGGTAATATGTGTAAAAGATACAAAAACAATATTTTCTCTTGCAGCTCAACAGTCAAGATTTTAAAATTTAATGAATCAGTCAAAGCTTTTTAATACCAATTTTTCTATTATTCAGCCTCAAGCCACTCTATTACACACTGGCATCTATAGGTGTATTAAAAATTCAAAAACAGTACCCTAATGATATAACATATAAGAAATCATCTAAAATCTTTATTCAAATTACCCCAAAGCCGCTTTCAGGTCTCCACAGTACTAATTTCTGGATTCATGTGGTGCAAAATAAAATAAATACATCCCACTTTTGTGTGTTTCAGCCTAAGTCAGCAAAATAGGTTTTAATTTCTCATTTAAGTGCTATGTTTAGGTTTTCATGGTTAACCTGTATTTTAAGTGTCCTCTCATAGGGTTGAAGCTTTCAGACTTCAGATGGTGTTACAGACAAAACCTGCCAAAGACATCTATCAAAGCCCTTTGGATGGCCAGAGACATACTCACCCATCTGAGTCCCTCACCACCACCCTATATGAATGTTACCCTATAGCTGGGGCCCCCAATGTTGTCCCTATTCAGCTAGAAGCAGTTTATGACCACCTCGACGTCCTTGTTCCTTTGCTAAGGGGTACCTTCATGTGATAGAAATGAGGGGAAAAATTAATAGAAATTGAGCTCATTTTAAATGTTTGTAGAATTGTAAAAGTCAAAATGTATTTTCTGTATCTACCTTTGGCCTGACAGGTTCCAGGAAGTTACTAGACAGAGGGGGGAATGTACCAGTATTGGGCATGGCTTGGGAAGATTTGAGAAAGCTCTGATTATTAATAGATATATTTCAAAAATAATTGTGTCAAAATGGCAGACCTGGGGAATGGAAGACTTGGTCTTGATTTCGGTCAGGAAGCAAACAGGTATTCAAATTTAGATTGACTTACTAAAAGTAATGGGCAAATCTATAGGAGAGGGGAACTAGGACTTCCCCATCCTCATTCTAAAGTCAGGTTTACATAATAATTGGGTAATCTAGCTAGGATGGGAGGAGGGGGTTGGCCTTTGACCTTCATGAAAGGAGACACCTTGGTGGGGGAGGGAACTTACAGGGTTTCTACTACGTCAGAATTACATGAACAAGATGGAGGTCATATGTATAAAAAAGCTGGGTCCAGATGTTGTATTTTGGGTGAATTCATTCGAACCACCTCCCATGCTTGAATGGCATGGGGCTGTAACTATCTTCTGTATTTCTATCTTTTTAAAAAACTTCTTTAAATCTTCAAAAAAAACCACACATCAGAAGAGATAAAGTAGGTTACTTCTTATTGATAAAAGAAACAATTCAATAAAAAGACTTAATGATATTAAACATTCATTCCCCAAATGTGGGTGTACCCACTTTTGTAAATAGACTCTTCAGGACATCAGGTCTCAAATAGGACCAAATACAATAATATTGGAAGACTTCAACACACCACTTACAGCACTATATTGGTATTCCAAGCAAAAAATGATTAAAAACTCTTCAGACCTAAAGGACACTATAAACCAAATGGACCTAATTGACATATACAGAATATTTCAACCAACAACAGCTAAATACACATTCTTCTCAGCTGTTTGTGGAACCACCTCCCAAATAGACCATATCCTGGGTCACAAAGCAAGTACCAGTAAATTAAAAAAATATTATTTCCTTCATCTTCTCAGATAAAAAGGAAATAAAAACAGAAATGAACCACAGGAAGATAAAAAAAATACAACAAATACATGGAGACTAAATGATACACTTGAGGACTGGATTAGAGAAGAAATGAGAAAAATAAAAGAAATTTCTAGAATTAAATAAAAATAGAGATATCAAATAACAAAATGTATGGGGCACTTTGAAGGTGGTGTTAAGAGGAAAATGTACAGCACTGAGTGCCCACATAAGAAAAAACAGAAAAATCACTAAATAAACAACCTAAAGAGACACCTCAAGGACCTAGACAAACAGGAAAAGATTAATACCAAAGCAGAAAAATGCAAGAGATAATTAAAATTAGAGCATAAATCAATGAAATAGAGAACAGCAGTGACATCAAAAGAATCAACAAAAAAGCTGATTTTTTGAGGTGAAAAGATTAACAAGATTAACAAACCCCTAGCCAACCTAGAAAGAGAGAGAGGGGGAGAAGGAGAGGGAGGGAGGGAGAGAGGGAGAGAACTCAAATTATTGTTATTATTTTTTGTGGTATTGGGGTTCCTGGAAACCCTTCTACCTCTGGGCTACACTCCCAGACTTCTTTTTATTTGGAAACAGGGTTTCTTAAGCCAGCAAGGCAGGCTTCGAACCCGCGCGATCCTCTGGTCTCTGCCTCCCAAGTGCGGGGATTACAAGCGTGTGCCAGCGAGAACTCAAATTATTAAAATCAGAAATAAAAAAGAGAAATCACGGACAGTTGGGAATCATCAAAAACTATTTTGAAAATTTATATTCCAATCAATTAGAAAACATAGAGGAAATCAACACATTTTTAGACATATACAACCTAAACTGAACCAAGAAGATATAAAAAACCTAAACTGACCAATAGCAAGCATAGAAACAGCAATCAAAGCCTTTCATTAAAGGAAATCTCAGGTCCAGATGGATTTCCAGCTGAATTTTATAAAACCTTTACAAAGGAACTAAACCAGGTACTTCACAAGTTACTCTGTTATACCGAAAAAGATGGAATTCTCCCAAACTTTTTCTATGAAACTAATGTCACCTTAATACCAAAACCAAATAAAATCCCTCAAGAACAGAAAAATTAAAGACCCATATCACTGATGACATAGATAGAAAATTCGAAACAAAATATTATCTATGTTCATACAAAACCTTATCAAATAATTGGTACACCATGACTAAGATTGTTTCATCCTAGGAATGCAAGTCTGGTTTAACATGTGCAAATCAATAAATGTTATTCACCACACAGATAGAACTATGGAGGAAAATCACATGCTTATCTTAATTGTTGCTGAAAAGCATTTGACAAAATTCAGCATCCATTCATGTTAAAAACACTGCATAAAATCAGAATAGAAGCAATGTACCTTAACATCACTAGGGTAATGGACAATAAACCCCAAATCAACATCATATTGAATGGGGAACAACTGTGGAAATTTCCTTTAAAATTAGGAATAAGACAAGGATGCCCACTATTACCACTCCTTTTCAAAATAGTCCTCGAGATTCCTGTCAGAGCAATATATTACAAATTTCTACATTTGCAGTATAAAAAAAAGAACCTGGGTAGATTGGGGCTCAAAGAAGGAAACAAAGCGAGAGAGAGAGTGGAAGCTGCCAACTGAAGATGAAGACATTCAGAACTTCTGAAGAAAAACGCATCTTCATGATATCCCTCTGCATCCTGCACTTCATTAAGATGGATGATTTTATATTAATAAAATTATTATAAAAATAAAATTGATGGAATGTATTAAAATATCTGGCTGAATCTTCCCTAGTGTATTTCAAGCAAACTTTCAGTTATCTAGATATATATTTTCATAGAACTAGCGAGTCATACCAATTTTTTTTTTTTTGCAGGTCTGGGGATAGAACCCAGGGGCATCTGATCTCCGAGCTACACCCCCTGCCTGTTTTTTATTCTTTATTTTGAAACAGGGTCTCACCAAGTTGCAGAGGGCCTCACTAAGTAGCTGAGGCTGTCCGCAAACCACGATCCTCCGGTCTCAGCCTCCCGAACACTGGGATTACAAGCGTGTGCCACCATGCCCGGCTTGAGTCGAACCAGTCTTTACTCTTATGAGTAAGGAAATAAATTCTAAAATTGTATGACAAGAATCCTTTTTGAGCTGGCTGGCTCCTAATAACTCAATTTTCTTTGAAGAAACATTTATTGAGTGTTTATTAAATGCCAGGAGTGGATTCCGAGGCTTATATGCCTTACTCATTTGAGTCTGTTAAGCTCACTGTTGCAAGATGTTTGAAGTATTTCATTTCCTCGAAGAGGATAGTTAGGATATAGTGGCACGCACCTATAATCTCAGTACTTGAGAGACTGAAGCAGTAGGATTGCAGTTTTGAGGCCAATGTGCAGTAACTTGGCAAGATTTAGAATCAAAAGTCAAAGTCAATAGAGGTGTAACTTAGTAGCATGGCCTTGTATTCAATCCCTGGTAAGAAAACTACATACATGTAGTTCCATATGGGATATTTTCTTCTGTAATCATTATTAATAGGAAAATGTATTTGAACCATTGAACTAGATTAACAGTCTATTCTTTTAACCATTCTACCTTTGTAATTTTAGGTAAGAATAAAATTACTAATACAATCTGTCCATGAACTATATTTACATAGACTCTATATTATAGTAACAAGGCATATTATGTGAATCCCACAAGATTTTCTTTTCATTACGTAGGTGAAATTACTTATGACACTTATGCCTAAACTGATTGTAAATACAAAAGGGTGTCAAGTGGTGAGAGGCCCAGGTGTGCAACAGTCTCTGGACCTGCAAAGCCCCCAGTCCTCCCATCAAAACACCTGAGTATTTAGGGCTAGCGCTCTTCTAAAAAAATTTAATTATAAAAATGGGGTGTGTTGTATTTGTCATTTCCAACACTATGAAATGTACCTGGCATTCTTGAAGATAAACAACCAAGAAGCAAAATTGAAACATCACCATTATTCTCCTGAAATGCTGGAAATAAATATATGGTCAGATCTCTTTCTGAACGCCCTGACTTCCTCTTACCCTGATAAATTTTTCCAAACCTCATCTGCCTCCAAACATATACTGAAGGTTCCGGTGTGCAGCTGTAGTGAAAGGGAACAGGATCGGGGTCCTGAGTTCTGGGCCCAGCTGTGGCCACACAAAGAGGGAGTTCTTAGAGTAAGATTGTATGGATGAGGGCAGGAGGAGGGTAGTTCACCTGTCTTGCTGGGGGATTCCTGGGTTGTTGAGGACAGCGTGGATCCTTGGAAGGTTGTACCAGGAAGTAAAGAAAGAGAAGGGAAGGGAAGAGAAGGGAAGGAAAAATAACAAAGGAAATAAATTGCCAGATGGCTCAAGGCAGAAGTTTTTAATTTTTTTTAGAGCACATAGAAAATCATGAAAACCTCCCCCTAAAAATACATAAACAAAGGAAGGTATATTGAAATTCAGAAGGCCGGGAGTATCTGTCCTCAGGCTGGTCATGATTCAGTTAACCCAGCCCTTCTTTTCCAATACTTCTCCCCTTCTAAAGATTTCATGCATCTGGCACATAACTTTATTTTAAACAATTTCTGTTGGGGAAGAAGGGCAAGTATTGATCTTATCTCCAAAATTGGGGCAGGAGGAATGCACAGAAAGTTTAAAGAGATTGCCTAAGGTGAAATGTACATGGTGGTAACACTGAGAGGTTGAATTGCATTGAGCTGGAGCTCAGATGGATTTGTCTTGTTTTTCTCATGCTGTGGAGCCACATTAGCTCAGGGCTTGAGTGGGACACAGTGCCATCCCTGCCCCTTGCTTAAACCTCTGGCAACACTGCTTTCTCACCTCTAACAAGCAGATGGCAACCCCCAGCATAGGAGTTCCTGGGAGGGCTCAGAGAGGTTAAAAGAAATAATAGAAGCCAGGTATGATAGTACACACCTGTAATCTAAGTACTTGAGAGGCAGAGACAGGAGGACTGCATGTTCAAAGCCAGCCTCAGCAGTTTAGTGAGGGTCTCAGCAACTTAGCGAGACCTTGTTTCCAAATGAAAAAAAAAAGTAAATGAAATAGGCCTGGGTGTATTACTTAGAGGAAAAATTCCCTCTGGGTTTAATCACCAGCAACACATGTGCGCGCACGCGCGTACACACACACACACACACACACACACACACACACACACACTAATGCTAATAATAATAATAGAAAGCTCCGCCCCCAAGTTGGAGGGTTCACTCTGCCTGCTGATGGATAATTTGCAGTGTAATGAATGGTCTTGGGCTTGCTTCCTCGGAATTTTATTGTTAGCATTCAAAACTTGTATTGGGACTTTGATACAGTTAGTATTTTCAAAGAAGAATTCTATTTGTATTCCAGAAATTTGACAGAAGATAAGAAAGAAAAGACAAACAAAAATATTGGTTTCTTGCTGATCTCTGAAATTGGCTCATCGACTGCCTGGAGCATGACATCTGATTGCCTCTCTTTCAGGACAAGTTATTACACTCCTTTACTCAATTATTGATGCTTTCAAATGCACTAAACTTTTATCTCTGTGCAGGTGCTGCCTCCAATTCCCAGGCCTGTTCAGAAAATGTAGAGGGAAAGAAGATTTTAATTCTTATTTCTGAAGATTAAAAATCATGTTTTGAGGTTGGAAAATTGTGTTACTTGTGGAATAGGAAGTCCCCATCCCATTCTAAATACTCTAGAGAGTATGTTGGGGCATCCTCTGGCTCTACATTCAGGACACTCCCAGAATCACCCGTCACCCAATTTTGAGCTACTGTCCTTTGCCTGGGTTGCTGGAGGATGGACACAGCAGTTCTGGAACAGCGTCCATTGAATCCAATCATGCCTGTTCTGTGTCCTACACAGGCATGTCTCCCAGGCTGGAGAAGGATGTCCCCAGCAGCAGCCCACTAGTCCAAGGGACTCCTTGCCTACTTTTCTCCCCTCTCCCCACCAGCCTGTCCGTTTCAGAGCCCTGGGCTTCCTGACATGATAGTACATTGCAATTCTCCTACTCCAGCCTGCCGCACTCTACGCTGTTTGCTGTTTTTCCCAGCACCAGTATATGCTGATGGTGGAGTGAATGATTCAGCTTGACTGGGCCACAGGACGCCCAGATGAAGCACTGTGTCTGAGTGTGCCTGGGAGTGTGTTTCTGGGTGAGCTTTCCATTTGGGTCCCTGGACTCAGCAAGGCAAAGGGCCTGCTCCAGGGTGAGGCCACCATGAAAACCAACAGAACACAGTTGAGGAAGGAGCAGCATGCCCTTGTCTTGCCTGCCCGCCTGGGCTGGGGTGTTGTGTCTCTACCCCTCAGGCTGAAATTTTAGCCAACATCAACCTGATTCTCAGACCTTGGACTTGCACTGAATTATACTGCCAGTCGTTGTAGGTCTATAGCTTGCAGACAGCAGGTCAAGGGACTTCTCAGCTTCCATAAGCATGTAAATCTCAGAGTAAATCTCTTTTCATATATATAAATGACAGATATACATGAAGATACATATTTAGAGAGGCATTTTATCTTCTCTATATTAATTTAACATAGTAATGATTTTCTTATATAACTTCTTACATCATCAGTAATTGATATTATTACTACTGCCAAATTAATTGATTTGATTAATATATTTATATGACAGTATGACCATATATTAATATTAATACATTTATAATAAGTATATGTTATATACTACATAAAGTAATCTGTATAACTTACATACATGTATATGGGAAATATGTATTTATATAAAATAGTGTGTGTGTGTGTGTGTGTGTGTGTGTGTGTGTGTGTGTGTGTGTGGTACTAGGGCATTATACCTATGTGTGTATGGGACCAGGGGCATTATACCTCTGAGATACACCTCAGAACTATTTTTATTTTTATTTTGAAGCAGGGTCTTGCTAGGTTCATGAGGGTCCCACTATTCCCTGAGGCTATCCTCAAACCTGTGATCCTTCTGTCTCAGCCTCCCAAGTACTAGGATTACAGATATACATCACCACACCAGCTAAAAGCAGATTCTTATCAATAATAAGAATATTTTGCATATATATTTTATTTACATGACTTTATTCATCTTGAAATACAAATTTCACATATAAAGGTTATATTCATATATGTACATAAAAGAATTATATACTAAAGAATATCATATATGTATGAAAGCATATATGTGTATATGTAAATATGTGTGTATACATATAGGTATTTATGTATATGTGCATAAGTGTGTGTACAAGTTTTACATATACACGTATATGTGAAGGGATAAGTGTGCATCTTCTTTGACTCTCTTTCCTGGAGACCCTAGTGAGTCCACAGCCTCCTCCCCAGGTGCTGCCACCTGCTTCACTTTCTGAGGACTTCAGGTCTTTGTCCAGGTGTCCACTCTTCAAAGTCTTCCCTTCTCTACTGTTGGTGGTTACACTGTGCCCCCTAGCAACCCGAAGGACACTTGCTCAACTGGTCTTTTCTTTCACAATACCACGATTCCTCTATTCTTAGGCAAAGCTTAGTTTCTAGCTATTAATATCTCTAAATTGGGATGCTCCTGAACAGTCTCTCCTGTCAGGGGATGGTGATGATAGTGCTGCTGTTGCTTATAGATTTGTGTCAAATTGCACAGCACGGCAGTCAAAGGCTATGAAAAACCCACAGACAGAATGGCACTGAGGTTGATGCTGTGCAGGGAAAGATGAGGTTGACTTATCTGCGCTAAAAACTGATTTGGAAAAGCTGGCTCAGAATGTGAAGATATTTTAGGGATAGAGCAGCACATCTATTTCATCTGTTTTCTCCTTTTTAATTATTGAGAATGATGATATCTGACAAACAATACAGCATAATTAGATGTAATCTTTTAATGGAATAAAGACTATGTGAAAAATTAGTGGGTTTGACTTTAAATGTCCAAACGGCGCTTCTTTTCCAGTGGTATGTGGCATTTCAAGCCTGGAATTTTAGACTTGATAATGGCAGTGTATGTCTTCAGTAGCTGGCCAGGGTCATCCCTGTGGGCCAGGTGTCAGCCTCCAAGAGCCTCGGTGAGGACCAGCCTTGTCTTGCTCCTGGGACATGCAGGATGCTGCTAGAACCCACCCCAGCCGGGAAGCAGCGCTAGGCCAGTTCTGAAACAGGTGCCCGGAAAATTCTTGATGCCTTTTGCCTCTTGTACATGGATTCACGAATTTATAGGAAGAATGCAGTGTTTAGTAGCTCACAAATGTTTTAGTATTATTATTATCATTATCATTAGCCCATATTCGTTGTACATATTAAGGAAATTCCATGTGATATTTCCATCCATGCATACAGTACACACTTGTATACTGTGTATTTCTTGTATTTCTTTTGGTTTGCACGTATGAGAGAGAAGGTGTGGCACTTGTCTTTCTGTTTCTGGCTTACTTCACCAGACACATCAGTCTGTTTTTTCCAGTAGTGTCAGAGTGTAGGAGTCTAAGATTAAGGTTTATTCACTTTGCGTTGGTTTTTTACAGGGTGAGAGATGGTGATCAAGTTTCAGTCTTCTGTGTGTAGACTGTATGTCCTGTCTGGTCTCCACTGTACATTCTTGGCTGTCTCTGTTTTGGGTTCTGTCTCGCAGGTCTCTGGATCTGGGTTTTTGTTCTTTTCCTGCTCATTTTGCTTATGACCAACAGTTGATAAGATTGAGTTTTCTATTATGACTGAGTAATACTGCATTGTGGATATATGCCATATCTTCCTACCCATTCAACTGCCTAGGAGTCCTTAGGGTGATTACATATCTCAGCTTGCTGAATGACCCCACATTAACATGGGAATGCAGGCATCTCTTTGGTCTGCTGCTTTTACTTCCTCTGAATATACACCCAGAAATGGGAAAATTGTATTGTATGCTGGTTCTAGTTTTAGTTTTTTGAGGAACCTTCATACTCTTCTCTATAGTGACTATATTTACTTACATTCTCACCAATGGTATATAAAAATTCATTTTTTCACATCTTCCCCAGAATTTGTTATTTTATTTCAGGTTTTGAAAGTAGCAATTCTATTTGTGATGAGATGTTAACTCATTATAGCTTTGATTTGTTCTCCTCTGATGACTGGTGTATTGAGCTGTGTGAGTGTGTATGCATGTGTGTGTGTGTGAGAGAGAGAGAGAGAGAGAGAGAGACAGACAGACAGACACACACACACACTCACTCTGAGACTGGGTATTGAACTTCTGAGCTACACCCCAGCCTTCTTTTAAATTTAATTTACCAAAATACAGTGAGAATTAGATTTGTACATATATAAAGTCACTTAACTGAAGAGCTGATGGCCCTCTTCTCTCTCTAGAAATCTTTGTCAAAATAGAGGATCATTTTGTTTTCTGTCTTGGTTAGAATGCTTTGATAAGTCCTATGTAACATTTATAAAATAAGATTCCACTAGAAATTACATGTAGCAATATCCCTTGGCTTAAAAGACAATAGGAGTGGATTTTAAAGGTTTAGGGGATTTGATAGGCTCAGCACCAAAAGTAAAGATATATACAATCAAGGTTCTGGGTTAAGTCCCTGAGAGCAACTTGCTTTCTGTGGGCTTGCCACTTTCTCCTGAGAGTTGAACAGCGGAAACATTACTTATTGGAGGTTTCAGCTGGGTTTGGGTGGAGTGTGTGTGATGAATTATTCCTCAGATGCTCTGAGATCTGCAACCAAGCGGGTATTCTCACCTGAATGCTCCCAGCTCAGTAGCAGGAGGGAATTCAGATGGCGACTTTATTGTGTACTAAACCAAATACCTTCCACTTCTGCCCACGTTTCATTTCCAAATACCCATATTGATTCTGTCCATGGCTCAAATCAATCCTGGGTCTTGAAAGAAGCCTCTGCCCAGGAGCTGTGGGGAAGACTGGAAGTGTGCGGGAAAAAAAAAATGTGAACCCTGCAGCAGCAGAAACCTCAGATGAGAAAAATACCAGCCCAAGAAGGAGGCCTGCCACCAGCGAGTGTGCAGGGGTCAACGCTGGCCTGAACCAGCTCCTCCTTCCTCCCTTTTGATATTGTTTCTAGCTTAATTGAGGTATAATTGAGAAATAAAAATTATATTTATATATATTTAAGATGTATGATGTAATGTTTTGATGTATGTATGCATTGTGAAAGGAACATGTCACTCAAGCTAATGTATCCATCCCTTCACCTGGCTGCTTGTGTGTGTGTGTGTGTGTGTGTGTGCACACAGGTGCTTGCACAAACATGGTGAGAATGTGCCTGTGCCCACAGATGAAGGAATAAAGAAGATGCAGTCTGTACACACAAGGAATTCTATTCAGTGGTAGATAGATCAAAATTATATCATTATGCCATTTCCAGGAAAATGAATGGAACTAGAGGATTATTATGCTGAGTGAGATTAGCTGGTCTCAGAAAGCCAAAGGCCCTATTTTTCTCTCATATGTGGAAGCTAGAAATAGGAAACAAAGAAGACCTCAGGTAATTGAAGAGATCAGTAGAACAGAGGGAGAGGTTTGGGGGAAGGAGGCAGGGAGGGACAACGGAGAACTGATGAGGAAAACAGTTTAAATAATGCTGCGTCCGTAAACGAAGGTGTCACTACCCATCTCACTAGCAGGTGTGAGGAGAGGGGAGAGGTGAAGAGCAGGCAGGTAGGATGCAGAAGCGAACACACAGATCCTGTGTGCCTGCATACGTGTGTACGTTTTTATCACTTTGATTTTCACTATGACGTATAATTAATGACCAACAAAACTATAACACTGACCTACTTTCTTAGCAAATTTCATGGTACAGTGTGACTAGCTAGTTCTCCAGAGCTGCTCGTTTCATAGCTTCCAGCTTATACCCTTTGAACAAGATTTCCCTTCCCTCATCCAACCCTTCCACTCTGTGTCTATGAGTTGGGCTTTTAGACTCCAGGTGTAGGTGCGGTGATGAAGTGTTTATCTTTCTACTTTATCTTTTCATCTCACCCATGTCTTCTTTGCAGGTGGTGGTATTTACTTATCTTTTAATGCTGAGTTACATTCCAGTGTCTGTACATGAGCACTACAATTCCTTGTCCATTCATCTGTCAGTGAACACTTAGGCTGTTTCCATATCTTAGTTTTGATTTGGACTTCTATAATGATTATGAGTTTCTTTTCAAACAAGTTTTGGCCATTTTTATGTCATCTTTGAAAAAATGTATATTCATACACTTTGCCTGTCTTCTCCCTCTTTTTCTTCCTTTCTTTTCTTTCTTTCTTTTTTCTTTCCTTCCATTCTTTTTCTTTCTCCTTATCTCTCTCTTTCTTCTTTTTATTTCTTTCTTTTTGTGGTAGTAGAGATGGAACTCAGGGGTATTCTTCCTCTGAGCTACACCACCAGCCCTATTTTATTTTTTAATTTTGAAACAGGGTCTCACAGAGTTGATGAGGGCCTCACTACATTGCTGAGGCTGTCCTCAAACCTGGGATCCTCCTCTTTCAGCTTCTCAAGTACCGGGATTACAAGCATGTGCCACTATACCCATTTTTTAAACTTTTTTCCTGATTTTAAATTGGGTTGTTTGGTTGTTTGCTACTGAAGTTTGTAAGTTGTGTGTTCCTTTTTGATATTAACTTCTCCTTTGTGGTGGATCAGAAGGCTTTCTGTCCTCCCACTACTACATTTCCCCTTCACTCATTTTTATGTATTGTTGGTACATCCTTAGAGGTCAGCAAAGAGCCCAGCATAGGGCAGATATTCAAAAAGCGATTGTGGTCTGAAGGGTGAATACGTGACTTGAGCTTGTGCTCGGCTCATTTGTGAACTGGTGATCTCCCAAGGGCACCATTGTTCCTGTCTTCGTTTAGTTCCTCTTCTCCAAATCACTACCTAGAATGTTTGAGTTGGATATTACAGCCCTTTGGTATATATGAGGATGATGGGTTGTTTTTCTTCTCAAAGAATTATAGTTCCTGGGGATAGTGAGATGAACTCATGTAAGTGATGTGCCACTGAACAGTAACAAGCGTGTGACAGCCCCAGAAAACCCTAGCTTGGAGTCTGCCTCCGGCTGAGAACACGAGCCCTGCCAACTCACCTGCTCTTTGCGAACCTCTTTCTCATGTCTCACACCTGTTTGATTCTTCCTCTTTGCCTTCTTCTCTGGGCTGAGAAGGACCAAGTGAGTGAATTGATGGGAAAGCTTTCAAATAAAGTGTAGGCATCACTCATACATTGGGGATATTATTTCTAGCTGTCCTCTCCCAAGGGACATACTTGCATCTTAGGGGAAGTCTTCAGTGCCTCAAAGCAGTTCCTATGAGATGAAACCTCGGACTGCTGCTGAGAAAGATGCTCTGTAGTCCGTAGAGGCCCCGGCTCACCAGTGACTGCCACCTGCTAAAACTATAGGCAAATTCACTGACCCGATCCCTCAAATCAACTCCACATGGCCTTTGAGCATGGCGAGCCCCATGCTTGTCGTATCACAGCTGTGAGGCTCCAACATGTCATCTGTCACTCCGTAAATAACTGAAATAGCACCATTGCTCCCCAGCAGCTCACTTCTCATACTGGCAGATGGCACTGGGATTTTAGAGTAGAAAGGAAACCCAGAGACGGTAAGACTGTAAGATATGCAGTCAATCCCTTGCGAGCCATGGGCTTCCAATACATCACATAAGACTCTAGACAGGTATGAGCCTATTTTACTATAGTTTTATTTCAGCCCTAACAGTAATACTGGTATGCTCAAGAGAAAAATTCAAATACCCTGGCTAAAAGGAATGTTATGCCATTGGTGTAAGAGATGGTAAGAGGAGATTTTAAACATGTATATACACATATATACATTTTGATGTCATATTTGGAAAAACATGTATTCGGGCCTTTTGCCTATTTTGAATTGGGTTATTTGGTTGTTTGCTGTGGAGTTGTACAAGTTATGCATTACACACACACACACACACACACACACACACGCATACACACACACACACTCAAACACACGGACAGATGTCAGGAGGAAGAAGAGCCATTTGCCTATCCCAGAACAAACACAGATTTAAATGAAATGGTCTTTTTCTTAGCATGCCTTTTCATTCATCTATTTTCTTTCCAAAATAATTCAAATATCTGTCTCTGCCTCTTAAAAGCATTGGGGCATCTGTCCTGTGGCATGTGCTAAGACTTCTGACTGAGATGTTAACGTTTTAAGTCCCAATCAACCCTCATTTTTACTTTAGTGAAAATTTGGAAACTAATATACTGATAATGCAGAATAGGAGGAAATTGTCCCTATATCCTTGGGATAAATCCTGCAGTGCAGGTGTGCCACAATACAAGTGTGTCCTATGCTCAGGACTAGGATATGACCCACAGCTTCAGGTGGAGCCCCACTGAACTCAGCTGGACTGTGTCCCAGGGCTTGCTGCTTGTCCTGGACAAAGGCTGCAGTACTCAAGACTCTGAAGCTTTCAACTGCAGTTATCTCCTGCTAGAAGTCAGTTGTCTGGGACAGTGAGTTAATCCCGTAAGATACAAGTCCACTGTCAGTGCCAGCCAACTGGACCCAAGGACCACCATCCTCAAGGTCAAGTTAAAGGACATTCATCAATGTTCTGTCGCTGTATGATATTTTCTTTCCATTGTTGTCCTCTTAATAGGTTGAGTTTTACCCCCTCCGACGCACTATTTAAAATACAAATGTACCTTGGGTATGGCTCATTATATGAATTGTGGGAGCAGAGGTGCTCCTCCCTGAATTAGAAAGCCCAGGTCACTGGGAACAAGTTACCCAGTTCTGAGAGAATGCTGAGAAGAAGCAGGATGCATCCAGAATCCAGCCACGTGTCTCATAGTTCTTCACGTTTGGGGTTTGCCTGTAATTTATTTAGGGACCCTTAGCTAGTGGAAGACAGTGTTCTCATCCTTTCTTGAAACAACCACCTAACAGTAATGAGAGATAGTCTGCAGGAGCACAGGATGTTTGAAGTCAGAGGAAGCTTGAAGGCAGAGTCCGCATCCCTCACTTACAGACGCACATAGCAAACTGTGTCAACCCAGGCTTTCTGTGGAGACACACGGAGGAAGGAACTCTGCCTCCTGTGAAGGGCTGTGTTCTTGGGCAGGTTTCCTCACCCAGCCCAATGACCTTCACAGAAACTCTTGAATTTTGCGAGTGATGAGTCTGTAGTGTGCTCCGGTTCCCTTCATTGTTGCTGTTTGATCGTTTGTGTTGCTTTTTGGACCAGCATGCTATCCATGGGAATTGGGGGATCTCAAGATGTAATGGCAAATGAGAGCCACATTTAAAGATCTTCTTGTGAGTGAAGCCGGGCATCCTGGGCGTGCTTCTGTGGCATCTCTGCAGCCCCATGGCACGGCATCGTCCAGACGCCTGGATCCCTGTCTCTCCTCATTTTCCTGGAATCCCCACAGACACTTCTCTGTCTCTTCTCTCTATTTCTGTTTCTCCTACTTATCAAATACTCTAGAACCATCATATTGATTTTTTCGAGACTCCTGAAAGAAATTTTGTTTTGCCCAATCCCCTCTAGAATTGCCTAGGGGGTTGGTATCCTTAAATCACTACCCATTTGCATGGATGAGGAAATTGAGGTTGGCTTCTGTAGACTTAAATGCTATGTTTGTGTGAATTTCCTCACTCAGCGGACTCACTGTAGCCTGAATGCAGTGAAGTCTGGAATCTGAGCTCATCCTGACCCAGCTACCAGAGGTGGATTTCTGACTGGGAGGCAGAGGCGGCTCCTGACATAAGAGCTTACTGAGTGGTGAGGCAGTGCCCAGGTGAGGCCCAGGCTCTGGAAGGAATGAGAAGAGCCACTCAAAAATGTGTTTTTCAGAACACATGAGTCAACATTCTATGATTCTTTGATTCCTGGACACAAAATCCCCAAGTGTGACTCAGAAGGAGTGACCAAGGCTGAGACTATGAGGACTGATGAGGGGTGGGGGGTTCTTGCCCTGGCTCTGCAGCAGAATGGCTTGACTCTCAATGGGACTGTGGACTCTAGTGACCTTTTGGATTCTGTGATCCTCTGGACCACCAAGCCCCCCCCCCCATCTTATCAGCCTGTAGTTTTTCTCCAGAAATCCTGGTACAGGTGGAAATATACAATATGTTGCAACTAAAACAGTTATTTTTTTTTAAAAAAAGAAGCAGAAGTAGGAGGAGAAAGATGAGGAGGAGGATGAGGAGGAAGAAGAAGAGAAGGAAAAGAACAACTGTCCTTGCATGTGTCACTAAGTGCTGTTAGTGAATTCTGGCTTTCTCCACCATATTACCTAGCTATACCTCTCCTGGGTATCTTTACAAAGAAATTGAAATCAGAATATTATAGTAATATATGCATATCCATGTGTATAGCATTAAAATTCACAACAGACAAATTATGAAACCAACATAGGTGTCCATCAACAGATGAATGGATTACACAATTATGAGACATACACACAATAGAATTCTACTCAGCAATAAAGGACAAAATTATGCCATTTGTAGGAAAACAAATGGACCTGTAGTAGATTATGTTAAATGGAATGAGCCAGTCACAGAAAGTAAAGGGCCATATGTTTTCTCCCATTTGTGGAAGCTAGGGAGTAATGGGGATACCAGAGAGACTTCAGATAATGGAGCAAAAACTCTAGTGGAGCCAGGAAGGTGGTCTAGGGGAAGGGAGAAGGGAAAGGGAGATCTAGTATAGATCTGCCTCTGACATTGTGTACATATGTGAGAATACTAGTAACAACCTCAATATACTCTATATGGGTAAAGGGGAGTGGGGAGGGAGCTAGAAGAAGCTCTCCATGTACTATGTGCATGTATGTCACTATAAAATAAATTATGATGGGAGACTATAGCACACCAAAAGCATAAAATAAAATAAAACAAAATGCTGGGAATCTAAATCAAAATGTCTAATGAAGATAAGGCTTAAATCAAAATTATCTTTGCTACTGCTACCAAGCTTAGCCTTTCTGACCTAAAAATCCCGAAGCATCCAAGTGATATTGCAACAGAAGAGGTTGCAAAAGCTCTCAGGAAAAGAAAGTTAAACTTTGGTAAGGTAAATAGATTATCTCTGCATTATGAATTGATCATTTTACTTGCAACTTAAGCTCATTTTAACAAATTAGCACCCTAAGTTACTGCTTGTTATTTAACATATTTTATTGAAAGATACATACTGAAACTGGGCAGAGTGGCACAAGCCTGTGGTCCCAGTACTTGGGAGGCTAGGACAGGAAGATTGCAGATTCAAGGACAGCCTTAGCAACTTAATGAGAAATTTAACAATTTAGCAAGCATCTCATTTAAAATAAAAAATAAAGAAGGATGGGGTATAGTTCAGAGGTAGATTGCCCTTGTCTTCAAACCACAGTATCTCCTCTAAAAATTCACTTACTGAAATAAAATAATATAAATTAAGACAATATCATGAATTAGGGGAATAAAGAATGACCAATATTTTATGATAACCTAGTTAATTTTTCCATATTATTTATTTATGGTACAAAGGGTTGAACCCAGAGACATTTTGCTTCGAAACTACACACAGAGCTTAAATTTTTATTTTGAAACAGGGTTTCACTAGGTTTCTGAGAGTCTCACTAAGTTGCTGAGGGTGTCCTCAAATCTGCGATCTTCCTGTCTCAGCCTCTCAAATACTGGTATTATAAATATGCACCACCATGCCTGAAAATATTATATATTATATAAATTATTATTCTCATATCATGCCCCAAATTTGATTTTTTAAAGTATTTAAGTACCTGCTGGGCGTGGTGGCGCACGCTTGTAATCCCCGCACTTGGGAGGCAGAGGCAGGAGGATCGCGCAGGTTCGAAGCCAGCCGCGCGCGCTGGCTTAGGAGACCCTGTTTCCAAATAAAAAATGTAAAAATAGGTCTGGGAGTGTAGCCCGGAGATAGAAGGGCTTCCAGGAACCCCAGTACCACCAAAAAAAAAGTATTTAAGTAGCTAAATGTAAAAACAGAAAAAGGTAATATCATATTATAAACACTAAGAAAATGGAGGTAAAGCCGGGTATGGTGGCGCACGCTTGTAATCTCAGTATTTGGAAGGCTGAGACATGAGGATCCCGGTTCCTAGACATCCTCAGCTACTTAGTGAGGCCTTTTGCAACTCAGTGAGACCCTGTTTCAAAATAAAAGACTAAAATATAGGACTGGAGGTGTAGATTGGAGGTAAAATGCCCCTGGGTTTCATCTCCAGCATCACAAAAAAAAAGAAAGAAAATGGAGGTAAATATTATCTCAATATAAAATAATTTATTTCCAGAATAAAACCAATAAAATGACCAAAAGAAAAAATTTAGATATTTATTAATAAACATATTCTCCACTTAAAATATTAAGCAGAAATGTTTAAAAAATCTAGTAAAATATTTTGTAACAAACACAATATGTTAACATACTAAGAGATCCAACACATTCATTAGAAAAAACAGGCAAAAAAGTAAAGATAGTCTAAAAAGTAGAAGTGAGTTTAAACTCACTAACAAGTATTTATTTATTTATTTATTTATTTATTTATTTATTTATTTTTAGCAGTACTGGGAATGGAACCCAGGGTCATCCTATCTCTGAGCTAACCCTCAGCCCTGATTTTTATTATTCTTTTATTTTGAAACAGGGTCTCACTGAGTTGCAAAGGACCTCACTAAGTAGCTGAGACTGTCTGTAAATCACAATCCTCCTGTCTCAGCCTCCCGAATGCTGGGATTACAAATGTACACCACCACGCCCAGCTTGCTGTGTTATTTATCATAGTGAAAATTAGAAACAACTATTTTCCCCATGATTAAATATTAACAACTATATGCAAATTGTGACACATATACAAAATATTTAAAATGGAAATAGAGTATATATAATTAAATCTGCTCTCTCTTCCCAAAACCGTTGAAATAGGAGTAAAGAGATCCAAAATGGATCTCTTATATTTATTAGATACTGAAAAGCAAAATAGGAAACAGCTTACTAAGACTGTGACAAATTTTTGTAAGACAGAAAGAAGATGGAATCATATTAAAGGATAGGTACTAGTAAAAGAAAGCGTGTTCAGAGTGCGTAAAGGAGAAGGTTTTGACAAGGGAGACAGTCATGAGGATGCACCCTGTCTCCTAGAACATTCCTGTAGAGCAGCTGCACAGAGAAATAGGGCAGAGTCTAAACCTCTGGTCATGGATGGATATAGGAAAATTGCAACCCAGTTTTCCTTCCTGCTTTTCCATCTCTCACCTGTAAGACTGAAGATGTCGCCTCAGTTTGCTATGGTGGCTTTGAGGCCAATGGAAATGCACTCCTCAGAAAGTGGTAATAAGTAATGGTTCTGCACCCAGGATTACCTGAATAAAGTTCAGGTGAATCAAAGACATGAATGTGAAACAATACTAAATATTTTTTCAAAATACATAGATATCCTTATGACAGCACTGGGGAAGGAAGGGTTATGCAAATAAGACAAAATTTTACAACACACACAAGTAACTAACTATGTGGCATTAAAATCATCAGTGCATTGCTGGGTGTGGTGGTATATGCTTGTATTCCTAGAACTTGGGAGGCTGAGACAGAGAGACAGCAGGTTTAAGACCAGCCTCATCAACTTAGCAAGACCCCCAGCAACTTAGTGAGACCCTGTTTCAATTAAAAAATTAAAAATGGCTGGAGATATAGCTCAGCAGTAGAATGTCCCTGAGTTCAATCCCAGTAACAACAACAACAACAACCACCTGTGTATTACAAGAAATCATTTTTTTAAAGTGAGTCAGGGAGCAGGTCGCCCACATGGAGAAGATATTCTCAACCCATGTGACCAAGATTGATTCATTCATAATACATCTAAAATGTTCTACAAATTGACGAGTAAAAAGCCAAATAACTAAGTAGAAAAAATGGATACATGACGTCATCTAGCAATTCAAGGAGAGAAAGTGCATATGGCCAATGACGATGTTTACAGAATCCAAAACTTTACTCATAATCAGGAAGGTGGGAGTTAAACTAAAGTCAGACATCATTTCATACCCATCAGAATGACAAAAATAGCATCTTTGACACCACGATGTGCTGGAGAAACAGCTGGCGACTGTCACACAGCTGGTGGGCTGGAGCAGCCCCTGGCTACGCTGGGGAGGAGCAGTTCCAGAGCTGGGTATAAACTCTGGGAGAACTGACTTCTACGCTGAATCAGAGGCATGCTGACGAGTGCTCATCGAGTTGTTGTTTGTGGAAAGTAGAACGGTGGCAGCCAAAGCATGAGGAAGACGGGGAAGAGGGTGGAGAGAGGCCGATCAATGGGAACTGAGCAACAGGAACAAGAAGCTGTGGTGCGTTCTTGTGCAGTAGGTGACTATGGCAACAACCAAACTGTACATTTCAGAAAGCTAAGGCAAGGAGACTGAAGGCTTTTACCATAAAGAATTGACAAGAATTGACAGTTGAGGGGATAGACAGTTAACCCTGATTTTAACACCACACAGTGTATTCAAGTGTAAAAACATCCTATTACCCATTGTTATAGTTAGATTTAGAATGGCCCCTTGAATAACTTATAAATTGATGTTCACAGTTGATGTAATTGGGTCAGAGGGTTGTAATCCCAGCAGTGGACACATCTGTTGTAATGGGTTTGTCTGGGTGGTGGCTGGAGAAGGTGGGTGTGTGGTCTTGGGGATTATATATGGTCCCCCATCTTGCTTCTGGCCTCCATGATATGAGGAGCACAGCTCATATGCTCTCCCTCTATGTTTCTGACCACATGGACTGAGCCCCGAAACCATGAGCTAATAAATTAGATGATCGGGTCTTTTAGGTTACACCTGTGAAAATGCTGACTACTACATCCATGACTATGCACAGCTTATTATTAAAATAATAATGAAAATAAAAAAGAGAAGATAAAGCAAGAGGGTTGGTTAGAAATGAAGAAAAGAAGAATTGAATAAAGGAAGGAAGTTTTAATTCTTCATTTCTATAATGGGTAGTTAATTGATAGTGTTTGAAGTTGATAAATCAGGAGGCATGCATATGTGTTTACTCCCCACATGTATGGAGGAGACCATGAGAGGAACATGAATTGACACCACCAGAAATGATTTTCTGAGAATGTTGGCTGAAAATGGTGGTCATGTTGGTTGTGAGGGTAATGTGAGGTACTTTTAGTTTTTAGTAGTGTGTGTGTGTGTGTGTGTGTGTGTGTGTGTGTGTGTGTGTCTCAGGTTTCCTCACAGAGAGATGGTTGGCAGAGTGTATCACACACACAAGTCACTTTATCAGTGCCTCCATTTTTTCTCTGCCAAAAATGATGTTTGTATTCCCACCAGCTATAACCTCAACATTTAATGCAACCCTAGCATTTGTGCTGTCCTCGATATATGGCAGAGGAAAGACCACAAAGCCCCATGGTAGAAGAGAAGTATTTCATTCCATTTCCAGCACAGGCTCCTTGGAGATGAGAAAAGTCTTGAAACTCAGCCAAAACCCACTTCCTGTGGCTTTTATCCATTGGCTGTATTTATACAGCGTGGGGCCCAATGAAAAGAGCCTCTACAGGGAGCGTGTCAGCTCCTGCTCCCTGCAACCAACTATGCCCCTCCCACTCCCCGTGCAACTCACTGTTGTCCATTTCTGGGCCAGGCTGGCTCCTGGCCCAATTCGTGTCCTTAGAATATTCTAAATAATTTGTCTCCCACACTCAGTTCTTCCATGCAGCTGTTTGTCTAGGTGAACTATTTGCAAGAGAAAATGGGGGAAACATCTCTTTTGTTGTAAAGAAGTTTCAGATGATAGATACTATGGCGTCCCTTTCCAAAACAGAGCTGAAGAACAGTTGCTCTCCATTTTTACATAAGAGCAGGCGATATTCCTTGCACACTACAGAGATGGTGTGATTATAAAACAGCTAATAATTAGAGAGATTTGCAGAAATAAAATCAGTACATAAATACCCAGTAGGATGAGGATTCAACTACCTACTGTGGAAGACAGAAAAGAGTATTATTTACTTGTTTGCATCCATTTAGCTGATCTCACAAAAAATACATGTGTAAGAGCCCAGCCAGAAACATTTCCAAGTAGTAAAATACAAATTATAGTGCTCCTTTATAGATTACACACTCTTTCCCTCTTAACATTTCAAAGGAATTACCTTTTATGTATCACTTAAATAACATCAGGCTTTCTAAGGAGCTTAACACAATCTTAGCAATACTGAGTTAAAATATATCTTCAGCATGATATTTTCCCTAGTCTTTAGGGGAGTTTCATTCAAGTGCTTTTTCAAAGGTTTTTTGAAAACGAAATATTCTGAGATGGCCTCATATATTATTGCTGAATCTAATCATTCTTAGCAGTCACACTGAAATCCAAGCCTTGTACAGTCAGCTTCGTCTCCTAATTCTATCACCCACTCCCAGCTTCCTCAAAGGCTACTTACCACCTTTGCAAAAGTGACAGTTTGGGTTTTAGCAAAAATGTATGTATGGGTTTAAATTGTACACTTTGTGGTCTTTCTTTGCTCTGTGTAATTTTTATATATGCTTTTTAGTGCATTGCAGTTAATATGTCCTGGTGAGGTTCAGAGTGATTCAAGCATACGGTCACATCACCCTTGATGTATTTCCCTGCTCACCCCACCCCGCTCCCCTCCTCCGCCCCTGTACCCGGTACCAAAACAGGTAGTTTCACTCTATTGCCAAAGAATTATTTGAACTGCTCCCTTCATCATTCCTTATTTTGCCCTGCCCCCCCATCTTCCAACCCCTTCCACTTTTCTACAGGTCTCTCTATGTTTTTTTTCAAAGTCCCTCATATTTCCCGTTTTTCCTCTAGTTTCCACATATGAGAGAAAACATACAAGCCTTGGCTTTCTGAGACTGGAACTAGAGAATATTGGTGTAATATTCTCTAGATCCACCCATTTTCCTGCAAATGACATCATTTTGTTCTTCTTTATGGCTGAGTATAATTTTGTTATATACCACAATTTATTATCCATTTATGAATTTGTTCCATAATTTGACTATTATGAGTTGTGTTTCTATAACTATGTGTAACTATAGTATTCTAGATTTAGTTTTTTGGGGAAAATAATAAATAGTGGTATACCTGTGACGGGGGTCCTGCCCGTCGTCAGTGGCGCGGGGCTGAACAGGAAGGTAGAGTGCCGACGATTCGAACACATACACACCCAAGAGCCGGGAGTCAAGTCAAGCAAGATCTTGTTTATTCCTCTCCAAGCAATCATATATATAGCACAAAACCACGAGGGGAATACCCATGGGAAATAGCCTAGCCTATCAAAATAAAGATCACTAGGACGTAGTTCACAGCCAATCCCAGGCCAGTACATGAGCCATTCATGTGTGCAGAAGCTCCTTTAAAGGTAAAAAGGGGAAAAACTGCTCAGTCTCCCCATCCATAATGAATGGGGAAACCACGCCTTTGTAGCGTCCTCCAGGTGCCATCTTAGCCCCTTTTCTGCTGAATCATTTTACTGTGGAAGTTCTTAAACTTTACTTAAAGCTTTGCCTTAAGCTCAGGCCGAGGGAGGCTGCATGCATCTCTTTAGGGGCTGTATGGACACACCCCATCATACCTGGAACCTATGGCGGCTCTATTTCCAATCTTTTGAGGAATCTCCATACTGATCTCTAAGAGGACTAATATCTAGAATATATAAAGAACTCAAGAAAACTTAACACTAAAATTTTTCTTTGTGGTACTGGGGTTCCTGGAAGCCCTTCTACCTCTGGGCTTCACTCCCAGACCTATTTTTTATATTTTTATTTGGAAACAGGGTCTCTTAAGCCAGCATGGCTGGCTTCTAACCAGTGTGATCCTCCTGTCTCCAACTCCTAAGCGCGGGGATTACAAGCATGTGCCACCACACCTGGCAACACTAAAAATTTTAAACCCAAATAACCCACTCAAAAATGAGCAATTGAATTGGACAGACACTTCTCAAAAATAAATATGATTGACCAATAAATATATGAAAATGTCTGACATCATTATCAATCAATAAAGTAAATTTTAAAAAATTCTGTTGAGATTCTATCTAACTGCAGTTAGAATGGCAATCATCAAGAGTACAAACCATAATGCTGAAAAGAATGTGGGGAAATAAGAAGCCTTACACACTGTTGACAGGAATGTAAATTAACTCTGTGTAATTCTTGATGAAGGTTAGAAACCAGACTGGCGGACTTAAGTCTTGCCCAATGAAGGGTTTGAGTTTTTCCTCCTCCAGTAGTTCTCCCGGCTTTCATCCTACCTAATTCTCCATGGGGGACTTCTTGCATAGGGCCCCTGCCTGAATGCAGCCTCTGGAGTCACCCATGGGAGGCTCAGGGCAGGAGAGGAGGACTGGGTAGGCAGGTGGACAGGCGTGGTGGCTGCTTTGCTCTACTCCTTTCCTGCAGCTACAGGATGACTGATGTGCTACAAAATTCCCCAAACCTGGCAGCCACCGAGTCTCACTTTTTCCAGGATGAAATAGAAATGGAATCAGGAGAGTATACTTTTTGATGACTGGGTCATGACTCTGTGAAAAGTCATGGAAGACCTACTGGGTATCTGTCTTGATGGCAATAACTGTCGTGTGACTATGGACAATTGTTGAAACTACTCAAACTATAGAACGAAAGGGTGAGTTTCATGGCATGTAAATTACAATTCAAGACAGCCAACTTAATGTAGGAAATAACATAATAGTTAAGTGTATTTCCGCTGCAGTGGATTCCCTCCTACAGTGGAAGGACTTGTGGAAAATGCTTTGATATCATGACTCCATTCTGCATTTGTATAAGTCATTAATATTTACTGTTAATCCTTACTTATTTTGAGCATGCAGGGCAATGCTGAACAAATGTGTTCTGGACAGTCACATGCCTGTCCTCTTCCTTGGCAGTGCCCGGTCTCTTGCAGTTTCCTCCTTGATCACATCTGGAGTAACTGCCGGGATCCACACCTTGCTTGTGCCAGGGCAGCTTCCAGGACCAACTTCCTATTCATGAAGTTTTTATTTAAGACTCAGCTAGTCAGAGAAGTGAGATTTCTCTGGCAATAGGATTCCTCAAATATGTAAGAGACTTTGATTTATGTGTTCCCATCGGTTCTATTTTTTTTTTTTTTTTTGTAGTACTGGGGTTCCTGGAAGCCCTTCCACCTCTAGGCCACACTCCCAGACCTATTTTATATTTTTATTTGGAAACAGGGTCTCTTAAGCCAGCGCGACTGGCTTCAAACCTGTGTGATCCTCCTGTCTCCACCTCCCAAGCGTGGGGATTACAAGCGTGCGCCACCACGCCTGGCGTCCCATCGGTTCTAACACCAGGATCCACACCTGGAGTTTGCCTTCACATTTTCCTGGTGACCTTATTTCCTTACAATGCCACTAGCTGACTTCTCTTAGTCTATAGCAATTGGCCTGAGACTATTGCCAATATTAAGCTCCAGGCACACCTGTGACCCTGTGCAGGGGGAGGCTGCTTGAAACCCATGGAACCAGTTTTCCAGGCCTCAAGATCCCAAATGGCTTTTCTCTCTTTTTTTTTTTCATTTGCACAAAAACTCTTCTCTGAAATCATCTGTGGCTTATACTGATCTGTGGTAGAATAGCTGTCCTGCTCCCTCATATTATAGAGACCTCTTTTAAGATTACTGTTCTGAGCTGGGTGTGCTGGCACACACCTGTAAGCCCACTACTAGGGAGGTTGAAACAGGAGGGTCACGGGTTCAAGGACAGCTGCGGAAACTTAACAAGACCCTCTTTCAAAAAATAAAAAATACAATAGGGCTGGGGGTGTAGCTTGAAGGTAGAATACCCTTGAGCTACATCCCCAGTAACACACACACACCTGTTCATGAACCATGTCAAAAGGTCCTATCATAGATCTAAACACTATTAACACTTCCATTCCTATCCCATATCCTCGTTGTTGTGCTCTCTGATTTCTCCAGATAGTCTCAGGGGAGCCCAGCTGAGGAACACATTAGTGTACACTTAAACATCATGTCCATGACCATCGGCGCTCCTTCCAAGTTTCTCCAGACAGTGCCTCAGGAACCTGCAATCTGCATCTTGCTCATTCTTCTGTCTCCTCTGTCTAATTTGCTGTTGGGTCAGTAGCAGGCAGCTAGTACTTATTTGCCAGATGACATTTTCTTCATTAAAAAAAAAACTGCCAGTATGTGGAAATTGTTTAGTGTGCATAGCTGGTACTGTGAAGAAAAAAAATAAAAACACTCAACAGTCCTACACAGTCTCCTTATGCAGATGTAAACCTTCAAAGACAGCAAAACAACAACAACAACAACAACAACAAAAAGGCAGCGTACGCTCAGTCCAAGTGTGCATCAGACTGCTCATCTGAGTATGGTAACTTCCCTGGGAATTAAGCTGCAGGTCTGTCATAGAACAAAGCCTCCCAAAGTGCATGGGATCTGAGTAAACGGGGAATTGGATGGTGTGTAATGTAAAGCTAAAGGAAAAACGAAACGAAAACTTGGCTTCGGGAGTGAGCCCAGCAGGCTGGGAGATAATTGAGCAACCCGCTCAGCCAAAGTAAACAAACGTGTGGGGAGAGTTAGGTGCCTGGATTGCTGTGGATTTTTCTAGATATGGAAGATTAGGCCACTCATTCTGTGAATCTGCATATGTAACATCCTGTCTCAGTTGCAGCTACACCCGCTGAAGTATGGTCTGTGTCCTTGGGTTTATTTGCTCAGTGGTCCTAGACATTTTTAAAGGCTTTTCAACGTCCCATTCCTTGCAAACAGATTATTTTAAAATGATTGCTACTAATGATTAGACATAAATAATTTATTCTTCTTAAATTTTTATTGATGTATTGTAGTCATAATCTCAATGGTACAAGGCACTCCATACATGCACACATCACTCATATAGTACTTGCCCGATTCTCACCCCATTTCTTCCCTTCTCCCTTCTTCTCACGTTTGTCTTACTGATTGACTCTGATATATTTGTGAATGTGCATCGTGTACATTTGAGAATTAGGAGACATAAACAATTTCATTTAATATATTCCACCTGCTATGGAATTAATTTTATTTCTGTATTTTATTTTGAAAGGATCACCCTCATTAAGAATTCACCCTGAAACTCCTATGTCTCTATTCTTCAGGTAAAATCATCAATTTGGCTTTCATATGCCCTATATGATAGGAGAAAAAATGGATTAAAAAGCCCTGTATGCTAACTATTGCATGTAATTTGTGATCTCTGTTGGTCTTGGCTTAAAAGTTAATTTCAGCCTACATAAGCACATCCATGTATGTGCATACATATGCTAATATATATTTGAATTTCAACATAAATGTGTTAAATGAGACTATAACTCATTTCTTCAAATATGTGTATGCTGCAAAATAATATACTGAAAACATAATTGAAATGAACAATTTTTATGATATTGACTGGGACATTTATGACCACCAAGTATTGAAGGCCAAGTATAAAAAGAAAAAAAAGAGACACATAAATGAAAACATCATTAAATGTTAAAATATTATGAAGAAAATTTCAAGGTGACAGAATATAAGTGTTAACTTTCTCATCTTTTAGAAAAACAAAGCTGAGGTTTAAGTTGTATGTTAAAATCTTAAGAATTTTCAGAAGACCATATAATATAACCAGGCACAGAAACCCCACTGGGGATATCAGGGGCCAAGGGAGAGTTGGGACTGTCACCTCTGCTGAGGTGGTCAAGACCTCATGACCCTGGTGTGCATGGAGTCCCCATGGAGACTCTGACTCCCATCAAGCCCTTGGGTAGAGGTATCATTTCACCCCCACAAAAGGGCATCAGGAATGTGCTTGGAGGAAAAGACTCAGCAGTGCTGAGCAATACCAAAGACTGGCAGTGAGATTATACAAAAAGGATGTCCCTCCCCATGCCAGGGCATTCCAGTGCGGTTCTGGGGGAGCCTGGCCCCACTGCACCTCAGCAAGGAGTCCTTCCTCTGGTGTCCACCGAGGACATATGTAAAGCCTTGGGAAACAGAGAGGAGGCCACACTTCCTCCAACACCACGGTGTCTGAGAAGGCCTGCCAGAACTGGATGCTGAGGCTCCTGGAGCTCGGTTCCCTGGAGGGAGGGAGAGAAGGAGAGAGGGAGGGCAGGAGAGTCTGTTTGCAGTACTAAGTGGAGGGCTGGTGCTGTGGAGAGGAAGCAGCCCTGTGTGCTGGTTGTGGAGGCCATTAGGGAATGTGTAGGAGGAAGACACAGAGCCATATACATGCGATGCATCAAAGTTCAGCTTCTGTCCTTAATATTGGACCACAGTATGTAAAATGCAAGCGTTAGAGGAGACCAAGTGAACAGCTTTCTGGACTCCCTCGCATCACAGCTCCTCATGAACCCATAGGTATTCTCGGTAAGCGTATGCTATAAACAAACAAACAAGCAAACAAAACATGGCAAATTATTATATATTATATTAACAATACAATAACATTCACATTAATTGTATTGATTGCTTACATATGGGTTATATTTATTAACATGAATATATTAGTATTTAATTATTTATAATATACTATGACTTCTAGGATAACATTTTTTACTAGAAAAGAAATTGTATCTATTGAAGTTAAAAAATAGAAGTATATAATATATAAATGCATAATGGCATATGCATGAAAAATGTCCAGACAGTTACACAGAAACTCTGGGTAGTGGGACTGACAAATCTGCTCTTCATTTCTGCCTTTCTGTTATTATTTGTAAATTTTACCATAAGAATTTATCACTTTCATAATTGAAATGCACTGCCTTATGCCTTATGGCTATAAAGGAAGAAATTATCTTGAAAACACATAATATTCAAAAGACCTGGTTGGGAATAATATTAAAACTAATTTGAATTCAAACCATAGAAATCTGTATTTGGGGATGATTCTTGCACGCAGCACCTGGAACACTATTCCAAAAGATAGTTTCTTTCCAGTCCTCCTCTATAGCTGGGTTGCACAGCTATAGATGTGTTATGTCTGTGAATCTGTCTTGTATCTGTTCCCTTCATGAGTGCGTGGTTAGTTAAGCAAAAAGGCAGGGCCATGAGCAACACTGCACAGTATTTGGAACTTGGGTGCCTGGGGAATATTCCTCAAAGCAACATATAATCGAGAGCCCGGATCTTTCCTGAGGCTGGGTTCCATTCATTCAATCTATACAAGTGCCCACCCTCTTCTTTTTCATCCCTACCCCTCTGGCTGTCCCCGCCTCACCCTTTGAATTTGGTGTACTTGATGCATCCAGATTTCTGTCCACACTCAGTCCCTAAAACATTAACTGAGCATCTGGTATGCAACAGGCAGTGGCAATAAAATTGTGAGAAAACCAGCCCGACTGCTAGAACAGGGCGGGCCTGAGCACATCAGACTCGCAGATCATGAGGGCGAGCTCTCTGTGCAGCCTCGAACACAGACAGCAGGAGAGTCTCTTACAGCTTCCAGAGCGCCCGGTTCTTACAGGACCTAACTAGACGTGAGTGACTCAGAGCCATCGTGCACGGTCAGGGAAGCACAGAGAGGGAGGCAGGGACTCCTAGAGATGGAAGTTCAGGCCCAGAATTGTACTCTGGAACTTGGGATCCATTTCATTATGTGTTTAGAGGAAACTGGAATAGAACAAGGCAAAATAGGTCCAGGCTTGGCAACATGCACTTGTCCTCCAGTAACAGCTTTAATCACATATTAAATTGTATAAACCCTTTTGAATTATATTAATTTAACTCACCATCAGTGGCAGTGGATTGATGTCAGGAACTTTGTCAGTTTTCGCTGTTAGCCAAGAGCCCTCAGTGAAGTAAACAACTCAGGAAGAAATATCTTACCCTTCTCTCCGACCAACTTGGAAGGAGTCCAGGCTTCACTCCTTGGTCTTTCGTTTCTTACTGTAACAAAACCTGCTAAAAGAACTTCTTGTGCCAAGTTGTTCTCTCTTATAAAATGCATTTGTATACATTTCTTTCTCTTGGTACTGAGCATTGAACCGAGAGATATTCTACCTCTGAGTTATACCCAAAGCCCGTTTCTTACTGTTATTTTCAAAATAGGGTCTCACTAAGTTGCTGAGGAACTTACTAAATTGCTGAGGCTGGCCTCTGACCTGGGATCCTCCTGTCTCAGTCTCCCAAGTACCAGAATTACAGGTGGGATTGCACCATGCCTGGCTTGTGTACATTTTTAGAAGCAAACAGTGCTAGACATGGGCTAACACAGTTCTTTGATTAAAGTTCTTGAGAACTTTGTAAGTTTTCTTGACTTGCTGCGAGTACTGTGGCCTCTGTAGTGTCACCTTTGGTAGACTACTTTCTTTAGCAAATATCAGGACAGAGGCTGGAGAGGGGGCAACTGAAGGAGGAGGGAGAGGAAAGGGTCCATTCTGGTGTGGGCAGGAGCTCTCTGCTCCCTCTGTGTTGATTTTTTTTTTCTTTTTGGTGGTACCGGGGTTCCTAGAGACCCTTCTACCTCCGGGCTACACTCCCAGACCTATGTTATATTTTTATTTGGAAACAGGGTCTCTTAAGCCAGCGCGGCTGGCTTTGAACCTGGGCAATCCTCCTGTCTCCACCTCCCAAGTGGGGGATTACAAGCGTGCGCCCCCTGCCCGGCCCCTCTGAGTTGATTTCGAGGTTGGCTTCTGTTAGGCACTCTTGTGCACGTGCTCCTGGGTGCTGGTTAGGGGATCTGGAGTGTGTTACCTTGAACACATTCATTATGGTTAGCATTTCACCCTGCTGCAAATTTAATTTCCTTACAGCAGCCGGGCGTGGTGGCGCACGCTTGTAATCCCCGCGCTTGGGAGGCAGAGACAGGAGGATCGCGCAGGTTCGAAGCCAGCCATGCGTGCTGGCTTAGGAGACCCTGTTTCCAAATAAAAATGTAAAAATAGGTCTGGGAGTGTAGGCTGGAGGTAGAAGGGCTTCCAGGAACCCCAGTACCACACACACAAAAAAATTTTCCTTACAGCTTGGACAGTATCACCACAGAGGAAACCATAAATTGGGCTGCATCTCACAAATTTCAACCCAAGAGCTTAATTAAACAAGAAAGACCACACAAGTGTCACAGTTGTTAAATGTTGACAGCCTCACTCCCTTTCATGAAATAAAAGGTTGGTTAGCATTTTCTAAGCAAGCCACTCAGCATTTATTTGATTCATTACGACTCGCTACACATGTTTTGTTTAGGTAAAACATCCTTTCTACCATTTTTTGCAGATCATAATAGATTGTAGGAAAGCTTTCCATGGAATGAACTACCTTAAATATGAAAAACACTAACAGAACCAATGTTTATGAGTTTCCCTGTATTTTTAACAGTGTTTTCATGTATTGCCTACTAAGAACATTTACTGATACTGCGTTATTAATTTCATGCACTGAATTCCCCAGTGGATGGGCACCAAGGACCAGTTCTATACACGGCTGTAGGGGTGTGTAAAGATTCACACCCAATGATGTCAAACAAAATCCCAATTTTCCAGGTGCTTAAATTCTAGCAGAGGGAAGAAAGACCATCTCATAAGGCAGTCCCACGTTTCAGAATGGCTTATGAAGAAGAACACAGGCTCGTGTGCATTCCTAAGTAGAAGCATGGCCAGCAAAAGCCTCTTAGAGACAGTTAAATTAGCACTGAGACCAAGACAGTGTGACATGAAGAAACTGAGCTGAAGAGAGAAATGCAGAGGAGGCCAAGAAGGCTGAGGTAGGGTTTGCAAGTGTTTTTTGTAAAGGCCAGAGAGTATATGATTGTGGTTTGCGGCCAGTGAGGTTGGGACCTCTCCACTTTGCTTTGGAAAAGCAAGAACTCCCAGGCAATGTGCAAACTCATGAGTGTCGGGGCCCCCTCGGCTAGACCGGGATGGGGCGGTGGCTCAAGATGGCGCCTAGGCATGTTGCCAAGTCACGAGGCTCACGAGGCTGGCGGTGCCCTGAGCCTGCGCCGTGAGCCCTATCAGGCACCCTACGGATGATCAGTGACGTGGTGCCTTGTGCTACCACCAGCCCGCCTATGAGAGGGTTAGAAATGTGCATGCCCTAGCTGTGGGAAGCTTGGGGTTGGTGGAGTGATGAGGGAGGGGTTATGAGACTGATATATATTTGCCTGCTGTGTGCATTGAGTGGGAAGCATTAAAGGGGAAGCATCATCAACAGACTCAGCGTTTGTGTGTTCTTTCCTGGGGCTCTGCGGGTCGGAGCCTTAGGGACGGGACACACGAGCACAGCTTTGTCTATTGTACTTTGTTCATGAACACCAGAATTTACAGTTTATGCCATTTCGAAGTGTCACAAAATAGTGTTATTTTGCTATTTTAAGTTTTTATTTGTGTATTGGCATCATACATCTTAATCAGGTACAAGATGGTGGAGGCATATATGCACACATCACTCATTTAGCCCTTCCCCAATTTCCTCCCCATTCCCTCCCCCTCCCTACTCTCATGTTTGCCTTACTGATTGACCTTGATATGTTTATGAATGTACATAATGCACATTAGGGAATCTCCATCCTTCACCCTCCCATCAGCTTCATTTAGGTCGCCTTATTTTTTCCTCTATGGTTTCTCCTTCTTAACCACTGAAAAACATAAATACCATTCTTAGCTCAGGACATACAGCAAAGACAGTGTGAATGAGCTGGGCTTGATGTTACTGTGGCTCGCCAGTTCTGAAGCTGGAGACCAGAGAGGGGACTGAGATGGTGGTGTTAAAGGAGAGAGATTGCCAAGGTGGGCAGGAACCAGGTCATTTGAGACCTTACAGAAACTATGACTTTATTCTGAGAATTGTAATCCACTGAGGGAACTTTGACAGATGAATAGTGGGCTGCTTTCTGGAGTTCTCTCGGGCTGCGGTAGGTAAGTGGATTACAGAAGACTTGTGTGGAAGAAGGAGGGCTACTAGGGTTTCACCCTGTGTGATAGAAGATTGTAGTTGTGTGTGTGTGAGCATCTATCTATAAACCTATTTCTTCTCTGCAGCCTTCACAGATTTCCCAATATATGTAATATATGGGACATGGTAGTTAACATTGTAATGTCACACATTAAACAGTGATTGATTTTTTCTACAAGCTTGAGGCTGTTATGCCAAAGATATCATACATTTCTAAGCATAGATGATAGCTTTATTTCAGTCTGTAGTCTTTTAAAAAAAATCTGTACTCTTCATATAACTTTGGGGCAAAAGCTGTGGTCTGTAGATGATAGAATTGTGTCCCGAAGCTCTCTCCCATGGCATTCATGGAGACCCCAATGGATGGCATTAGAAGGATATATTTGCTTCTTATTCAACTCGACACAGCTAAGGAGCATTTAATTTTCTTCTGCTGCACCTGGAAAATGTAAAAGTCATTTCACCACTTGGCTAGAGATTTGGGTTACATGGTTTTTTTTTATAGCATCTTGGCATCCTTATGGCAGTGTGAAATATCACCTAAGGATGTCCTCTTGCAAGTGTGTCAGCGAAAGTGTCCCTAATTGCAAATGGGATTTGCTAGCGTTTGATAGAGCTGTTGATGAAAACAATCTCCCAGTGATGTGTCCCTGTCTCCAGCCCATTGTCACTTGACTCTGTTTCTACTGTACTGTGTCTGAAAACGAATTGCCCTTTTGTATAGGCACGAGCACAATCGACAGATGCTGAAGACTTAAAATGAAACACGTCCAGTAGGAAGGATGAAGCAAAGTTAGCCAGTGTGGCTGTGGAATCCCCGTGTGCTCCACCTGGGGTTCTCCTTGTCTCTTTGTGTATGTAGCTCTAAGAAATATTCCATAATACCAAAATACCCCCTCAGTTTGGAATCCATCTGTAGCATTCCCATATCACAGCTCAGCTTATGCATTTTCTGCCAGTTGGACTGCAGGGCACATTTTTCTTCCCTCTTTGCATCCTTTAACAAGCAATTCACCCTTCTCACCACAAAGACTTCAAAGCCACACACTCTTTAGGAAATTTCATGTATTTTTGCCTCAGGCTTTGAACTCCTAACTTGTTGGTTAGTATGATTAGTAATGTGAATATATATCATCTTCTCAGAAATATTAAAAGGATATTGAGGACAGTAGTGGTACATTTGTTTCTTTCTGGGAAGAGAACATAAACAATGCTCTATATCATGAGTGATATAGTCAACCCTTTGGCCTTAGTATCCTTAGCCAGACTTTGTCCGGTCACAATTTATTCATATGTAAAATGAGGATAAAAGTATCTATTTGTTTTTGGTCCACAAAATACTAAAATGGAAGGCCTAGCAGTGTGTCCATTATAAGTAACCAGTGTGGCTGCAGCTCTCCTTTTGTTTCTGTTCTGCTCTTCACAGATATGATCTCATTTTTCTAGAAACAACAAGATGGTCAGAACCCACCTTTTGACTTTCATTTATTTAGTTGAGTAAACTGAAACTCAACCACATGAGAATTATTTTTAGGATGACCAGTGAGAGAGCTGAATTTACTGGAACTTTAGAATTTTAACTATACTTCTGGTACCTTTACCTATTAAGTGTTGGATAAATAGACAATTGGGAGCAAGACCATAGAGTATATGTATTCATACAGAGAGACAATGTGGACATAACTCTGATTGAATGAAGTAATTGCATTTTAATGCAGAACTTTAGGGTTTGAATATTTAAGTATGTAAAAGTAGAACATTGGACTTGCATTCTAAAATAGCCATCCATAAGTGCCTGCACAATTTCCCAGAAGCCTGCTACAGTACGAAGCCACCTTGGGGAGAGGGTGGTAATATTAGGATTAAGAGAAAAGCAAGCACAATTGTCAAGGGAAAACATTCTTCCTTTTGGCTCACTGGACATGAAAACACCACTGATTCCCACTGGGTGTGTGAAAAACAGATTGTAAATAGGTGTGATGTTAATGAATCCAGAGCCGAACTAATGGAAGGAAACTGAATTTACTTCTGTCTAACATACTGTTGCTCGTCAGTTTCATTCCTTTGTAATATAACTTTTAACAAAACGCCTGACGAGTGGTTTAGTGATGGGTGTGATTAATGCTGACGGGGCTCTGAAGGATGGTGAGTCATTACAGAAAAGAATGTTTTAAATATGAAGGCTTTATTCTGGGTGTCCATTAAATACCTAGAACACTGAAAGACTAAGTTTGCCCTCTACTGGATCTCAGAATCACACCACTGGCGGTGTTTATGCATGGAAGGAAGGATATATAGAGCTTTGTTTTGCACATTACACATTCGAGCTTCCTTTCCCATGTAGGTTAATCTCCTTTTGTGTTCATTCTAAACAGAGATCAGACTCGTGAGCCAAGTGCTTTCAAGATAGGCTATCGGTCCCCATGGAAGATGGCTTTGAAGAGTAAGTGATCAGGTATTTCACCAAGGAATCCCAGCAGTAGTTTCTGCCTTCCTGTTCATTTTACAAGAGCATAATCAACTAATCACCAGGAGTTCTGCTTGTTTCAGGATGGTGTCAGGCTTTTAATGTAACAAGGAATAAAACTGTGCTGGAGTCTAGAACAACATCAGATAAGTGGCTTTGAGCACAGGCTTGAGGAATAGAGGGCAAGAGGATGTGGTTCAGTAGCCTTTGATGAAAACTGCATTCCCAATTCACAGGCTCTGGACTTTCCCAGTATAGCAGTCCAGGGTGGGGTATCTGGGTAGCTGTCCCTGGACCAGTGCTAGGAAGAGATTTAGTCTTGGAGACCTCAGGGAAGGTAAAAAGATAGCTCACAGGAACCATCAGCTGAATAGTGTGGTACCTGATGTTGGGTTTAGGCGCAAGAATATGTAGCCCTAATTTGTCCTCTCCTTCTAAAATTGTTCAGTTCTCTTCATTTATCTACAAAACCCACCAAGTAGCTGACACTATAATTTGATGTAACATGATCATTTTTATGTATACAGTCAAAGGTTCATGAGATTTAGAAACTGGGCAACAGGCAGGAAGCAGACACAAATGAGCACAAGAAATCATCGTACAGGTCTTCCTGGCTCAAGTCTGCTTCACATTTTATTGTGTTTGGCCAACAGTTCGAGGAGAAAATGGGTGCGGTAATTGTCCTTCTAAGCTAGAGTAAGTCTTTGTGGCAAGAGGAAAAGGCTAGCACATTTCACACCTGTCCACTGCTGTGCTCTTTAGACCTTAGGATCCAAAATAAGTTTGCTCTGATTTTAAAGCAACCAGAGAAAAGTGGGTTTAAAATTTACATACACTTCCATAAAGAACATTATATAATATACCTTTTCTGAAACTATATCTTAGTAGAAATTCCTTCTTTGGGTCCAGGTTTGCAGCAAAACAGTGGTTGCATAAGTATTCAAATTTTCTCTCAATAATTTTTAATAAAACTTAGATGTTTGCTTCTACTCGGATGACTGGCAGTACTCACCCCTACCATATGTGTCATATTATGGCCTTTGATGAAGCATGGTGTCTGTTTAGGTTTAAATATGTTCACTTTAATATATCATGCTCTTTCATAGCCAGGAAGTATTCTAGGAGTCTGCCATGCGAGTGGACCTTAGCTTCATTCTGGTTTCTAGCTAAAATTACTCGAGTTCAGGGAAAAGATGTCTGGATTACACTCTGTCTGGTGCTACGGAGGCAGACCTGCTACATAGGCTGGGGTCCGGCATTTTCTGTGTGTCCAGCCATAGGTCTCCTACATGCCTGAGCAGAGGCATGTTACATAGCCAATTCCCTCATTATTCCACACCCCCAAGAAAATACCTGCTTCCTAGCACCTAGGTCAGAGAACAGGCACTTAAAGGGTTTCTTTTTAAATCATAATCACTTGTAAGCTTTGGAGGATTAAACACAATTGTACCTCCAGGGTTTTCTTTCCCAAAGCGTAAAATCTGTCCATTACAAGTAGAGGGCACGTACTCTTTTTTTTTTTAATAAGTTCTTATGTTTCCATTTCTTCTTTGTGTGTACATATGTGTGTATAGTAGATATTAAAAATCTTTTAGAAATAGTTTTTCAAACCAAAACATCTATAATCTTTCTATTCAAATATTATATTTTTTATAAAAAAACTATAAAAGTAGTAATACTTGGGGGGGGGGGGCTTTGGAGAGAAATACAGCAAGTGATGTGTTCATATATGTTTGTATTATTCTGAATTTCACCATTATATATAATTACATTGCACCATTGAAAGTATACTCATAAATCTACCAAGAAAGGTGTTTTCTTTGAATCCAGGGTATGCAATTTCTGTCAGATGTTGACCATTGGCTACTTGCCAAATGTGTCTTGATAATTAACTAGTTTAGTACTGCTAGAGACCCATAACACAGATATTAGTAACTCGAGGTTTGGCTAAAGAAATAGAGGCTAAGACAACTTAAATGAGTCAACAAAGTTAATTTTGCCAACAAACTGCACACATGGATTTGGACTGAGGTTAGTCCAGTACTCAAAGTCAGGTTTGTGCCTGCTACCTACGGAGTATTCATGTTCAGAGTTAATATGATTAAGTCATGAGGGTTGTAATTTCATCAGTAGATAAATCCATTTTACTGGATTTCCTGGAGATTACCTAGGATTACCTAGGATTACCTAGATTACCTAGGCGCATGGGGTGTAACTGAAAAAGGTGGGTCCCTGGGGGTGTGACGCTGGGGACTGTGCGTGTGTCTCTGGAGCTCCTTGCTGGCTCTGTCTTGCTTTTGGCTTCTATGATGTGAAGGTCGCAATGCTTGTCTCTCTTTGTTCTTCCTGCTACCATGCCAAGCACCATTGATGCATCCCGCCTCACATACACTGAACCTGTGAAACCTCAGAATTGTGAACAAATAAACCTTTTTTGCTCTGAGTTAGGTATGGTCAGGCTTATCGGGTATATCACTGAGACTGCTGCCTCAGACACTGGGAAACATTAATATCAATGTTAATCACTAAGCCAAACGTGAGAAGGAGAGAGGGGGAAGGAATGGGGTGGGAATCGGGTAAGGGTTAACTGGGTGATGCCTGCATGTATGCCTCCACCATCTTGTACCCCATTAAGATCTGTGACTACAATGCACTGATACACAATTTTTAAAACTCCCTTTTCTACTCCGAAAGAATGAATTTCAGCTCTAATACAGAACCTGCCTTCCACCACCTGGTTGAATGGATAAAGGATCAGGGGCAACCTGTGCTTTGATAGCTCTGTGAAGTTCAGATCCCTCTTCCTGTGCCTCAGATGGATAGTATGGGTGCTATTTTGGGGAGGTGAGTTAATTAGGAAAAGACAGGCAAGTGCAGTCATGGGGCAGGGAATAAACAGGGCCAATGTGAAATGTCCAAAAAAGGATTTTTTTTGGAAGCAGGGTCTCACTGAGTAGCTGAGGCTGGCCATGGTCCTACTGCCTCAGCCTCTCAAAAGCTGGGATTACAAACGTGGGCCACCATGTCCAGCATTTTTTCTTTTAATTTTTTTTTTTATGTGTGTGGTGCTGGGGATTGAACCCAGGGGCATTCTACCTCTGAGCTACACCTCCAGCCCATTTTTAAAAATTCTTTATTTTTTGAAACAGGGTCTCATTGAGTTGCAGAGGGCCTCACTGAGTAGCTGTGGCTGGCCTTGAATCTGGATCCCCCCTTCTCAGCCTCCCAATACTAGGATTACAAAAAGCATCTGTGCACTCCTCGTCCTGGGTACACAGAAGATGTACAATGGGTGATACGGGCCGACTAGCACAGATGTCTCACTGTGTAGTATCTCCCAACATCACAGTCCCGGCAGCAAACTGACTGGTGAGTGGAGTGTTCAGGGTCCAGCTGGAGCAGAGCCCACACTCACACAGTCAGAGGAAGCATGGTATCTGTCTGCACAAGACCAGCATTGTCTGCCTGTTCTCCGCAAAGCTCTCCTCGGCATCAATGACCCAGGACCCGCAGGCGTTGGAGAGAATCATCCAGCAGTGCAGACCTGGGGATTAACTCTGCCTTGATTAACTCGGGTAGGGAGAGGTGAGAAATACGTTACCTGTCACTGTTGCTGAAATCAGATACAGAGAAAGAGAAAATAAGAAGAGAATGAGATATGCTGGGAACAAAGGGAGTCTGTGAGCATCTGCGGAGAGGGTGCAGGGACTGAGGCGGCCGAAGGCAAGCTCAGGGCAGGATGGTCTGCGTTACACATGGCTGTCACCTATCCCACCACAGTACAAGGAGTGAGAAACTTTCCACGAAACTGTAACCAACACTCGATGAGCCGGTGAAGCACAGTAGGTCCCGTTCCACCTGCTGCTGGTTTAGCGGCACATGACCTTTGCTTTAACTCAAGCTAAAATAAAGCGATGGCATTGCGTTGATTCTCTGAGCTTGTAATTTTAATTCTACCCCACGAAACTTGGGGCTATGAGGGACCTTCCTAGCTTGTGAGTAACATTCAGTACGTAGCACCAGTGGTTCTCAAACCTAACCTGAGAATCACTCTCTATCATCCATTGTCAGAATGGATGGCCAGTTCTGTCCCCGGAGGCCCTGATTCAGCTGATCTGGGCAAGGACCTTAGAGTTTGCATTTTGACCTGTCTCCAGGGGATGCTGCTGCTGCTAAGCTGAGGGCCACCGTGGCAAACACTGCTCCATACCCACACCTAGGGAGCTGGGATAAAACCACCTTGCTGCTCCGTTACTCTTCACTTCTCCCTCTTTGGAGATGATATAGAAACATATCTGAATTCTTATACTGTTACCACTGGCTGGTAAAAACAGATAG